>NC_134137.1:258899621-259202651 GCF_033958435.1 Carettochelys insculpta | reverse complement strand
GAGGAAGCAGGCATCTGGATCTCTGCAACCTTACCACCAGAGAAGGTTTATATATTTTTTTCTTTTTTCGAGATTTTTCAAAACAAAGCCAGAAGTTCAGTTTCAATATTTTCCCTTGTCTCTCTCTTTTCCCATGGTCAATTGCAATGAAGGTCAATAGCTTTTTGTCACAGAAGTTCTTTAGAACATTTGATCTATACTAACTAGCAACTGTTTCAAGACAGCAGTGGTATCAATGAATTCAGCTGGACGACAGCAGAAGACCCGGGGGAATAATTGGAATCACATATGGTGAAGAACTCAGGCCCAAACTTTGCAGTCCCCAAGGGATTTGCATTCTCTTATTGGTCAAGGAAGTGAAAGCTTTCTTTCACTGGCTCCCTAAACTGTCAGTCCTCATTATTTCACCACTCCCTCATAATGACATCACCAGGAGTGTATAAAATCTTGCCAGAGGGGAAGAAAAGTAAGGCAGTGTTTGGAGTCTTGGGTAGGTTGGGGGTTGTGCTTGGGAATAAGGTTTTGAAGGGGGTTTCCTGTCTTTCTTTTTTGTTTTTACCCTTCCTTGGTCATGTCTTTTGTTTATGCTCCTAAGAAATGTTTGGCTTTGCCTGTGTGCTGTGCTTATATTGTGAAGGAGTTGGTCTTAAGCCCTTTCTCTCCTGTGACAGACTCATGTGCTTTTCATGCACTTAAAAGCAGCTTAGAACCAATAGAATCTACAGCCTTCAAAGGGCTTATAAAAATGAGACCTTTTTTTTTTTTCTGGTGACTCTTATGTGACAGAAAGGAGGAGCACTTTCTTATCTATATAGTAAAATTTTTGGCTCCACTGCTTTTTACAGAGTAAGGGCTAGATACTAGCCACTTGTTAAGCTGCTGGGGCTACCAATTGGCCATTCTCTGGAGTAGAACCATCTTCTTCCCTTTGAAGGGCTGTATCTCCCTTAGGAAGGGTTACAACTTGCAAAGTAAGCTTCTCTCTCTTCAGGCATATCTAATTCCACTATGGATTCCAATGGCAAGGATACAAAGATGGCATCCCTGGAGCATGGGGAGGAGGAACAGCAGGTAGGTATTGCCTCTTAGGCATCACTGGTTCAGTTGACAAAGACAAAAGATGTCTGGCTTACCCTATTTAAAACCACTTCTCCCCTCCCTGTCCAGTGACCTTTCTGATCGGGCTCATTTCTCTCAAGTGAGACGTAGCTGTTAGGTGTGCTAGCTCTGTAGCCTCTTGCACCATTAGAGAATCCTTTGGACTCGGGGATAACAGTTGAAAAGTAATGAGTGGCTCCAAGCTACAGCCTTGCTTCTGACTTGCTCATTTTCCTCCTTGCCTCCCTAGACTGTCTTGAAGAGGGTGACCAGTCTACCGCTAGTGAATGCTGCCTGTGACTTGGCTGCAACTGCCTATGCCTCCACCAAGGAGAGCCATCCCTACGTCAAGTCTCTGTGTGACCTGGCAGAGAAGGGAGCGACATCCATAAGCAACGTTGCAGTCGGCAGCCCCGAGTCAGTTCCCCCTGTATTTGAACCTCAGGGTGAGTGAAGTCTCTGCAGAGCTGTGTGTGTGTGTGTGTGTGTGACAACTTGACCATAGGTGCTTAAGAAATGTAGGCCTGCAATATTAGAGGTGGGCATGATGGTAGTGTAGAAAGGTACAGAAGCCCAGGGATGTAAATATCCACCTAGAGGATAAGGAAGGGGTTTGTTGACACTGACTGTTGCTGAACCTGCAGTTGCCTTCATTGTGGCCAGGAAGTAAAGATTCGGGCTCAGCTAACTTTCTTTCAAGAGCAATAATCTTTGCAGGAGATCCAACTGAAAAATGAGCAGATCCCTGTACAACAAGGGATGCTCTAACCTCTTTCAGTCAGGCTGTTTCAGCCTCCTCTACTTAGTACCTGTGGGCCAACAAAACTGCCAACAGTTTAAAAATGGCTCTGAGCTGCTTGTTGAGCTATTGCCTGATGTGACCAGCTATGTCATACGCATGAAGGAAACAATTAACCGACTGTTGCAGTTGAGGCTTTGTGAATGCCCTTCAAAAGGTACTAGGCGGCTACTAAGATGAGGTCAAAATCCTACAAGCTGTAAGACTATATGGAGTGAAATCCTTCCATGTAGTCCAGCTCTACTGCATACAAACCCAAAAAACCCTCTTGCATGAAGAAGGAGCCTGGGAAGTATAGGGTTAAGAATTGTGCAGTAAGCATGGGGGCGCAGGAACATTTTGCTGCTAGTGGTAACAATCTTGCCTGGGTAAGTGGAAGGAAACCCTAACCTGCAGGAGAGAGACCCTCTCCCACAAGGTGTTTGCATTAAGTAAATGAGGGGCTTGTCCCTTCCTTCCCCATGGCCAGTGAGGCTCTAGATGGTGTCATAGTTGCCGTACACCGACGCTTGCATTCACTCTATGGCAGCCTGAATGCTTGGAAGACCAAGGGGTGTCATTAGAGATGAGCCAGATGCTCTACCTCATGCAGTGGCAAAACCCAAAAAACCAGATGGAAATATGCTGTCTCTCAACAGGGACTAAGGCTGTTGCTGAAGTAGAGAAGGTGGAGGAGACTCTACCAACTCCTCAGCAGACTGCTGAGATGGTAAGTCTGTCCCCACAATGACATGTTGAGCAATATTTTACGAACGCCACTGAAGGTGGAGGCAGGTGTCTAAGGCCTGATAGCGAGCTGCAGATCTTCTACTGAAGAGTTGATGACCTCTTGGGCTGAACAAGGGACAATTCCTGACCTCGGGCCAGGACTCGAGGCAGTTCACTCACATTCAGACTCCAATTAGGGCATCTTGTAAAATGGCCGTGTTCCGTAAGGCTGGGTGTGGGGGAGGAATAAGGTCACCCTAGCAAGGTAGGGAGTTCTTAATGTCTAGATGGACAAGTGGTAAACATCCTCCAGTGACTGGACTCCCTGGGCCAATGTGGTTTATTGCCCTGAATGTCTGGTCAGTAATGTCTTGCTTCACCCTTCTCTCCAGGCTGTGCCTGACACACAGGAGTCGGTCTCCTCCAGACTGACAGATGTCAAGGAGGCCATGAGCAGAGTGGTAGACATGACGAAGGAGGCTGTGCAGGATGGGCTGAAGGCCACCAAGTCAGCAGTGACGGACAGCATGAGCACAGTAGCAGAATCCAGAATGGGCCAACTGGCCATGAGCGGAATGGAAGCAGTGCTGGGGAAGTCAGAAGAGCTCTTGGATCACTACCTTCCCATGACGGAGGAGGAACTGGGTGAGAACACAAAGGACAGGGCTATGGTTTCAAAGAGCAAAGTAACACTCCCTTTGGTCCCAACTTGTCTGGACAAGACTGAGAAGCCTCTCAGCCTGCACTGGCTGACAGATGGGCAGCATTTTCATGTGTAACGTTCTTGGCCAAGGGAGTTCCTGGCTACATGCCCATTGAAAATGATGTGAGCAAGTGGGGGGGAAAGGGTGGTGCTCGAAGGTACTATGGGCATGAATTAGGACTACTTCTTGGAGTCCATTTCAAGTGTGCAGAAACAGTCCTAGCCCTCTTTGTTTGGGGTCAGTTATTAGCTGCCTTAAAGGCAGAGGTTGGTCTCGTGGCTTTTTGAAGGGCTATTCCGCCAAGAATTTGGGGTAGCATTGGGCAGTTGAGTATAGCTTGTCGTCCTTTCCCAAGCTCTTACCCTCAGATTCTTCTTGCCTTCAGCTGAACTTGCTGAATCCATGGAAGGGACTCCAGCGTCTTCAGCACAAGCGCCAGAGCATCGCAGCTACTTTGTGCGTTTGGGTTCCCTGTCGGCCAAACTCCGCCAGCGCGCCTACCGCTATTCCCTAGACAAGATGAGGCATACCAGCCAAAGCATCAATGAGGCTCTGTCCCAGCTTCGTCAGGTCATCGGACTGGTAAGGACTCGCTCCGCTTCAGGAGGCGGTCTACTAGTAAACTCTAGCCCAGTGCCTGGGCAAATAGAGTTGCTGGGGGCTTAGACTCCTTTGCCCTACTCCCCTGCCTTTCAGGCCAGGGAACTCTTCCACTTCATCCTGTGCGGACCAGGGCGTGATAGACTTATAGAACATAAAATGTCTGCAGGTTGAAGTTGTGTCCTCAAGCAGTAGAGCTAGAGGAACTGAGAGATTTATTCAATCCCTTTCTAGATTGAATACATCAAAGAAGGTGTGAGGCTCCAAGATGCCCGGGAGAAGTTCCAGGAGATGTGGCTGAACTGGAGTCAAAAGCAGCCAAAAGGCAGTGAGATCACAGACTTGGAAGAGACAAGGGTATGTCCATAGCTCTGCCCTTCTGCTCGGAGGCTGAAAAGTGTTTTGGGAATTGCAAGGTAGCTGCTGAGCTCCTCAACCAGACGACAGATACCTGGTGACCACCTACCTTGAGGGGAAAACAGGGTTGCACATAAGTGTTCCTTGAATACATCTCATATTGGTCAGTCGTGAATGCTGTGTCCAAGGGGCTTCCCTTACCTTCTTGGTAGGGTAGCTGTAAGTGTTGCCCTCCCTTAACCTCAGCATAGCCTTCCAACCTTTAGTCATGTAACTGATTAGGAGATCCCTAGGCGCTCTCTCATCGAACTCTGTTCCATGCAGCTTATGTCTTAGTGTCACAGGCTGCAAACAATGGTAATACAGGCTTCCTGAGTCCTAAAAGCCAAATAGCTTCCCTTTCTATGGAAAGAATGGCTAAAGCCAACGCTCTTTCCATGAAAGAGCTCCTGGTTTCTGTCCCTGCTATCCTTTTCAGCACAGCTTCCAGCATGAGGAAATCTCCAGAAGAGGTAGCAGCAAGTCCCATCTTTGTGTGTCTGTGGTGAACGTAAACCTTGGGTTTGTTTCTCCACCAGATGGAGTCTGAGACTCTGGCCATGTCCCGCAGCATTCTCCAGCAGCTGCAGGATGCCTGCCAGGTGCTAGTATCCAGCATTCAAGGCCTCCCCACCAGCCTTCAAGATAAGGTGCAGCAGGTGTATCGCAACATGGAAGAGCTCCGTGCCTCCTTCTCAAGCGTTGGTTCCTTCCAGGATCTCTCCAGCAGCCTCCTGACCCAGAGCCGGGAGATGGTGAGCAGGGCCCAGGAATATGTGGATGAGCTGATGGCTTACATGATGCAGAACGCACCTCTGTCCTGGATTGTGGGTCCCTTCATCCCCTCAGGTAAGGGGTCTGCAGGTTCCGTGGAACCACCAAGCCAAGAAAATGAGGATAAAGAAGCAGAAGTCGCAACAGCATCTAAGGCTGACTGATGACCTAAAACTGGGAACACTGAATTTCAAAGAAGGAAGGCAGAATTCTTTTTGTCCCCCAGCTGTCCACCCAACTCTGACTTCACATGCACGAGAGACTTCTTCTTCTTCTTCTCCAGGAGGCTCTGTTTAGATGGAACTTGAGGGAGGTACAGCATGGGAGCATTTAGAAGTGCTAGTGGTATTAATGTATGCCAGCTGTTGACCTGCCCCTCCGCTTGTTTCTCAGTTGACCTGTTTAAATCTGAGGGAAGGAATGTGACTGACTGAGGCTTCAGATGGCTTTGCCTGAGCAGGGCCCAGGTGTTGTGACTGCTCCTTTGCTCAGATAATACTACAGTGTCCACAATAAAATGTCATTGTATTTGAACTTGGTGTTTGTGTCCTGTTGAGTCGTCGAGCACAGGGTCTGCAGAAGAGAGCAGTGCTTGTAACTCATCCCGCTCTAATCCTTGTTTCTGAGTGGTAACCATCAGCCAGAAGCATGACACACGTGGAGGCAAGCTTCTGCATACATATCGCAAACAAGTCTTAGCATCTTGCTAGTTGGAGAAGGATTCTTCAGCTGCACCCACTAGCTCCTTAGGACAAATCATTCCTGAGCTTTGGAGATCAGGCCGTAGGAGATCTGCCTTCAGAGCTTTTCAGTGAGCAAGGGCTGGAGGCAACCAGTGCAGCTCTGCTAGAAACTACCTTTGTGCCTTCCACTCTGGGGGTGGGGAGCCACTCACTCACTATTTCCTGAATAGCTTTTTAAAAACCAGTTGGGGGCAGGGTAGAGAGGAGAGGGAGAGTAGTGCCAGCATGTGCAATACAAGCAGCTCTAGCATGGCATGGGCTTTTTGGAGTCGCGATGCCCTAAAGCCATCCACATCAAAGCTGCATAGGTAGCCCCACCCCAGCTGTATGTGTAAACAGTAAAGATGACAGGCAATGTTAACACACGGGTGCAGGTTCTTGGATCACAGTACTCAATTTTCCACTGGTATTAGAAGGTGTGGGAAATCTTATGCTCCAGTATGGGGGTTAGTTTATTTCTAATTTATGGAATAGCCCAGATGCCATAAGAGCTTTAGTTATTGATGATACAGCAGTGATTATAGAGGAGACAGGCTGGGCAGGGGTAGTGCATCTGTGGAAGGTAAGCATAAGGGCACGGATCTCCACATTTGAATGAGGGCACCATTGAGAGTGGTCCCATTTGCAAGTGTCCGCATGTGGGTAAAGTGATGCTTTGCTGCAGAGTTCTTGGGGAGCAATGAGTAATCTACGTAGTAGTAGTAGTAGTAGTAGTAGTAGTAGACTTAGTGCCTAAACCCTGTTAGTGCAGGGGGGGCTGGCTTTTAATTTAGAGCTTTCTTAATTTAAAAAAAAAAAAAAAAAAAAAAGAGAACCCACACGTGCCAACCTTGACCATTCTAAATTGAACTTGGGGAATCTCCTAAACAGTGCCTGCTTCAGATGGATAAATGAACTGGTATTTGCAGAAGCCTAAGGGCTAAGGTCAGTGTGAATGTCTAGTGAAGGCAATGAGGAGAAAGACAGACAAGCATTTTGCTGAAATACGCTATGTGGGGAAAGGCTACTTCTACTGCTAGATGTGCATGTGCCCTAGTTGTAGGGGGGCTGCAGTGCTCACAGACAAAGGGTGCTGGGGGTATACTGAACTCAGTGCTTGGCTGCTACTTCATCAACCATTTGATCCAAAAGGGACCATTACACTTATGGTCAGCTATTGAAATGTAGAGCGGGGTCTCCCAGCTGCAACAGGCTCTACCTAGCTCTAAATGGCTCCTGGAAGGGAGCAGCAGGCCTGTGGCCCTAGGCACAGGGGCCTCTGTACACTTGCCCATTCCCCAAAACTCCCGTGGGCCAGGAAGAGCAACCAAGGGAAGCTCCAGGGCCAGTGCTTCTGGGTGGAGAGGCAGGCAGCATACAGCCTACTCAGGCTTACGGGCCACAGGGTCCTTGCAGCCTCTTCAGGAAAGTGTAATTAGTGGGGCTGGGAGTCCCCTACCTGAGCCCCCACCTCTATTCCTCCCTATACCACACCCCTGTGCCTCAGCCCAGAGCCCTTTTCCACTCCCTGAACCCTTAATTTCTGACCTTAGTGGGAGCGCTTTCCTGCAGCTCATGTCCTACTGCTCCAGTATCCAGCCTGGTATAGGTGAGCAAAGTGTGGGAGAGGGAGAGCTAGGGGGGCGTGAGCCTCTAGCGACAGGGAAGGAAGCAGGGCAGGGGCATTAGGTTTTGTGCAGTAAGAAAGAGAGCAGCTTTTCTCCCTGCTTCAGCTCAGTGTTCAGTGGCCTGCAGCAAGTGGGAGGAACAAGACTGGAGTGTGCTCAGGGGAGGGAGTGAAATGGGGCTGTGTAAGAAAGCAGCAAGGCTCAAGCACCCCTACCGCTGACGCTTTTAGGAGCATGGCATCCCGAAATGACAGCTGTGCCAGCCAAAGGAGGCTAGCCCAGAGATCGATGAACCTTTCAAAATTTCTGGTGCATGCGTAACCTGCCCTTAATAGCACCTCTACTATTAACCTGACCCCTCTCTCTCTCCCCCAGCTTTAACTAAAAATAAGCATTACCAGTTCCTTACCCATCTCCTGTGAGGGAACAGATGAACATCTGACTTGACTAGGATTAGTGTCTGAGTTTACATTGGACCCATAGAGCTAAATTCAGTAAGTTCCCTTGATCCAGCCTCCGGTGGTCCAGAAATCCTGGTGGTCTGCCCTCTGGCAAAAATAGTCCCATTTAAAGAGCTAATGCTACAAAATTTGATGGTGTGGCATGCAGTAGTCTCCCAAGATATGCATGGGTTGCCTTTGACATAACCCTTGGGTCCCTCAAAGTTTGCATGAGTCAGGGGGCTTGGGTAGGGGCTGTGGGAGGGGGAAAGGAGGATTAAGATTGGGGTGGGTTAGGGTGCAGAGGAGCCAGGGGTGGAGTTGAGCTGGGGTGTGCGGGAGCTGGAGTTGGGGAGCGCTACAGGGGTGAAGCTGGAGATGTGTGGTGGTGAAAAAGCAGGAGGAGCGTGGGGGTGGTGAAGTGGCAGGAGCACGTGGTGGGGACATCCAGTGGTCCCAGGCAATTTGGCAATCCAGCACCTGTCCAGTCCTGGACATGCCAGATATCAGAAAGCCCAGCGTAAACTCAGCTGCATTCCGAATGCAAGTGAGGGGCAATGTTTTCATCATGATATTAGGTGGTCAACTTGTTACCTAGGCTCCGCGAGCTACAGTACGAGAGAAGATGGCTTGAGCTAGCGTGCTGAAGTTAGGTGTTAAGTAAATGCAGCCCCTGTCCCTGGTTAAGGAAGGCACTACATCAGCCAAGATGTTTTCCAATTGTGAATCACATTAAAAAGGTACATTTTCAAGAAGGGGAAACACCTCGTTCTGTACACAGCTCTGAAACCACATCTTCAGGTTGCCTCAGAGTTATGAGAAAACTTCAGACCTGGCATAAAAAAAAAAAGGAAAGAAAGCCATGTGCTTTGTCAATTATAGAACAAAAGACGACTTGTAGGACCCATTCTGGGAAGCCCCCACCCCACAATAGCAAGCAGCCAGGGAGCCTGGGTTGTCCCATCCAGACCTCTTAACGTTTCTGTGAGTTTTTCCATTATCAGGAGTGTCCGATCTTCTGATGCTAATGGAGACGTTGCCATGGACAAAACTATGATGCAATATTATCGGGAAAAAAAACCTGGAAACATAAGAGCATTAAAAACAGACACATAAGCAGCTGCCCGCTTCTGCAGAGGCCCTGACTCAGTAGCTCGGGGAGGTGTGAGGTGCCCTATTCAGCTAAATGATGCCAAGTGATGGCTATAGAAAAGTCTAGGTTTATCCTATATCATCGCTGCTGATAAATAGCAAGAAGAGAGAGGAAGGATTACCGATCTATGTAATGTACTAGTTGCGGCTTCTCATTTTCCTGGTGAGGGGGGGTGGGATTTGGGAACTCTTCCCATTCACCGACCACAATCTGAGCTTTGGGGGTCAACGGCCGTATGCCACCGATCCCATTGAGCCCAGCCAGCCTTTTCCCTACTAAAGTGAGGGAGGGTGAATGGGTGGGCGCACATCAGGGCCAACAAGAGCCGGTTACCTCTCCTGCTATGGATGCTGCATTGCCCGCTGCTGGAGTCTGGGTGACAGCACAGGCAGCCATCACCAAATCCCTGGCATTCAATGGATGTTTTCAAGCTTTTCCTTGCAGCCCCATTGGACCAAAAAAAAAAAATAGAAAAAGCTTATTTTGAAATGGCAGCTGACATTGACCTAATCACATGACTGGGCTCCAGGCATGTGGCTATTGTGCTGCCATGGTTCTGTGGTCATGTGGTGCGGCTGAACCTCCTGGGAGGGACCTAATCCCAAAGAACCCAGCAGAGCATGCGTGCGCCTGGTCCGAACACCTGCACAGTCTGCTATCAGGAGCATCTCACGCAGGCGGAGCTTGGCCTGTTAGCAGGGCCTGAGACTGTATCACCACTTTTTCCTCTCCCAGTTGAAACCTGGAGGGAGAGCAATGAAGGGGACACAGAGGGATAAACACTCTTTTCTCACACCCTTCCCTTAAAACGGTGGTTCCCAAACTTTTTGGCCCCACGCTCCCCTTTTGAGTTTTGAGAAACCCTCATGTCCCCCCAGTTGTCCTTTCCCACCTTCCAGCCCCCCGCTTTAAAAAAAATCCAACTTGGAATTTGAAATGAACACAGAAACTTGATATAAAAATATTTAAAATTAAAAATAAGCTCAAATAGTTGTTCTTGGCCCCTTGTGGGACCCTGGTGCAGCCCCAGCTGGCCAAGTCCCGTGCCAGCTGCCTGCCTGCCCGCCTGAGCCTCCAGAGCCACCCATCTGAGCTGACCGAGCCCCGTGCTCCTATCGGGGACCAGGGAGTGTGCGGGCAGAGCCCAGCCATGACTAAAAGGTCCTCCTCAAGAGGAAGGATCCACTAAAATACATGGGCCCCAAATAAATTCGGGGGACAACTAAAAAGAAAAACAGGGGCTGGAGTGGAGCCTGGTGCACGATGCCCAGAGGAACTCTGCTCAGATTCGTGATCAGAGGGCGGAACGGAAGTTGGCCCCACCGTCACAGGCCCCTCCCTTGGCCAGCCTCCTTTTCCTGGGCTACATCTCTACTGGGACACAACGTTGAAGTAGGCTACTTCGACGGTTATCGTCTATACGTCCTCCAGGGCTGACAACTTCGACGTTCGACGTTGAAGTAGCCCCGGAGAACACCGAAAAGAGCTGCCCCGGAAGGAAACGCGGAGCGTCCACACACACAATTCCCCTCTTTCGAAAGAAGGGGCCAGGAAAGCCCGCGGACCGGGTCACAGAGCACACTAGCCCTTCCGGGGCAGCTGCAAGCCGCTCCCTTAAAGGGCCCCTCCCAGACACACTCGGCCTGCACCGCACGAGCAGCCCTGCGTTGGTGATACAAGCCTCGCAGACCTCGAGCCCGCAGACATGGACGTGCAGCAGGAGCTGGAAGCCCTGCAAGTCACTTCCCGCGGAGCAGGCGCCCTTCTAGATGCTGCCCAGGCAGCCGCCCAGCAGCTTCTGGAATGCAAGCCCTCCCCAGGAGCACTAGGAGACACCCCCGACCATCGGGCCCTCCTCACCCTCCCGCGCCGTGTGCCCCGCCGACTCTGGAGCTACCCCTCCCACACCGAGTGGTGGGAGCACCTGGTTACAGGGGAATGGAATGATGAGCAGTGGCTGCGGACCTTCCGCATGAGCCGGCAGACCTTCCTGGAGCACTGCCAGTGGCTCACCCCTGCACTCAGGCACCACGACACCCGGATGCGGCGCACCCTCCCCGTCGAGAAGAGGGTCGCAGTGGCTGTCTGGAAGCTGGCCGCTCCAGACAGCTATTGCTCCATGGGACAGCTGTCTGGAGTGGGAAAAGTCACAGTCGGGGCTGTCCTCATGGAGGTAAGGATGCCTGGGGCTGAACTCCCTGCTGCGGAGGGGGGCCTGGGTGAGGGGGGCTGAGGAGAGGGGCCTGGGAGAGAGGGGCCTGGGTGAAGGCGGTCACACTCTGCAAACCCTCACAGGCACTCATGTTCCCTCCCCACAGGTGGTGCATGCACTCAATGCCCTGGTGCTGAAGAGGGTCATCCGAACTGGGGACCTGCACGTGGCCGTCAAGACATTTGCCGCCATGGGATTCCCCAACTGCTTTGGAGCCCTTGATGGGACCCACATCCCCATCCGCGCCCCAGACCACAGTGGTGGCTGCTACGTCAACCGGAAGGGCTACCACTCTGTGGTCCTTCAGGCCGTGGCCGCTTCCAGGACATCTACGTGGGCTGGCCTGGCTCTACCCACAACACCCGCGTTTTCCGGAATTCGGGACTATGCCACCGACTGTAAGCGGGGCCCTACATCCCCCAGAGGGAGATCCCTCTGGGGGATACCACCACTGTACTCCTCTGCCTTGTGGGGGACGCGGCATACCCCCTCCAGCCCTGGCTTACGCGGCCCTATACACGCCACCTCTCTGATAGCCAGGACCGCTACAACGCCCGACTCAACCACGCCCAACAAGGAGTCGAGCGAGCCTTCGCGCGCCTGAAAGGCCGCTGGCGTTGCCTCCTGGCACGCCTAGAACTGGGCCTCCCAAACACCCCCCAGGGGAAACTGAGGCACTGAGAAGCTAAGCAACTTGGTCAAGGTCACACAGAAGCTCTGTGAAAGAGGATGGAATTGACAGCAGCTCAAATCCTAGGCTAGTGTCCTAACCCTTTGGAAAAAAATACGTGTCTGTAGAATGCCACTCTTTGCTACAGTGGGCCAGTGTTTACTTTGAAGCTATGAGCAACTTGTAGAGGAGGCAGGTATCTGGATCTCTGCAACCTTACCACCACAGAAGGTTTATATATTTTTTTCTTTTTTCAAGATTTTTCAAAACAAAGCCAGAAGTTCAGTTTCAGTATTTTCCCTTGTCTCTCTCTTTTCCCATGGTCAATTGCAATGAAGGTCAATAGCTTTTTGTCACAGAAGTTCTTTAGAACATTTTACCTATACTAACTAGCAACTGTTTCAAGACAGCAGTGGTATCAGTGAATTCAGCTGGACGACAGCAGAAGACCCGGGGGAATAATTGGAATCACATATGGTGAAGAACTCACGCCCAAACTTTGCAGTCCCCAAGGGATTTGCATTCTCTTATTGGTCAAGGAAGTGGAAGCTTTCTTTCACTGGCTCCCTAAACTGTCAGTCCTCATTATTTCACCACTCCCTCATTATGACATCACCAGGAGTGTATAAAATCTTGCCAGAGAGGAAGAAAAGTAAGGCAGTGTTTGGAGTTCTGGGGTAGGTTGGGGGCTGTGATTGGGAATAAGGTTTTGAAGGGGGTTTCCTGTCTTTCTTTTTTCTTTTTACTCTTCCTTCGTCATGTCTTTTTGTTTATGCTCCTAAGAAATGTTTGGCTGTGCCTGTGTGCTGTGCTTATATTGTGAAGGAGTTGGTCTTAAGCCCTTTCTCTCCTGTGACAGACTCATGTGCTTTTCATGCACTTAAAAGCAACTTAGAACCAATAGAATCTACAGCCTTCAAAGGGCTTATAAAAATGAGACTTTTTTTTTTTTCTGGTGACTCTTATGTGACAGAAAGGAGGAGCATTTTCTTATCTATATAGTAAAATTTTTGGCTCCACTGCTTTTTACAGAGTAAGTGCTAGATACCAGCCACTTGTTAAGCTGCTGGGGCTACCAATTGGCGGTTCTCTGGAGTAGAACCATCTTCTTCCCTTTGAAGGGCTGTAGCTCCCTTAGGAAGGGTTACAACTTGCAAAGTAAGCTTCTCTCTCTTCAGGCATATCTAATTCCACTATGGATTCCAATGGCAAGGACACAAAGATGGCATCCCTGGAGCATGGGGAGGAGGAACAGCAGGTAGGTATTGCCTCTTAGGCATCACTGGTTCAGTTGACAAAGACAAAAGATGTCTGGCTTACCCTATTTAAAACCACTTCTCCCCTCCCTGTCCAGTGACCTTTCTCATCAGGCTCATCTCTCTCAAGTGAGACCTAGCTGTTAGGTGTGCTAGCTCTGTAGCCTCTTGCACCGTTACAGAATCCTTTTGACGAGGGGATAACAGTTGAAAAGTCATGAGTGGCTCCAAGCTCCAGCCTTGCTTCTGACTTGCTCATTTTCCTCCTTGCCTCCCTAGACTGTCTTGAAGAGGGTGACCAGTCTACCGCTAGTGAATGCTGCCTGTGACTCACATTCAGACTCCAATAGGGCATCTTGTAAAATGGCCATGTTCCGTAAGGCTGGGTGTGGGGGAGGAATATGGTCACCCTAGCAAGGTAGGGAGTTCTTCTTGTCTAGATTGACAAGTGGTAAACATCCTCCAGTGACTCGACTCCCTGGGTCAATGTGGTTTATTGCCCTGAATGTCTGGTCAGTAATGCCTTGCTTGACCCTTCTCTCCAGGCTGTGCCTGACACACAGGAGTCGGTCTCCTCCAGACTGACAGATGTCAAGGAGGCCATGAGCAGAGTGGTAGACATGACGAAGGAGGCTGTGCAGGATGGGATGAAGGCCACCAAGTCAGCAGTGACGGACAGCATGAGCACAGTAGCAGAATCCAGAATGGGCCAACTGGCCATGAGCGGAATGGAAGCAGTGCTGGGGAAGTCAGAAGAGCTCTTGGATCACTACCTTCCCATGACGGAGGAGGAACTGGGTCAGAACACAAAGGACAGGGCTATGGTTTCAAAGAGCAAAGTAACACTCCCTTTGGTCCAAACTTGTCTGGACAAGACTGAGAAGCCTCTCAGCCTGCACTGGCTGACAGAGGGGGCAGCATTTTCATGTGTAACGTTCTTGGCCAAGGGAGTTCCTGGCTACACGCCCATTCAAAATGATGTGAGCAAGTGGGGAAAGGGTGGTGCTCGAAGGTACTATGGGCATGAATTAGGACTACTTCTTGGAGTCCCTTTCAAGTGTGCAGAAACAGTCCTAGCCCTCTTGGTTTGGGGTCAGTTATTAGCCACCTTAAAGGCAGAGGTTGATGTCATGGCTTTTTGAAGGGCTATTCCGCCAAGAATTTGGGGTAGCATTGGGCAGTTGAGTATAGCTTGTCCTCCTTTCCCAAGCTCTTACCCTCAGATTCTTCTTCCCTTCAGCTGAACTTGCTGAATCCATGGAAGGGACTCCAGCGTCTTCAGCACAAGCGCCGGAGCATCGCAGCTACTTTGTGCGTTTGGGTTCCCTGTCGGCCAAACTCCGCCAGCGCGCCTACCGCTATTCCCTAGACAAGATGAGGCATACCAGCCAAAGCATCAATGAGGCTCTGTCCCAGCTTCATCAGGTCATCGGACTGGTAAGGACTTGCTCCGCTTCAGGAGGCGGTCTACTAGTAAACTCTAGCCCAGTGCCTGGGCAAATAGAGTTGCTGGTGGCTTGGACTCCTTTGCCCTACTCCCCTGCCTTTCAGGCCAGGGAACTCTTCCACTTCATTCTGTGTGGACCAGGGCATGATAGGCTTATAGAACATAAAATGTCTGCAGGTTGAAATTGTGTCCTCAAGCAGTAGAGCTAGAGGAACTGAGAGATTTATTCAATCCCTTTCTAGATTGAATACATCAAACAAGGTGTGAGGCTCCAAGATGCCCGGGAGAAGTTCCAGGAGATGTGGCTGAACTGGAGTCAAAAGCAGCCAAAAGGCAGTGAGATCACAGACTTGGAAGAGACAGGGGTATGTCCATCGCTTTGCCCTTCCGCTCGGAGGCTGAAAAGTGTTTTGGGCCTTTGAAGGTAGCTGCTGAGCTCCTCAACCAAACTGATACCTGGTGACCTGCTACCTTGAGGGAAAAGAGGGTTGCACACTAGTGTTCCTCGACTATATCTCAAATTGGTCACTCGTGAATGCTGTGTCCAAGGGGCTTCCCTTCCCTTCTTGGTAGGGTAGCTGTAAGTGTTGCCCTCCCTTAACCTCAGCATAGCCTTCAAACCTTGAGTCATGTAACTGATTAGGAGATCCCTAGGCTCTCCCCTCATCGAACTCTGTTCCATGCAGCTTATGTCTCTCATTGTCACAGGCTGCAAACAATGGTAATACAGGCTTCCTGAGTCCTAAAAGCCAAATAGCTTCCCTTTCTATGGAAAGAATGGCTAAAGCCAATGCTCTTTCCATGAAAGAGCTCCTGGTTTCTGTCCCTGCTATCCTTTTCAGCACAGCTTCCAGCACGAGGAAATCTCCAGAAGAGGTAGCAGCAAGTCCCATCTTTGTGTCTGTGGTGAACGTAAACCTTGGGTTTGTTTCTCCACCAGATGGAGTCTGAGACTCTGGCCATGTCCCGCAGCATTCTCCAGCAGCTGCAGGATGCCTGCCAGGTGCTAGTATCCAGCATTCAAGGCCTCCCCACCAGCCTTCAGGATAAGGTGCAGCAGGTGTATCGCAACATGGAAGAGCTCCGTGCCTCCTTCTCAAGCGTTGGTTCCTTCCAGGATCTCTCCAGCAGCCTCCTGACCCAGAGCCGGGAGATGATGAGCAGGGCCCAGGAATATGTGGATGAGCTGATGGCTTACATGATGCAGAACGCACCTCTTTCCTGGATTGTGGGTCCCTTCATCCCCTCAGGTAAGGGGTCTGCAGGTTCCGTGGAACCACCAAGCCAAGAAAATGAGGATAAAGAAGCAGAAGTCACAACAGCATCTAAGGCTGACTGAGGACCTAAAGCTGGGAAGACTGAATTTCAAAGAAGGAAGGCAGAATTCTTTTTGTCCCCCAGCTGTCCACCCACCTTTGACTTCACAGGCACGAGAGACTTCTTCTTCTCCAGGAGGCTCTGTTTAGATGGAACTTGAGGGAGGTACAGAATGGGAGCATTTACAAGTGCTAGCGGTATTAATGTACTCCAGCTGCTGACCTGCCCCTCCGCTTGTTTCTTGGTTGACCTGTTTAAATCTGAGGGAAAGAATGTGACTAACTGAGGCTTCAGATGGCTTTGCCGGAGCAGGGCCCAGGTGTTGTGACTGCTCCTTTGCTCAGATAATACTACAGTGTCCACAATAAAATGTCATTGCATTTGAACTTGGTGTTTGTGTCCTGTTGAGTCGTCGAGCACAGGGTCTGCAGAAGAGAGCAGGATGAGTTACAAGCACTGTTATAATCCTTGTTTCTGAGTGGTAACCATCAGCCAGAAGCATGACAGACAGACATGGAGGCAAGCTTCTGCATACATATCGCAAACAAGTCTTAGCATCTTGCTAGTTGGAGAAGGATTCTTCAGCTGCACCCACTAGCTCCTTAGGACAAATCATTCCTGAGCTTTGGAGATCAGGCCGTAGGAGATCTGCCTTCAGATCTTCTCAGTGAGCAAGGGCTGGAGGCAACCAGTGCAGCTCTGCTAGAACCTACCTTTGTGCCTTCCACTCTGGGGCTGGGGAGTCACTCACTATTTTCTGAACAGCTTTTTTTTTTTTTTCTTCTTAAAAACAAGTTGGGGGCAGGGTAGAGAGGAGAGGGAGAGTAGTGCCAGCATGTGCAATACAAGCAGCTTTAGCATGGCATGGGCTTTTTCGAGTCCTGATGACCTAAAGCTGTCCACATGAAAGCTGCATAGGTAGCCCCACCCCAGCTGTATGTGTAAACAGTGAAGATGACAGGAAATGTTAACATGCGGGTGCAGGTTCTTGGATCACAGTACTCAATTTTCCACTAGTATTAGAAGGTGTGGGGAATCTTATGCTCCAGTATGGGGGTTAGTTTCTTTCTAATTTATGGAATAGCACAGATGCCGTAAGAGGTTTAGTTATTGATGATACAGCAGTGATTATGGAGGAGACAGGCTGGGCAGGCGTAGCGCATTTGCGGAAGGTAAGCATGAGGGCACAGATCTCCACATTTGAATGAGGGCACCATTTAGAGTGGTCCCATTTGCAAGTGTTTGCATGTGGGTAAAGTGATACTTCTCTGGAAAGTTCTTGGGGAGCAATGACGGATCTACATCATAGTAGTAGTGACTTCTGTAACTTAGTGCCTAAACCCTGTTAGTGCAGGGGGCGCTGGTTTTTAACTTATAGCTTTTTTTTTTTTTAAAAAAAGAAAAGAGAGAGAACCCACATGTGCCAACCTTGACCATTCTAAGTGGAACGTGGGGAGTCTCCTAAGCAGTGCGTGCTACAGATGGATAAATGAACTGGTATTTGCAGAAGCCCAAGGGCTAAGGTCAGTGTGAATGTCTAGTGAAGGCAATGAGGAGAAAGACAGACAAGCCTTTTGCCGAAATACACTATGTGGGGAAAGGCTGCTTCTACTGCTAGATGTGCATGTGCCCTACTTGTAGGGGGGCTGCAGTGCTCAGAGACAAAGGGTGCTGGGGGTATACTGAACTCAGTGCTTGGCTGCTACTTCATCAACCACTTGATCCAAAAGGGACCATTACACTTATGGTCAGCTATTGAAATGTAGAGCGGGGTCTCCCAGCTGCAACAGGCTCTAAATGGCTCCTGGAAGGCAGCAGCAGGCCTGTGGCCCTAGGCACAGGGGCCTCTGTACACTTGCCCATTCCCCAAAACTCCCATGGGCCAGGAGAGCAACCAAGGGAAGCTACAGGGCCAGTGCTTCTGGGGGAGAGGCAGGCACCATACAGCCTACTCAGGCTTACAGGCCACTGGGTCCTTGCAGCCTCTACAGGGAAGTGTAATTAGTGGGGTTGGGAGTCCCCTACCTGAGCCCCCATCTCTATTCCTCCCTATACCACACCCCTGTGCCTCAGCCCAGAGCCCTTTTCCACTCCCTGAACCCTTAATTTCTGACCTTAGTGGGAGCGCTTTCCTGCAGCTCATGTCCTACTGCCCCAGTATCCAGCCTGGTAAAGGTGAGCAAAGTACGGGAGAGGGAGAGAGCTAGGGGGGCGTGAGCCTCTAGGGACAGGGAAGGAAGCAGGGCAGGGGCATTAGGTTTTGTGCAGTAAGAAAGAGAGCAGCTTTCCTCCCTGCTTCAGCTCAGTGTTCAGTGGCCTGCAGGAAGTGGGAGGAACAAGACTGGAGTGTGCTCAGGGGAGGGAGTGAAATGGGGCTGGGTAAGAAAGCAGCAAGGCTCAAGCACCCCTACCGCTGATGCTTTTAGGAGCATGGCATCCCGAAATGACAGCTGTGCCAGCCAAAGAAGGCTAGCCCAGGGATTGATGAACCTTGCAAAATTTCTGGTGCATGCGTAACCTGCCCTTAATAGCACCTCAACTATTAACCTGATCCCTCTCTCTCTCCCCCCAGCTTTAATTAAAAATAAGCATTACCAGTTCCTTACCCGTCTCCTGTGAGGGAACAGATGAACATCTGACATGACTAGGAATGGTGGCTGAGTTTACATTGGACCCATAGAGCTAAATTCAGTAAAGTTCCTTTGATCCAGCCTCTGGTGGTCTGCCCTCTGGCAAAAGTAGTCCCATTTAAAGAGCTAATGCTGCACAATTTGATGGTGTGGCATGCAGTACTCTCCCAAGATATGCATGGGTTGCATTTGACATAACCCTTGTGTACCTCAAAGTTTGCATGAGTCAGGGGGCTTGGGTAGGGGCTGTGGGAGGGGAAAAGGAGGATTAAGATTGGGGTGGGTTAGGGTGCAGAGGAGCCAGGGGTGGAGTTGAGCTGGAGTTGGGGAGTGCTACAGGGGTGAAGCTGGAGACATGTGATGGTGAAAAAGCAGGAGGAGCGTTGGGGTGGTGAAGTGGCAGGAGCACGTGGTGGTGACATCCAGTGGTCCCAGGCAATTTGGCAATCCAGCACCTGTCCAGTCCTGGACATGCCAGATATCAGAAAGCCCAGCGTAAACTCAGCTGCCTTCCGAATGCAAGTGAGGGGCAATGTCTTCATCATGATATTAGGTGGTCAACTTGTTACCTAGGCTCCGTGAGCTACAGTAAGAAAGAGAGAAGATGGCTTGAGCTCGCGTGCTGAAGTTAGGTGTTAAGTAAATGCAGCCCCTGTCCCTGGTTAAGGAAGGCACTACATCAGCCAAGATGTTTTGCAATTGTGAATCACATTAAAAAGGTAAATTTTCAAGAAGGGGAAATACCTCATTTTGTACACAGCTCTGAAACCACATCTTCAGGTTGCCTCAGAGTTTTGAGAAAACTTCAGACCTGGCATAAAAAAAAAGGAAAGAAAGCCATGTGCTTTGTCAATTATAGAACAAAAGACGACTTGTAGGACCCATTCTGGGAAGCCCCCACCCCACAATAGCAAGCAGCCAGGGAGCCTGGGTTGTCCCATCCAGACATCTTAACATTTCTGTGAGTTTTTCCATTATCAGGAGTGTCCGATCTTCTGATGCTAATGGAGACGTTGCCATGGACAAAACTATGATGCAATATTATCGGAAAAAAAACTTGGAAACATAAGAGCATTAAAAACAGACACACAAGCAGCTGCCCGCTTCTGCAGAGGCCCTGACTCAGTAGCTCGGGGAGGTGTGAGGTGCCCTATTCAGCTAAGTGATGCCAAGTGATGGCTATAGAAAAGTCTAGGTTTATCCTATATCATTGCTGCTGATACATAGCAAGAAGAGAGAGGAAGGATTACCGATCTATGTAATGTACTAGGAGCGGCTTCTCATTTTCCTGGTGAGGGGGGGTGGGATTTGGGAACTCTTCCCATTCACCGACCACAATCTGAGCTTTGGGGGTCAACGGCCGTATGCCACCGATCCCATTGAGCCCAGCCAGCCTTTTCCCTATTAAAGTGAGGGAGGGTGAATGGGTGGGCGCACATCAGGGCCAACAAGAGCCGGTTACCTCTCCTGCTATGGATGCTGCATTGCCCGCTGCTGGAGTCTGGGTGACAGCACAGGCAGCCATCACCAAATCCCTGGCATTCAATGGATGTTTTCAAGCTTTTCCTTGCAGCCCCATTGGACCAAAAAAAAAAAATAGAAAAAGCTTATTTTGAAATAGCAGCTGACATTGACCTAATCACATGACTGGGCTCCAGGCATGTGGCTATTGTGCTGCCATCTTTCTGTGGTCATGTGGTGCGGCTGAACCTCCTGGGAGCTACCTAATCCCAAAGAACCCAGCAGAGCATGCGTGCGCCTGCTCCGAACACCTGCACAGTCTGCTATCAGGAGCATCTCACGCAGGCGGAGCTTGGCCTGTTAGCAGGGCCTGAGACTGTATCACCACTTTTTCCTCTCCCAGTTGAAACCTGGAGGGAGAGCAATGAAGGGGACACAGAGGGATAAACACTCTTTTCTCACACCCTTCCCTTAAAACGGTGGTTCCCAAACTTTTTGGCCCCACGCTCCCCTTTTGATTTTTGAGAAACTCTCATGTCCCCCCAGTTGTCCTTCCCCATCTTCCAGCCCCCCCGCTTTACAAAAAATCCAACTTGGAATTTTAAATGAACACAGAAACTTGATATAAAAATATTTAAAATTAAAAGTAAGCTCAAATAGTTTTTCTTGGCCCCTTGTGGGACCCTGGTGCAGCCCCAGCTGGCCAAGTCCCGTGCCAGCTGCCTGCCCGCCTGAGCCCTGAGCTGACTGAGCCCCGTGCTCCTACTGGGGACCAGGGAGTGGGCGGGCAGAGCCCAGCCATGACCTAAAGGTCCTCCTCAAGAGGAAGGATCCACTAAAAATACATGGGCCCCAAATACATTCGGGGGACAACTAAAAAGAAAAACAGGGGCTGGAGTGGAAGTCAAAGGTTCAAAATGAGGGATCCAGAGGGGGGTACTGAGCACAGAAGCCCGGACAGTGCCCACTGCTTCCCGAAGGCATCGAGGGAGCTGCTGGACGATGCTCAGAGGAACTCTGCTCGGATTCGTGAGCCGAGGGCGGAATGGAAGTAGGCCCCACAGTCACAGGCCCCTCCCTTGGCCAGCCTCCTTTCCCTGGTGTTGTATATGGCCACCTTGGCCATAGCCAGGAGGAGGCTGACCAGGAGGTCCCGCGACTTAGCAGGGCCATGGATGGGGTGTGCGAGGATGAGAAGGTGTGGAGAGAAGTGCAGCCAGAACCTCAGCAGGAGGTTCTGGAGGAGCTGGAAGAGGGTCTGCAACCTGGTGCACTCGACATAGATGTATGCCAGGGTCTCCCTCACGCTACAGAAGGCACAGGTGTCCAGAAGGGAGGTGAACCACACCAGGTACACTCCCGTGCTCACCACCCCATGGAGGATGCTCCAGCTGACATTCCCAGCAGGCTGCGGAACTAGGGTGGAATAGAGGCTGGCCCACCAGGGCTCCCCACCCTCTGATTCTGGTAGAAGGTCCTGCCACTGGTGGTCGGGGCGGGACGTGAGGGTGGGGAAATGGAGAGTGTGAAGCACGAGCATGTACAGATGACATCTTGGCGTGGTTCACAAGGGGACTGGCTGCAAGGTGTGCAGCCAGCTGGGATGGTGAGGGGGAGGAGGTCGGGGGCTCTCAGGGCTGAGGACCCATGGAGAGATCTGGAGGGCCGGGGGCTAGAGGGGGGAAGGGTGCTCCCTCTCTCAGGACCTGGCTAAGGTAAACACGAGCAGCGGGCGGAAAGCGGCCTTCACCTCCTCGAGCACGTGCGGGGAAGTACGGAGGGAGGAGAGCCCCATGCACGGGGCAAGCACCAGGGCCTCCATCCAGTCTCCCTGGCTGTAGTCCAGGAGGTCTCCGATCCCAGTGATTCCACCCAGGACCAACCTCTTGTGAACCGCGGGGGACCTTTGCCGCCTGCACACAAAGATTAGGATTATGTAGCAGGGGCTCCGTGAGGAGGTCTTCCCCCCCAGTAGCCCCTGAAGTCCTGGTGGCCGAGAGCAGCTGCCAGGTGCACAGGAGGTCCTGGTAAAATGCTAGTAGCGCCAAGAGGTCTCACAGATGACCCCTCATGGATAAATAAAGGAATTGCCGGTCATATCAGACCCATGCTGCTGGGGCCGTCCACCTGCCCAGCCGCCCGCCAGCTGCCCCAGCCACCCCCCTGAGCCCCATGCTGCTAGGGCCAGCCACCTGAGCCTGGCCAGTCATCCAAGCCCCAGGATCCCCGCAAGTGGCCACCCGAGGCCTGCGAGCCCCCCTGCCTCAGTCCCACCCCTCCCCTCTCCTCCCCAAAAGCCAGGCACCACCAGCCCCCTGACTCTCACCTCATTCCCCTCCCTGGAGCCAGGCACCCCTTGGCCCCCATCTAAATCCCATCCTCCTCCCCCTCTCCCCGCCTCCAGCCCACACTCACTCCCCTTTTCAGAAGACAGCTAGCTCCACATGGGTCTTTACCAGCTGCCTGCTTTCTCGAGTGGCTCTGCTGGGTCACCCATGTAAAATGAGGGGCTGAGAGTTGGAAGCAAAGGCCAGCTCTTTCTTCAGGTGGGGGGGAATGATGGAAGGCTGGGTCACCTCATGCCCCCTCTGGAATTTCTTCATATACACCGGGGGGCGGGGCATGCTCCCAGTTTGTGAAACCATGTCTTAAAAGGTACATGTCCCATTTTTTCTGAATGGGGGATGAAAGAGGAGAGGGGAAATCTACTCCAGTTATTCTACATAACACTTGTTCCCCAGCAAAATGCTTCGCTATTGAAGGTATTCATATGGTCCTGGTAGTCCAAATACTTGAGCACCTATTATGTACAAGAGCCCTGTTATCCACCCTGCACATAGGGAAAACTGAGGCACTGAGAGTGAGGGTGAAGCTAAATGACTTGCCCTGGATCACCCAGGAGGTCTGTGGGGAAGAACAGGCTTGAATTCATCTGAAATCCTACACCAATCTCCTAGCCACTGGAGAAAACTACTTGTCTTTAGATGGCCTCTCTTTGCTACAGTGTGGCTATGTCTACACTAGCCAAAAACTTTGAAATGGCCATGCAAATGACCATTTCGAAGTTTACTAATGAAGCACTGAAATACATATTCAGCACCTCATTAACATGTGGGCGGCCACAGCACTTCGAAATTGACGTGGCTCGCAGCCGCACGGCTCGTCCAGATGGGGCTCCTTTTTGAAAGGAGCCTGCCTACTTCGAAGTCCCCTTATTCCCATCTGTTCATAGGAATAAGGGGACTTCGAAGTAGGTGGGGTCCTTTCGAAAAGGAACCCCGTCTGGACGAGCCGCGTAGCGGCGAGCCGCTTCAATTTCTAAGTGGTGCGGCCGCCCGCATGCTAATGAGGTGCTGAATATGTATTTCAGTGCTTCAGTAGTAAACTTTGAAATGGCCATTTGCATGGCCATTTCGAAGTTTTTGGCTAGTGTAGACATGGCCTGTGTCATTTCTTACTTTGAAACTAAGGCCAATATACAGAGGAGGCAGGCACAGGGCTCTCTGTGCCCTTGCCACTAGGGATAATTTACTGTTGATTCATTATTGTTTTGGCTTTTTTAAAGGATTGTTTAGATTTTTCTAAACAAAATTAGAAGTTGTATTTCAAAAATTTCCTTTTTTTCCTCTCTTTTTTCATTGGAAATAACGGTGAAAGTCATTGGCTTTTGAAAATGTTGTCAGTCCCAACTAGCAACTGTTTGAAGGCAGGCAGTGGAATCAAAGTGGGTTCAGGTGGATGACAGCAAAAGACCCAGCTGGGTTAATTGGAGTCACCTATAGTGAAGAACTCACTCCCAAATTTAGCAGTCCCCAAGGGATTTTCATTCTCTTATTGGTCAGGGAAGTGGAAGCCTTCATTTCACTGGATCCCTGACATGTCAGTCCTGTATATTTTATCCCTCCCTCACAGCAAGGACATCACTGGGAGGGTATAAAATCTGACCACATCGTTAGAGGGTTAAGGCAGTGTTTGGTACTTTGGGAAAGGTTAGTGTGTGACTGGGCTATAACAGGTGTTCTTAGTAACTTTTGAATAAGTTTTGTTTTGACTGTTTGTTTGGTTAGGGCTTTGTGGTTCTTCTGTTTAGAAATGAGGGGATGTCTGACTGGGTGGCCTATTACAGTGTTAAGGAGCTGTGGGTAGAATAGGTGCTGGAATTCTGAGTCTCAAGAGCTTTGTGCTGGCTGCTGTTAAGCCCCTCCTCTTGGTGGGGAGAGGGGATTGTATTAATTTACTCTTTCATGTTTTAAGCTACTAAATTTCAGTAGTAACAAGGTATTGTTTCTAATGGTCTTACAAAAAATACCTTTAATGATTTTGACCAGAAAATAAGTAGGTAGATTCTTTTTCCCATCTGAAACAAAATGGGACCACCTGCTTCTAAAAAAGCAATGACTGCTGCTCTCTGAATAGAGTAAATATTAGCCCCTTGTTAATCTGTTGGTGGGTCTGTTGTCTATGATCTCCCTTTAGAGTAGGTTACTACTTTCTTTCTGGGGGTTCCTGTAACCTTTTTTTTTTTTTTTTTTTTTTAAAAAAAACCCATAACTTGTAGTTCCAGGCCTCCTCTTGCTTCCTTTGGGCATATCTGGTTCTGCTATGGCTTCTAATGGAAAGGATGCAAATATGGCCTCCCCAGAGCAGCAACAGGTAGGTGCTCTCTTCTAAGCATCACAGGTACAATTTGTGAATATAAAACACAGGTGGCTAGTCTCTGGTAGCAGGTTCTGCACTAGACTAACTTGGTTAGTAATACTTCTGCTTGTTCTAGTAGCATTCCTGATCACCTTAATCAGCCTAATAGCTCTCTAGCTTTTCATGTCACTGCCTAATCCTTCAAGGGATAACACTCAAACTACTGGCTCAGCTCCAGGATAGACCACTGCTACTGACTTCCTTGTTCTTCTCCTTGCCTCACTAGACTGTCTTGAAGAGGGTGGCCAGTCTACCACTAGTCAACTCTGCCTGTGACCTGGCTGCTGCTGCCTACACTTCCACCAAGGAGAGCCATCCCTATGTGAAGTCTCTGTGTGACTTGGCAGAGAAGGGAGTGACATCCATAACCAATGTTGCAGTCAGCAGCCCAGAGTCAGTTCCACCTACACCTGAACCTCAGGGTGAGTTAAGGGTCTAAGCAGAGCTTTCTGCTTCTGTGTGACAGTTTATTGAAGCTTAGGATATTAAGATCCTGGCCTACAGCATCAGGGATGCTGTGACTGCAGGAATGATAAAGCAGCATGAAGACATAAACCTCCACCTGCTAGAGGAAAGACAAGAGGTTTTCTTAGCATAATTATGGATGCTGAACCCATAGACCCCTTCGTGTACTCAGGAGGTGAAGATTAGGCCTTGGCTATTTCCATTTCAGGAGTAATGCCCTTTGAAAAGATCTAATTGAAAAATGAGAGCATATCACTGTGCAATGTGAGGCTCAAACTGTTCTTATCAACAGAAGTTTGATACTTCACCTACCCTATCCCTCAACACAGATTTTACAATGGCACTACACTTCAAAGCAGCATTCAATAGTGAACTATTGTCTGTCACCAGCAATGGCCACTTGATTCCTTCATATGAAATTGCAGTCAGGGCCTTGTAAAAGCCCTCTAGCAGGCACCAAGAGGCTGTGTTGAGGATCCAGTCATAGGTCTTCAAAGCTGTAAGACTATGGTTGGGGTGGGGTGGGGGGCGGAGGGTAACTTGTACTCTGGCTTTACTGTATTGGGACACAGCTGCTCACCTGAAGATCCAGCCTGGATGGTAATGCCTAGCATTCTTGGGTAAGAGCTGCTTCTGCAGTATGAGTGGATGGGAGTGGGAAATACCTATCACTAGCACCAAAATGCATCTTGATTGGGTAACAGAATGGGAGGAAACATTGACCTATCAAGTGGGCACGGATTTTCTGTGTCCTCTTTGGAAAAGGACAGCCAATAGCTTTTTGGGGGAGGGGAAGAGGTAGAATCTTCATGTGGGGAAGGAAGGGGAGATAGCTGTGTGGCTCCCCAGTCAGTGCAAATGTCAGTGTTTATCACCTGCAGCTCTAACAGTGCTGCCTCACACATGCGGGGGCGGGGGGGGCGGGACACAGAAGAATGTCATGCTTCAGATGCTGTACATAGCTGAGTTTTGCTACTTCATTATGTTACTCTTTCCCCACAGTGACAGAGACTGAGTCTGCTTCTGAAGTACCGGCCGAAGTGGAGGAGACTCTTCAGACTGCTGAGAAGGTAAGTCTCATCACAGTGATGTGCTTAGAAAAGCAAGGGACAGCATCCTCCAGTAGAGGTATGTTCCCTTCTAAAAGTGCTCAAACACTGGGAGCTAGTGCCTAAGCATAACTCCTGTCTAGGGCCTGACAACCAGGTGTAGGCTGACCAGGTGCCCTGCCTTTGACAGGGACAGTCCCATATTTAAGCCCTCCTGCAGGTGTCTCTGGCCAGTTTTGCTGAAGCACCTGCAGTCAGGTGCCTTGGGAAGGGGCACTAAACCCTGTCTGTGCTGTAGCTGGTG
This sequence comes from Carettochelys insculpta, assembly GCF_033958435.1. Taxonomy (NCBI): domain Eukaryota; kingdom Metazoa; phylum Chordata; order Testudines; family Carettochelyidae; genus Carettochelys; species Carettochelys insculpta. The sequence continues at coordinate 259,176,120 of NC_134137.1, read as the reverse complement.
GACAAAAGGTGGTGGGTTGTATTGGTCGTCAAACACCTCCAGGCTGCTGCTAGATCCTGAACAGGCAGGAAGGGACATGCTGCAGGGGGAAAGCATGATCCCTGCAAGGATGCAGGCAGGTCACCCCCAGCACCGCTTTGCCTCCTATTGCTAGAAGCTCTTCTCCTGCGGAGCACCAAAAGGCAGCTGCTGGTCACACTGGTGTCTCCTCTGAAATCTGGGGAGATGGATATGGGATCATGTGGGTGCCTGCACATGTAGTGTGTTGGGAAAAATGCAGTAGCAGATACCAGGAGACATGGGTTTCTCATCTCCAGCTGGGTATGGAGAGCAGAGGTCTGGGAACTGAGGGGCAGGTCAGTTGGTCACCATTCTCCTGTCCAAGGAAAGAAGTGCACAGGGGTGTCATCTTTCCAGTATGAAGCCTCAATCCTGAAGGATAAGGGAGGAATCCAACTGAACACAAGTTCTTTAACAGTGACTCCCTTGCTGTAACCAATGTTTGCACCGCACAGATTGGATAACTGCATCTTGATAAGGTGATATTTCTGCACTTCCCCTCCCCCCCCCCCCCACACACACTATGGACTATAGGGCATCTTGTATTCAAGTTCAATGGCAATGTTACAAGTTATTTCATGGATACAGTGGCATTCCCTATGCCGGCCTCAATCCCAGTAACATCTTGCTTAACCTTCTCCAGGCTGTGTCTGACACACAGGAGTTGGCATCCTCCCAACAGACAGATGTCAAGGAGGCCATGATCAGAGTGGTAGATGTGACCAAGGAGGCTGTGCAGGATGGTATGAAGGCCACCAAGTCAGCAGTGACGGACAGCATGAGCACAGTAGCAGAATCCAGAATGGGCCAACTGGCCGTGAGCGGAATGGAAGCAGTGCTGGGGAAGTCAGAAGAGCTCTTGGATTACTACCTTCCCATGACAGAGGAGGAACTAGGTCAGAATGCAAAGGACAGGGCTATTGTTAACAGATCTGTGGAATCCCCTCCCCCTTGTATCTGTCACCCAGGGCAGATTGAGCCACAGCACTTTCATGGCTAAGGGAGTTAGTGGGCATGTACCCAGTTAAAATGGCTTGAGCAAGTGGGGACAAGGGGGTACCAGAAGGAACTATAGGTGTGAAATGGAATTCAAGGAGTAGTCCTCATTCAAGTGTGCAAAAACTGGTTTTGTCTTATTACAGCTTCAGCCTTAAGAAATAGCTGAAGTTCCTTGAATAGGTTCTAAGGAACTCCCTTGTGTCAAAAGGTGGATCAGAATTTCCAGTATCAATTGTATATGTGTGGAACCTTCTTCCTCTTCTTTCCTCTAGCTGAACTTGCTGAGCCTGTGGAAGGGGCTGAAATGTCTCCAGCAAAATCCCAAGAGCTTCGCAGTTACTTCGTGCGTTTAGGTTCCCTGTCAACCAAACTCCGCCAGCGTGCCTACCGCTGTTCCCTAGACAAGATGCGATGTGTCAGTCAAAGCATGAGTGAGGCTCTTTCCCAGCTCCTTCAAGCTGTGGGACTGGTAGGGACTTGATTACCTTTTAAACTGATCTACTAGTCTCCTGGACACATACAGAAAGTAGTTGCTGGCTTTGACTTGTGTTCCTCCCTGGGCATATGTTGCCCTCGAAGGCAGAGAACCTTTCAGCTTCATCCTGTATGAACCAGGGTACAGTGAGGCTCAGCTATCTGGCACAGCTGTGCATTATAACTAGATCTACTCTTAATGCATTGTGCATAACCATATGCAAGATGAAGGCATGTCCTAAGCAGTAGATCTAGAGAACTGATGTGCAAAAGGGTAAATACTGCTGTGAGGCTTTTTGACTGACTAAATCCACTTCTAGATTGAACAGCTCAAGCAAGGTGAGACACTTCAAGATGCCAAGGAGAAGTTCCATCAGATGTGGCTGAACTGGAACAGAAAAAAGTCAGAAGGTAGTGAGATCCCAGACTTGGCAGACAGTAAGGTATGTACATGGCCCATCTGGTCAGGGGCTAGCCAGTATTCTGGGCCTTGCCAGATGTGTGGTTTTTGCATAGATAAAGTTGGGTGACACAAAATGCTCAAAGGACTAAAGTATTTATTTCTTCCTGCTTAGATAGGTGTATATCTGTCTCACAGGCAAACTTTCACCTTGCATGGTGATGCTCATGACTACTTATTGAGGCTCAACACAGCCTGCAAAACAACTCTGGGGTTTTCCTGATGGCAAACTCCTGACCTTCAATCTCTCCTCTGGCATAAGAATTCAGCTACCTGGTGTGTAGCTTGTTAGCTGCCTGTGGACCCCAATAGGCTTCTGATAAAGTACTGTTTGGCTGGCTCCTTTCCCTTCTTCCTGGAAGAAGGCTTGTTGGCACTATTGGACAGTACAATAGCAACTTACAACACTGGAAAATCTGTAGAGGAGTCAGCAGCAAGCACAATCCATATTTGTGTGGTGAATGCTAACACAAAGTTTGTTTCTCCACCAGATGGAGTCTGAAACTCTGGCCATGTCCCGCAGCATTCTCCAGCAGCTGCAGGATGCCTGCCAGGTGCTAGTATCCAGCATTCAAGGCCTCCCCACCAGCCTTCAGGATAAAGTGAAACAGATGTATCACAACACAGAGGAGCTCAGCATCTCCTTCTCCACTGCCCATTCCTTCCAGGATCTCTCTAGTGGCCTCCTGACGCAGAGCCAGGAGATGGTGAGCAGGGCCCAGGAATATGTAGATGAACTGATGTCATACATGATGCAAAATACACCTTCGTCCTGGATTGTAGGTCCCTTTGTCCCATCAGGTAAGGGATCTACAGATTCCATCGAGCCTCAAAGCCAAGAAAATGAGGCTAAGGAAGCAGAAGTTACAACAGCTTCTATCTGAATATCTGTATTCTGGAAACTCAAACCTTCAGCTTCAAAGAAGGAAGGCAGAATTCCTTGTACCCAGCACCCTTAGACTACTTGTGCACTGGCAAGGCTAGTACTGGAGCTCTTGGCTCAGATCTCTGCCACATTCTGGAGGTACTGACTCTTCACCCTAATGGATATGACTAATGTGCTTCTGCTGGCTGCCTATTCACCACTTGTTTGACATGTTTAAATCTGAGGGGAACTATTATGATGTGTTGACTGGAGTAACCTGTTAAACTGCAGTTGATTCGCACCTGAATGAAAACTCATGGTGTTAGTGACTACTAGCATGTGATTTCTTAATGTATCAATATGACTGTCTTCAAAATAAAACATCACTGCATTTAAGTGAACTGCTAGAGTGTTCCTTTTAGTAGGTGATATTTGTGGCTGCAACTAGTCCTCAAGACATCTTGTCAGTAACTGCTTGTTAGGCAAAGTGACCACCAAACTAACTTGATAGAGCCTTAATATCTAAATTTTAGATCAACTACTCCCCCCTGCACCAAACACTAATTTCTTGTTTACAGATGAGAAACCAAAGAATTGTTACTACTTATTGAAGGCCTATGGCACCTCCTGTAGACCAACAGGACTATTCTTCGGTGTCTTTTGAAGACACCGCCTAACTGGGTGACATCTGATACTAGTAACAATTTCTGTGCACTATCCCACCTGGCTGCACCACCCTGCTTTTCAGGGTGTGTATGTAAATTCCTACCACCATTTCAAACATGTTTGCTGGACCCTAATGGGGCTTGCTGCAGTGCCTGGGGTGGGGGAGAGCAACTGCTGTGATAGCATTTGCCTCTCTCAAAACGCTCATCAGATATGCATCTGGCTCCATACCCCCAGAACATGAAATTCAGGGTATTCTAGTGGGGCTTGTGACAGTAAACTTTAAAAAAACAAAAAAAAAAACCAAAAAAAAAAAAACCCCACAACTTTAATCCTTGTGCAGTCCCTCAAGCCCCTTGTCCTACATGCACTTTGCCATGCCTTCCACATGGCAGCTCCCAGAGACCAGGAACTGCAACCACTAGAAGCTGTAGGAACAGAGCTGCAGTTATAAGGGCAGCAGGTAGAGCTCCCAGGAAACTGCTGCCAGCTCTGAGAAACACCTCAAAGGCTTCAAATCCCCTACTGAAGCCCGCCTGCTTCTCTACCTCTGGTCCCGTCTTGCTTCAGCTGGAGTTCTGTTGTCTTCCTGACCCTAGCCCCATGTGCAGGTGGGGAAGAGCAAATGCTGCAGAAACTGGGGCTGAATGAGGCCATGTGCAGGGCTATGGAGGAAGGGTAGGGCTTAAACAGACCATGGGGGAAGAAGGATGTGGTATATTACGTTGCTCTCAATTTGTGGGATCCTTCACTGTATTAAGAGGCAGAAGATAAAGGCACCCCCCCCCCACAAAAAAAAAAAAAAAAGCAGAGTATAGATAAGAAGGAACAAGTGGTGCTATGTGGACCATAAGTTTGAAAGCTGTTACAGGTCAGGACTTCCTGGTGGAGCAACTTATCTGTAGGACTATGAAGCTGTGCCCTGTTGCTTAAACAAAACTTTGATCTTTGTGTCTTGGTCTCTGCTCATGAAGAGCAACTTTGTGACTGTGCTGCCCAGGGCAGTAAGGAGTAATGTAGCTGATGGGATACAAGGGTCTGGAAGGACTGCTCTTGCCTTCCATGTTATAGAAGGGCAGAGAGTGGACAGACCACAAAAGTATTTAATCCTCACTAAAAACTGATTTATACAAACCTTAGACCCTAATGGACTTATTAAGGCATACGCTTTTGTGGGTAAAACCCACTTCATGGCTAATCCTCTTAGAACACATATGATATTGGCCTGTTTTTCCAGTGCTTTGCATCTTGGGTAGTCCTTTCCCTCTGTGCAGAGTGGGGATAAAATGTTGCTGCCTCTGAATGGTAGTGAATCCAGGTAGACTGTATTAACCTAGGTTACTTTAGCACAGGTAATAGGCTCAGTTTTACAAAGCATAAAGAATTCTCAACAGAGCTGGGGGGGGTTTAATTAATCCAAAATGCCTGTAGTACATAGAAACTATTTGCAAGTTACTGTAAACCATGCGGTTTCAAATGAATGACTTCATTTTGAAATGTCTCCTCAAATTAGCTAGATATAACAATAGAGGGAGGGAAAAATAAAAAGCATTCAAAGAGCTACATAAAATAAAATATTGAAAAATAACCAGTATGAGCAAAAGAAATGTTTGCTTTGACTGCAAACATCTTTCCCGCTTATTTTATTTTGATAAAGGAAAACCATCAGTTTTGATTGAAACTGATTGGTTAATTTTACTTTTCATTTCAGCCCCTTAAATGTTCTTGCTCAGTTTTTAACTACATGCAAAATTAGTGTTTCATGAAGTGTCAAGTGGGAAAGGGGCAGCATCTCAGAATAGCAATCTGGTTGCCTATTTGGGGTGCGTGTACATAAGGAAGGTGATAGCACTAACATGAAATGACAAGGCAGGACACCAAAATTAAGCTAAAGAATTTCAGCTGTCTCTCAGTGATGACTTTGCTGTCCCAACTAACCAGACCAGAACCTCACACTTCTTCAAAAACATAAAACAAAAAAAATGCTGCAAGTGAATGAGGTGAAATTCAATGGGAACTTGTATCTTCCTGCAGTAATGCTCTTTTAATAAACATTTACCATTTCCTTGATAGCTATCTGTATTGAGGACAAATAATTTTAAATGGTGAGGAGATGCCCTTCCCTTAAGCATTAGAAAATGCAGTCAGAAAGAGCATTTGAGAAAGGCAGGTTCATTCAGTGTCTTTAGAATGAACAGTAAAAAAAAAAAAATCAAATTCAGTTATTTGTACCTTGTAAATTATATAACAAAAGACAGCTAGTAGGACTCATTCTGGGAAGACCTTCAGCCAGGCAGCCTGCATTAGTTGTCCCCTCCAAACATAAATTTCTGTGATTTTTTGCATTCTCAGGAGCGGCTGGTCCTCAAGTGCTAACGGAGCTAATCTCCATCAGCATAATGTGACACCAGAAAAAATGTGACATGAGAAAAAACCTTGGAAACATAAAAACAAACACATAGGCAGTTGCCTGCCTCTGCAGAGAGCCAGACAGGAGCTCGGAGAGGTGTGAGTTGCTCTTTTCGACTACGTCTATGCGTGCCCCAAACTTCAAAATGGCCACGCAAATGGCCATTTCGAAGTTTACTAAGGAAGCGCTGAAATGCATATTCAGCGCTTCATTAGCATGCGGGCGGCCGCAGCACTTCAAAATTGACGCGCCTCGCCGCCGTGCGGCTCATCCCGACGGGGTTCCTTTTCGAAAGGACCCCGCCTACTTCAAAGTCCTCTTATTCCCATGAGCTGATGGGAATAAGGGGACTTCGAAGTAGGCGGCGTCCTTTCGAAAAGGAGCCCCGTCTGGTCGAGATGCGCGGCTGCGAGGCGCGTCAATTTCAAAGTGCTGCGGCCGCCCGCATGCTAATGAAGCGCTGAATATGCATTTCAGCGCTTCCTTAGTAAACTTCGAAATGGCCATTTGCGTGGCCATTTCGAAGTTTGGGGCACATGTAGACATGGCCTTCATCTAAGTGGGGTAACACCAATGACCAGTGATGGAAATAGACATGTTTAGGTTTTTAAACTATTTCAATGTTTGTCCAAGTAAGTAACAAGGAGAGGGAGGATTGCAAACTTGCATAATCTATTGGGAGTGGCATCTCATTTTTGGGGAGATAATGGATGTCATTAGGGAACTAGTCAGACTCCCTGGCCCTTGAGGCTAAAGGCCAGATGCCATCAACCCCACAGAGGCCAGCTAGCCATTTCTCTTATTGAAGTGAAGGGGTGTGGGGGTGGGCACACACAAGGACCATCAAGGGCCTGGTGGGGCTTAAACAGTTACTTCTGCATGGATGCTGCTTCACCCTCTGGGCCGGGTGCTGGCACAGGCGGACATCACCATATCCCTTGTGTTCACTGGATATTTTTGAGCTTTTCGCAGCAGCCCAGTGGGCTAGAAATGCTTATTTTTAAATGACACCTGACAGTAACCTAATCACATGATTGAACTACAGGCATGTGGCTATAATGCTTCTGTCTTACTCTGGTGATGCCCAGGGGCATAGCTGAGTCTTCCTGAGACAGCCCTAAGTCCAAAGAACCCAGCTGAGCAAGTGTGCACCTCTTCTGAACACCAGCACAGTCTGCGTATAAGTAGCATCTCACACTGGCAGCACTTGGATTGTGGGCAGGGCCCGGCACAGAGCCAGCACTCCCCCCCCCCCAACAAAATGCTTCATTATCTATAATGTATTTAAACAGCGCTGATCAGAGCACCTCACCAACCTTCTATGATGTACAGAAATCCTCTTATCCCCACTGTACAGAGGGGGAACTGAGGCGCTGAGAGACTGAGTGATTTCCCACCCTCACACAGGAGGTCTGTGGTAGAGGATAGAATTGACCTCCACTCAAATCCTAGACTAGTGTCTAATCACTGGACAAAACTAATTTTCTTTAGAATGCCACTCTTTGCTCCAGCTGCTATTTCTTACTTTGAAACTATGGTCAATGTGCAGGGAAAGCAGTCTCACTTGTCACCAGAGATGGTTTTCCTATTTGGTTTATTTTTGGATTGATGCTTTTAAAATTTTGCATTATTTTCCTGTCTTCTCTCCCTTTTCTGTTTGGAAATGGCAATGAAAGTCAATTCAAGTCACACAGATGCTTTTGAACATTATATCAATCCCAACTAGCAAATGTTTGAAGACAGGCACTGGAATCAAAGTGAGTTCTGCTGGATGACAACCAAAGACCCAGTGAGATTAATTGGAATCACCTATGGATAGGAACTCACTCCTAAACTTTGCAGATGCCAATGATTTGTATTCTCTTATTGGTCAGGGAAGCAGAAGGCTTCTTTTCATTGGCTCCCTGAACTGTCAGTCCTGAGTACTTCACACCTGCTTGCACAATGATATCACCAGGAGAGTACAAAACCTGACTGAGTGGTGAGCTGAGGAAGGCTGGGTTTGGAGAGCTGAGAAAGGTCAGTGGAATGGTTTAGTGCTTAGTAGGACTTGCTGCTCATGGGGGGGGTTTTAATCATTTTTTTTCCTCAGTCAAGGTTCTGTGACTATGCTGTTAAAAATGTTTGGATGTGTGACTATGTTCTGTATTTATAGTGCTAAGAAGCTGTGGCTAGGCTAGATGAAGGAAGCAGTTTAGGGCTCTTTATGCTCACTGACCTTAAGCCATCCTTCTGCTGAGATGAAAGAGGGGATTATGTTAAGTTTCTGTTGTTTCTTCTTCAAGAACTATTAAATACTCTTCAATAGTAAATACACACTTACAGTCTGAAGTTCTATTTTTCTAATTCCATTAGTGATCCTGTGGTTTTGGTGCCTTCTGTTTTTCTCATCTCAAGCAACTGTGTGCTTTTTTTTTTTTTTTAAGGCTGTGACCACTTGCTCTTTAGTAAGTAAAGTAATATTCAACTGTACTTGATCCTTGTTGATCTGCTGCTGGGGCTGCTCTTGTGTATTGCTCTCAAAGTAGCTGACTACTTTCTTCATCTCTTGCTTGCTATACCCTTCATGGGGGGGAAGCTATAACTTAAACTACTTGCTTTCTTCCAGGTGTATCTGATTCTAAAATGGCTTCTAATGGAAAAGACCCAAATATGACATCCCCAGAGCCTGGGCAGGAAGAGCAACAGGTAAGTATTGCCTCAAGTATCGCTGGCTCAAGCAGTGAGGACAAAAGATGCCTGTCTTTTGGTAGTGGGTTTAACACAATAGTTCTTACTCAGTGAGACTTCTGATCCAGTTAAGGCAGTCTTATGCCAGAAACTGGTAGGCTGTTCAGACTCTCATACCATTACGCATTTCTTTGGGGGTGGATGCATTAGAGAGCATAACCCATTGAAAAACAATGGCTTATCTCTCCCAAACCGACTACTTGTTTTCTTGACTGCTACCTTTTTTTCTCACTAGAATGTCTTGGAGAGGGTGGCCAGCCTATCCCTAGTTAATGTTACCTGTGACTTGGCTGCCACTGCTTATAGCTCCACCAAGGAGAGCCATCCTTATGTAAAGTCTCTATGTGACCTGGCAGAGAAGGGAGTGACATCCATAACCAATGTGGCACTCAGCAGCCCAGAGTTGGTTCCACCTATCCTTGAACCTGAGGGTGAGTAAAGTGTGACACCCTACTGGCAAGTTGTTTCCATGCTGATCTCAAGACTCTAACACTGGCAAAAGTAGGGGTGCTGGGACTGTAGAAACAGTTAGTCAGTCTAGGTATGTAAACATCCATCTGCTCTTAGAAAATAACAAGATGTGTTTACACTGACTGATGTTGAGCCTGTACTCCCCTTCACTATAGCAGGGAGGTAGTAGGTAGCTGAGCTCTAATCCCAGTTCATGAACACCCTTTGAAAGGGCTCTATCTGCAAAATGAGAGCTTTTCAGTCTGCAACTAGAGAAGCTTGAACAAGGATTTTCATGAACTGCAGTTAAGTAGATTCCTTGCCTACCTTGTATCTTGAATACTGTTAGGACTGCAGTGTTGCTTTAGCAGATCTGTCAAACTATTAAAAATCACTAATCACTTCTGAGCTCATGTCTGTGACCAGCAATGCCAGCCCTTGATTTGCATCATTGCACTCAGCACCTGTTGCAGTGATTTACAGCTGTCTGGAATGCACCAAAGTATCAGTTAAGTATCTGGTCTGAAAGCTTCAATGCTGTGAGTATTGAGTGAGAGACCCTTGCACCTAGCCCAGCACAACTATATCCACAACACACACCTCTTGCTTTGAATAGGCAACCTGGGAATTAATGCCTAGCGTCTCTGGACGAGAAGCAATTAATAACTACCTAGATAGTGAGGGAAAACATGTTCTGAGGCTAGTCATAGCCATCTTCATAAGATTACTGAGTGGGAGGAAATGCTGAACTAAAGTGGGGGATGATAACAGGAGTGTCACCATTGCAAAAAGACCTCAAGTTGCAGGAAACAGAATTGCCATACATGGTAAAGGGAAAGATGCTAAATACCCCTAGATTGAATGCAAGCAGCAGAGTGCGGCACCTCCTAATGCAAACTATTGCTGCCTGAACCTCCTGAAGGGTGTCGCATTACAGCTGTAAGCCAGGGCTTCTGCTTATTGCAGTAGCAAAATTAACAGACTAAAACACTGGGTCTCTCCACAGGGAGTGAGTCTGCTTCAGAAGTACCAGACAAAGTGGAGGTGACTATGCCAACCCTTCAGCAAATGGCAGAGAAGGTAAAACTCATCCCACAATGACATACCTAGTGTTTCTAAAAGCAATAAAGGGATGTTGCCTCCTCCAGAGGAATACTCCACATCAAAATGATCAAGAGGAGGGAGTTGGTACTTAGACTGCAGTTATGCTAAAGTTTGATAGTGACCTACAAATCTCCTCCCTGATGGTTTATGACCCAGTGGGCTGAGGATGTGGTAGCCTCCACACTCACTTGAATCCCTGGGTCAATGTAGCTGTTTGCCCTGAATTCCTGATCAGTAATGACTTGCTTGGGTTTTTTCTACCCCCAGGCTGTGCCTGACACACAGGAGTTGGCATCCTCACAACTGTCAGATGTCAAGGAGGCCATGAGCAGAGTGGTAGACATGACGAAGGAGGCTGTGCAGGATGGGATGAAGGCCACCAAGTCAGCAGTGATGGACAGCATGAGCACAGTAGCAGAATCCAGAATGGGCCAACTGGCCATGAGCGGAATGGAAGCAGTGCTGGGGAAGTCAGAAGAGCTCTTGGATCACTACCTTCCCATGACGGAGGAGGAACTAGGTCAGAACACAAGAGCAGGATAGCCTTCTCTTTGGGCCAAACATCTTTCACAGCTTCTCACTCTTGCAATGAGTGACATGCTAGTGCTGCTGAATTTTCATACCTTACTCTTACACCTCAGCTTTGAGTTGGTGGGCATGTAGTGAATTGAAATGACTAAGCATCAAGCTGGGCTGGTGGTACTGGAAGGAACTATAGGCATGAAGTTGATCTCAAGGACTATTCTTTGATCCATGCCTGCAAAAACAGGCTTAGGTTGTAACTGAACCTAATAAATAGGACTTTCCTAGGGTTAGTTCTGTTCAGATCATAGCCATGCCAGAAGTGGGTCTGTACCACAAGCTCATCACCTAAAAATTATCTTGTTCCACTTTAAAGTGCTACTGAACTGCTTTGCTTTTGAAGGCTGTGGTTACTTCTATGGCAATTCTGACAGTTGTTAGGAAGTGCCTTATAAGAGTTCAGGGTAGCATTGGGCAGTTCCATTTATAGCTTGTACTCATTTCCCAATCTTAGGAAGGCTGACGCTCATTTTCTTCCCTGCTAGCTAAACTTGCTGAATCTGTGGAAGGGACTGAAGCACCCTCGGCACAAGAGCATCGCAGCTACTTTGTGCGTTTGGGTTCCCTGTCAACCAAACTCCGCCAACATGCCTACCGCTATTCCCTAGACAAGATGAGACATACCAGTCAAAGCATCAGTGAGGCTCTATCCCAGCTTCATCAAGCTATGGGACTGGTAAGGACTCTTACTTCCTGAAGCTGAACTACTAGTAGCCTCTGGCCCAGGTGATGGGATAAATATAGGAAGTAACTGGTGGCTTGGACTCCTGCTCTCTATCCCCAAATATGCTGCCCTTCAGGACAGTGACCCTTCTACTTCTGTATGCACTAGTGTACAATGAGGCCTAGATGGCTATGTAACTAGACCTATTGATGCACCAAGCACCCCATCTGTGGGTTGAAGGCATGGGCTAGGCAGCAGAACTAAAGTTACTGGTAAAATTACTGTGTAAATGGTAAATACTGATGTGAGTCTGAATATATTTAATCACTTCTAGATTGAACATATCAAGCGAGGTATGAAACTTCAAGATGTCCAGGAGAAGTTCTATCAGATGTGGCTGAATTGGAATAGAAAGCAGCCAAAAGAAACTGAGATCACTGGCTTGGCAGACACAGAGGTATATATGTGGCTTGGCCATCTAGTCACAAGGTAGCAAATCTGCTCTCAAGTGGCTGGTCAGCTTTTTATACAAAAACTTGTTCTGTAAGGTTGCTCCCCACAAGCATAATTTTTGCTTAGACATCCTTAAGTGGTTGCACCAACAATCCCTGTGCCTAAGGAGTTAAGTCACTCTGCTTCATCTTAGTCATTCTTTCACATACTTAACCCTAGCACAGCCTGCAAACTGACATTGTAGGTCATGCATTTCACAACCAGAGGAAACCGTAAGTCTCTCCCTGATGCTCTGTTCTGGTCCTGCTATGTGGCTTATTGCCTCACAGCAGCCTGTGACATAGAAGGAAGCATGTTGTGGCCTTTCCTGTTTCCAAAGGGCTTGTTGGAGCCAGCCTTTCCAAGAAGGCCTCCTTGATCACTGCCGTTAGCACCAATCAGCACAATGTCTGGCATTGCCCCCAGAGGGGGCAGCAGCTCTGATTGCTATTCATGTGGAGAATGTTAACATGTGCCATCTGTTTATCCACCAGATGGAGTCTGAGACTCTGGCCATGTCCCGCAGCATTCTCCAGCAGCTGCAGGATGCCTGCCTGATGCTAGTATCCAGCATTCAAGGCCTCCCCAGCAGCTTTCAGGATAAGGTGCAGCAAGTCTATCACAACACAGAAGAGCTCCATGCTGCTTTCTCCACTGTCCACTCCTTCCAGGATCTCTCCAGCAGCCTCCTGACCCAGAGCCAGGAGATGGTGAGGAAGGCCCAGGAATACATGGATGAGCTGATGGCTTACATGATGCAGAATACACCTCTCTCCTGGATTGTGGGACCCTTCATCCCCTCAGGCAAGGTGCCTGCAAATTCCATAGAACCACAAAATCAAGAAAATGAGGCAAAGGAAACAGGCTGTAACAGCCTCCAACTCCAAGGATCTCTGACCTAAAAACATGATTAGTTTAAAAAAAAAAAAAAAAAAAAAAAAAAAAAATACAAAATCCAACTTGTCCATTTATCCATCTCCCTTTTGACTCTGTGCATTGGCATGTTAGCTAGCTGTCTGTCCTGAAGTAATGAAAACTAATCTCTTGGTGGATAGGCTTAGGTCTGAGGGAAGGACTGTTATGACTAACAGTACTAGCTACAGCCTTTCTTGAGCAGGTGTGACTTTGTTTGAATGTAGATTATGAATTGTTTAATAGCTGTTAACAAAATAAAATGTCACTGCATTTGAATGGAGTACTGTGTCCTGTCTAGTAGGAGTATGCCAAGTCTTAATGACAAAGTGCCTGCAACTTTTTCTATAAACATGCTTGTTGCTTAGCAGCAACTAAGACTAACTTTGCAGGTTCCTATACATCTAGAACATGATTTTAGAATTAGTTACAAGTTCTAATATACCCCCAGCTGAGTAGCTGAAATGGAGTGGTTTCCTGTTAACTTAAAACAAGTTACTAACACTACTTTTGCATAACTTTGCATGACTGCAGAAGTGCTCTTACACTAACCTTTCAAAGTTGCTAATTGATATGGTTTTAAAAACTCAGGCATCATTCTGTCCCAGGCTTGCCTTATTTCTCCCCTGATTCAACACCTAAGCAAAAGAATCACCAGTCATTCTCATAAACCAGGCTTGACATCACAGGGCCTTTTGGCTATAGGTGGGGCAATAGGTGAAATGGGCCTGCAAGGCCCTGTAGTACAGCTACACCCTCTCAATTGTATCAAAGCTATATAGGGCAACACATTCCAACTGTGAAAAGCAAAGGCTGAGAGCCCCTCTACTACTTGTATGGAGTACAGTTTACTGTGCATATCTTGCTTCAGCTGCTGAAGAGCTAGAGGGTGCCTTACTGCAGAGGGCTAGGGGGTAGTTTAGTGTACCATAAAACTAAGGTTCAGATATTTGAGGGCACAGCAGTAGTGCTCTGCTCAGAACACTACTGTGCCCATATGTCCCATATTTGGCCAGGGAGATAAGTATCTGTCCTATTTTTGTTGGGATGGGGTCATTTCCCATGTGGGGAGCTAGAAGCAGGATTGTCACCCCACCCATGAAGCTGTGGGTAGCAGCCTGTCACTGAATAGGTGTGGCTCCCAGCTGGGGGAAGCCAGGCAGCTCTATCTCCAGCCCTGATGGGGCCATTGTTCACCCCTCCCCCACCATGGTTCTGGTTCCAACCTCTGCAGACCAGCTCAACCCTCACCAGCCCTACTCCAATCCCCAGCCTGGGCTCTTGCTCCAACCCATGCTGCCCTGCTTCACACCTCCCTCCTGTGCTTCCTGCAAGAAGCCCTGTGGCCCTGGTGCCCAGCTCCAGGCCCCCCTAGGGGAAGCTGGGTGGTGACTGAGCTACTATGTGATCTGGGTCCTGGCTCCCCACATGGGGCAAGATGGTGAACCCTATGAAATACAAGGCAATTAGCCTCTTTTGCAAAATGAATCAGGATGCCAGAATGGCACCTGAAATAGAAGGCTGTCCTGCCTATAATGGGATTGATAGTCACCCTATGCAGGACCTCCTTAAGCCCCACTTAGAAAGCATTGTTAGCATTTGGGTGTTGGTTAATCATTGAAATTGACCATAAGTCACCAGTCTTACAGTGCTGAGTAGATCAATACTTAAACTGTCTTCAAAGACACTTGTAACTCAGGCTAACCCCCATGCCAAACTTGTGTGCTCTAGTGACAGAGCTTATTTAGCTCTCAAGTCATAAACCTTAAATTAGTCCCAATCCTGCTGTTGCCTTGCGCATCTTCTACCTAGCTCTCTCCTTCTACAGAGGGATAATGTAGTAGCTCTGGAACATGTAAGACTAACACACCATGAACTTTCTCTACCCTAGAAAGGGAGATGTAGCTTATAACAGGAAAAATGTTTCGCCTGGATTAGACTATGTTCCCCAACTGAAATAAGCGCTACTGGCAAAAATGGTCCTCCCTGGTATCTGGCAGTCGTCTTGCCTCCATCCATCTTGGGTTGCTGGGCATCCAGTTTTGAAGCAGGACACCTAAGCAAACAGGGAATATGGCAGCTCCAGTCTGTACCAACCTACAGGCTCTTAAAAGTCCAGTCAGTAGCACAGCAGAGGCGTAGGGCCGAGGTGGGCTCCCTATCAGCCTGCCTTCATGTTGCTCAGGAGGTAGCCACCAGGTTCCCTGCAACTCCTAGGCAGAGGGAACTACAGCCAGCTGGGCCTGCTGGGATGGCACTTTCAGGCGTGAGGGTAGGCCACAGAGCTGACCTGCCCCAGAGATTGCAGGGACTGGGGAGTTGTAGTAAGATGGGAGTTTGGCTAGGCAGGGTGTGTGGGATCCCAGTAGAACTTATCTCAGCTCCCTGCCCTAGTTTATTGTTCTGCACCCAAATTCTCACAGAGCCCACACCTTGCATTCCCTTGCACCCACCAATCTCTTGCACTAGCTCTGAGCCCCCTCCTTCATCTCAACCCCTTATGTGTGGTCCAATCTCAGCCTGCACCCCTGATCTGTCCCAGCGTGAACAGGGACTCAGGGAAAGAGTGGAGCAGGGCAGGGATGTGTGGATTTGTCCTTCCTCCCACTGCTGCAGATCAGCTGTTCAGTGGCAGGCTGAGGGGGACAGGGAGGAGTAAGGGTGGAATGTGTTCATGGGAAGGATTTGAATGGGGCAGCAGTAGGATGGGAGCAGGGCCTGAGGCACAGCAGGGACTGAGCCAGTCCCCCTTCCTGGGCAAGTTGGGAAAAGCAGCACCTCTGGCACTGGGGCTTTAGATACCATAGTTTTTTAACTGACATGTATGCCAGCAAAAGTCAACTAGCCCAGAGATTTATGAATCTTGTAGAAATTCCTAATGTGAGCATAAACTGACTTTAATGGCAGCATAACCATAAATCACTCTTATCCTGGACCCTAAGGAAAAATAAGCGTTATCAGTTCTTCCACCCACCCTCTGTGAGAGAAGGGAGGAAAAGGTGACGGGTACAAAAAGGGGGTTGATTTTTATGTTGGATCCATGTAACCAAATACATACTAGCAAAACCTGACCTAAACTCAGTTTTCTTAATGCAAATACAGGGCAATGTCATTAACATCTTAGCTGATCAATTTGTAACCTAGCTTCTTGAAGGGCATCTAAGAGAAAAAGGATGGCTTTAGCTAGCATAGCTAGCATGGTGTAGCTAAGCATAAAGTAAGTTCAGAATTTTTCCCAGGTAAAGGCAAACTGTACATACTATTTCAGCCAAGATGTTTCAGAATTAAGATGAACCAAATCAGACAAAAATCTCAACAACTGAAAACATGCCTTGTTCTACACAGAGCTCCCAGATCACATCTTTCCTTTGCCTCAAACTTTTGAAGAAAGTGACATTTCAGTCCTGGCATAAGAGCAAAGACCTAGGGCTTTGTTTATTTCTGGTAAATGTCGGCTTTGTGCAACAGAGAAAAAGTACAGAACGTGGGCCTTAGGCAATGTGGTATAAAAGAAGCTGATTATGGAAAGCCAGTATTTCTTGCTGCAAACTGCACTAATACTCTACTACTACTACAAACAGTGAGTGTAATTACAATGTGATATCTCTAGAACTCGTGAGAGCCTTCTTCAAGTAAGCCATAGCGAATCAGCTGGTAACTACATGACACAGCTCCTTTCCTATCTAGTCTTTGCTAGTAAGGAAAGAGTTTCACCTGATTAACCAATGTTGCCAGGCAGGGTGTGGCATCCTAATCCAACTCACTGACAGAACAGCACTGGTCAAAGAAATGGATAGTTAATTAAAATAATACAGTGAGGTAGCCTATCATTCGGCCTACCAGGTCTCCAGATTTTCTGTCCCTACCCATTCTTCCTTAATGGTGTAGTGACAGCGACTTCCATGGTTGGTAAGCGTGTTTTGCTTTCTCCTTTTTGCTCCTGGTTAGCTTCCTTTGGAGAAAGTAGTTTATATATCAAATTCTTTGATTTCCTCCTAACTTGAACTACTGTACTCACCAAGCAACAGAGCTTCAGATTTCTCTCATTTTTATATTCCATAATAAAAATGAATATAATATGGGAGTTTTCATAACAAGAAATTGGTGAATGTTTTCCATACACACCTGTGTTCTGAGGTGCATCTTATATCATTGTTCTTGGAAAGGAGCAGTTGTAAAGTTAACTGTCTTTCTGAATTTTGTCTGAAGTCTCGATCTTGTTAGGTCCAAAGTGAAATGAAGAGACCTAAAACTAGTTCAGACAACAGGTATTGCTAATATCAAAAGCTACTGGAGAAAAAAGGTTATTGCCATGTGCTAGTAAGTGATCACTGCAACAGTATTCAAACTGCCTCCGGGGGCTGCCTGGGTGTGCAGAGCGCCTACGAGCCCCAAGCTATGAGGCATGAACAAGGAAGCCCCAGAGCAGAGTTCAGATGAAGGGAGTTTCTTGTTTTTATTCCAGCTATTTACTGATGCTAAATGCTGCTTTCTATCACTTGCATGTGGAAACTCAAAATAAACTCACTGGTCATTTCTAAATTAAAACACATCCCCCCTCAGTCTTTACGAGCTGGTTGTTGCTGTTTCTTGTGTGTTTTAAAGAACACATTTGGATATGCTGCACTTCTTTGTTGTCTTTAGTCTTTAGAACCTATTTGTAGTATCCTCTTTTAAGAACGGTACACTTGGGACTTGCTTTCTATAAGATGCTGTGAAGAAAGTAGGAGGGTAGCTATAATAAATAGTCTTATATCACACTTGTTGTGGCATTCTTTTATAAGGTACTGGGCTATAGTTTACTCTGCCATCTTGCTTTTCAGTTTCATCTGACTGGGACATGCTTTCCACAACAAATAAGAAACAAAGAGTGTAAGTGCCTCCAATAGAAATGAAGGTGTCTGCAAGTAGTATCTGCCACCAGTTGATTGTTCTATTCAGTATCATTTCTCTTTAGACACTTCACACATATTGTGAAGTCCTTGTTGCTGTAGTGGCTTCAGAACAATCTAGAGATGGCCAGAGAATGATAGTCCAGTGTCACAGAAACTTTGGCGGTTTCCACATTTGTCTTTGTTCTATGTAACAATGAAAACAAAATTTTGGACTGTTTTCACAAAACAGAATGGTGTCAAAAATGTGTGTCTCACTATCAGAAAGGTCAGGTTTTTGATCTCTCTCTCTCCCCAAGTCAAAAGTGACCAAGGAGCCCTAGATCTGAGAAGCCTTCCCATTAGAAACTTTGCTGAAATGGATACATTTCTGTGGAATGCTTTGGCTTTGACTGAAGAGCATATTGAGGTGAAATTACATTCAGCTGAAAATGTTCCCACCACCTCTAGAAAAAATGTATTACAAGGCTGGTAATTGTAGATGGTGTTGAAACATTAATGTGGCTCCCACATGTTGTTAGGACTCAATAAATCAAATTTTATGAATGACAATCATCATTGCAGAGGAGGCACAGTTCAGGAAAGCTACATGGTCATTTAGATCTGAATGACCCTCTTGCTTTCAAAGAGAATGCTCCTAACTGTTGAGGGAACCTGAAAAGAGAACTGGGGAATGGGAATGAGTTTACGTCACCCTTTTAAAATCCTTTATAATAGAGTTACCTGGTATTTCTTGGGTCCTTAATTTAGTTGTGGTTTTTTAAATAAAAGGAAAAATATATTTTTTTTTCAAAACATAGAGTTATTTTAAGAAATTTAATTTTTATTTTGGATTACTTAAAAACTGATTGCTTATTTTTTTTTAGTAATTTTAAAAAAATAGGAATTCCATCCAGTGTACTTTTTCTTCATCCCCATAAACGATTATGATTCACTGTGCTTCAACAAAAAAGGGCTATAGTCAGTCTGGTTTCCAATAACATTTTTCTTCCAATTTCCAAACTTTAAGCATTGATTTAGCTGTGGCAAAACACAGCACTACTCCAAATGTCTCCATTTTATCTCTTTTTTGAAAGGTTTATTGAGAAGCAAGCCTATTTGAGGTTCACACAATTTTTCTGGCTCACCTTGATTCAGTCTCTTTCAACATTCACTCGGCTATGTCAAGTTTAAGGACTCCGCTTGATTTGGTGATTCTGTCTCTCTTCCGATTGGTTTTTATGAGAAGCAATCCCATTCCAGGCACATCCTGTTTTCCTGACACAAGAAAACCTGACCTTGCTTTAATTTATGATAAGAGGAAGCTGTATACAGTATACCCTTGAGAAGCACAATTTCAATTCATGCTTAACTTGCTTCAACAGGAGTTAAGTGCAAATTGAAACCATCCCCAGCTCCTCCAGCTGCAGGAGCCTGATGGGCTGCCCCCCCAAGTACTTCCCCCAGCTGCCCTCTCCTCCAGCCAGGGGAATTCTGGGGATCTCCCCAACTCCGCAGCAATTTATGTGAAATTTGATAAACGTGGCAGTTGCCCAAGACACAACCTCCACGTAAATCAAGGTATTACTGTATTGAATTTGGTGGTCCTAGCAATTATTGTTTAGGAGGAGCTCTTGATCAAGCAAACAAACTCCCTAAAATATATAGGAAATGAAGACTTTTTGACCCCACCCCCAAAGGAGATGTCTTGATTGTTGGTGGCTGAAATCTTAATCCTTCTGTCATTGGGGTTTTAATTTTCATGCCGAGACTGTAAATGGAACAGATTAGGAAAAGATGTTCTGTCATACAGTTGACTTATTTCTTAGAACTTAAGGGTACATCTGAACTATGAGGAAGATCGATCCAATTAGGGATGATCTGGAGTTCAATTTTGTACAGCTGGTAGAGACACGTAATATCAAACTATGTGGGGTTGGTACTCAACCCATGTACTCCTTAATATTGTGAAGAGTAAGGGAGATCAACAGGAGAGTTTCTCCTGTTAACCTCCCTCTGTGAAGTTAGCCAGGCACGTTGATTGCAGATAAATCGGTGCTGGATACACAATTCTAGCTACAGCAATTGCATATCTACAATCAACTTACCTGCCTAGCATAGACCAAGCTCAAGTTGTTATTCTGCTCCCTGCCCCCACTAGTGATGTTGTGCAGACACATGTAAGAAGAAATAAAAAAAATTGTTTAAGCCTTCTTTGGAAGCAAGATAAAAGAGCAAAAAGGCACACCCAATTTTTTAATATCTCTTGCAAGCTAGATCAAAGTTCCAAGATAAGTACTTACCTTGGCTGCTACCTCCTCAACAGGCATCTCAATGGAGAACTATGCTCCTAAAGTAGTTTGATTTAATTTGAGTTTTAGCCCACAGAGATTTATAATGTCAATATCCCCAACAGCTCCAAAGGGAAGGGTCTCCTGGCAACATAGGTGATTCGCTATCCATAGTGTACAAACTTCCTCTCAGTCAGAGGCATGTTGTCTCTTTGTAGGATGTGCTCAGGAAGGTCCTCAGTCAGCTCTTAGTCCATACCACCCATGAACCTAGGTTCTAGTGTTTCTGCCTCTGGAAAGGACCATTACTGAAACATCACATCTACCCGTGATCTTGCAGTCAGTGATATACCCCCAGTTATGACTACATTTGAACCGCACGTAAAAATACCTGTCTTCCAAATGCAGCCATACAAACACCAAAGTTCTGCACCCTGCCACTGAGAAACCACTGGCTTGCTCATTTCCATTGTATTATTCTAAAATCAATCCCCTTCCTCTGGGACAGCTGCACTGTACTTGAAGCTCAGTAGCTGTGTCTACACGTGCAAAAACCTTTGAAAAAAGAGGCCCTTTTTGGACAGAGTAGGTGGAGAATCTACATGTACAAACCCGTCTTTCAAAAGCAAATCAAAAGAACGGGGCTCCGAAATTGAAATCTGAACCCCGATCCCATATCAGGAAGATCGCTCCCTTTCGAAATAATAAATTAAAAGAGTACATGTGTAGATGCTCCACAGCCCACTCTTTCGAAAGACAGGTCTGCCATGGTGCTGATCAGCTGGAGCATGGGGCTGCACCAGCAGCAGCAGTGGGGCTCTGTGGTCCCTGCTTCTGGCTGCCTTAAAGCCCCACGCACACAGGAAACCCGTGGCAGGAAGCTGAGAGCGTGCTCAGAGCAGGCTGTACACATGCTCCAGCCACATGCTCCAGCACCATCATGGCCAGCAACCAGCCCCCTCCCCCACCCTGAGCCCCACGGCCCCCACCCTCCAAGCCCTCTTCAGCCTCCCAGGGCTCCCAGGGGGAGAGGAAAAAAATGAGCCCCCTTCTGGATGGAGCGGGAGCTGCGGGGCCTCCTCGGCCTCTGGCAGGACGAGGAGGTCCCCCGGCACATGGGGCGGAAGCAGCAAAATGCTGCGTCCTTTGCCCGCGTGGTCAAAGGCCTCCAGGCCCAGGACCACCTGCAGTGTACCTCGGAGAAGGTATGCTCCAAAGTTAAGGAGCTCTGTCAGGGGTATGCCCGGGCCACGGACCAGGCCGGACCCTCCAGGGCAGGTCCAGTGACCTGCCCCTTCTACCAGGAGCTCTGTAGTATCCTGGGGCCCCAGGAGAGTTCCTCCACCACCGCCTTCCTGGACACCTCCGGGGAGGAGCTGCAGCCGCCCGAGGTGGAGGAGCAGCCCAGATCGGGGACCACAGACTGGTCGAGGGAGGAGGGGGAGCTGACGATCCTGATCCCCTCCCACTCCTCCAGCTGGGCAACCGAGGCCTGGACATCTCTGGACGTCACCGGGAGACCCTCTGATATGTACAGGGAGGGGCACACACCTACTCCAAGGGGCGGTCGGGGGGGAGGCGCAACGCAACAGCTAGGCGCCCACACATGGGACCGCTGGTCCCAGGCCGTACACAGGCCAGCCCCCCACATGGGATGTGGCACCCTGCGGTGGCACATCAGCCACGCCCAGCACCCGCCCTCAGTGGACATCGCCGTAAGCCACGCAGGGGTGGCGGCTGGTCGGTGCCCAACGGCACCCAGGGCTCACATACTGCAGCCTGGGAAGGGCCTCCTGCGGTAGAGACCTCTGGAATCACACCCAAGCTGGGAGGCCTGGTCTCGGGTGGGGGCGGGTCAGTGCTCCCTGGGTGGTCAGTGTTCCTTGTGGGGGGGGGCGGGGGCCCCATGGGGTCGGCTCGGGCAGGTACACCGCAGCCAAGTCCCGTCCATTTGGGGCACACTACTGACATGCTCTCCTCCTCGCCACTCAGCCACACCATCCGGGTGCCAGGACAGCCCTCCACCGTCCCTTGTGCCAGAGAGTCCACCAGCAGCTCCTGTCCGGACGCCACCCCAGGCAGGGGGCCACCATGGCCGGAGGGCCCCCCCCCGGAGATCCGAGGAGGACCCAGCCACCCAGCGGCAGGCCGAGGTGGCCCAGCAGCACCTGCACTTAGCCCGGGCCAACATGGAGTGGTGGAGGGCAGTCTGGGATAGGATGCTGGACACGGTTCAGGGCATCAGCCAGGCCATCCGGGACCACACTGCCACCGTGGCCTGGCTCCTGGCCCCCCCCAGATGACTCCCAACCCTGAGTCCGCCCCTGCTGCCGCCCCTGAGCATGCCCCCGCTGCCCCCCGAGCCTACCCCCGCTGCCCCCCCCACCGAGCCTGCCCCCACCAGGCTCACCCACCACCAGTACCTGCCGGTGGTACCACCCCCCCGCTGCCACCAGGGACCCCTCATCCAGGGGAGCAGGGGCTCCAGGGGCCGACAGGGCTCACCGTCCAGCACACCTGCCCCAGAATGAGTGCCCCCGCCCCCAGGTTACATGCCCCCCCCACCACACAAGTTAGGTTCCCCCATACATAAATAGCCACAAAACACATTTTTTTATAAAGTTTGTTTATTGTTCACCACTCCATGCTGTGCTCCTTGGTGGATGTGCTGGTGGGGGTGGCGGGAAGAGTGGGTGATGGATGTGCATGGGATGTGGGCGTGCGTGTGGGTCAGAGGAGGCCTTTGGCAAAAGCCTGCCTGAGGGCCTCCCGGATGCGGTGGCTGTCCTGGTGGGCCTGGCGAATCGGGGGGCGGTGCTCGGCTGCTCGTAGAGAGCGCTGTCCCGAGGGCCCCCCCAGGGACATAGGCATCCCCCTTTCCCGCCACAATGTTGTGGAGGATGCAACAGGCACCCATCACCTGGGGCATGTTGGAGACCCCGACCTCGAGATGTGTGAGGAGACACTTCCATCACCCCTTTAGGCGCCTGAAGGCCCACTCCACCATGTTGCAGACATGGTTGAGGCACTCATTGAACGCCACCTGGGTGGGGTCGAGGTGTCCCATGTAAGGCCTCATGAGCCATGGCTGGGGGGTGGGGGGTACACCACATCTGCCACCATGCAGAGTGGCATGGTGACGTCCCCCACTACTGGGATCTCCCTCTGGGGGACAAATGTGCCAACCCTCATGTGGCACCAGAGGCTGGAGTTCCGGAACACCCGGGCATCGTGGGTGCAGCCAGCCCAGACCACGTAGAGGTCTGTGAACCATCTCCTCGTGTCCACCAGGGCCTGGAGCACGACCGAATGGTAGCCCTTCCTGTTCATGTACTGGTTGGCGCTGTGTGGCGGGGTGCGGATGGGGATGCGTGCCATCCAAAGCACTGACGCAGTTCGGGAATCACAGGTCCTGGAAGCTGACAACAGTGTTGTCCACGTCCCCCAGGCAGATGACCCTATGCAGCAGCATCGCATTGATGGCCCGGATGACCTGCAGAGAGGGAAGGGGGACACATACTCTAGTGTGGGTGTGGCGGCCGTCGTCCCCCCCCCCCCCCAACCTCGCGCCCATTCTGCCCCCCCTCCCGTCCATCCCCTGGCCCATGCAGCCCCCGCCTCACCTCCCATCCAGCCCCTTGCAGGGGAGGGTTTCCCTTGCCCCAGCCCCCCACCTCCCCTGGCCCCACCTTACCTCCATAGGGACAGCCCCGATGGTGGCCTTGCCCACCCTGAACTGCTGTCCCACAGAGCGGTAGGAGTCCGGGGTGGCCAGCTTCCAGATGGCGATAGTGACCCATTTCTCCAGGGTGAGGGCTGGCCCCATGGAGGTCTTCTGGCGTCGGAGTGCAGGGGCGAGCCAGTGGCAGATCTCATCGACGGGCTGCCTTGACTTGCGTAAGTTCCACAGCCACCTTTCCTCACCCCACTCCTATAGCACCACGTGCTCCCAACAGTTGATGATGCTGGGGTGGGTCCAGAGGCGTCAGGGCACCCGGGGGGGTGCCTGGCAGTGCCCTGGTTGGGGGGAGCCCCATGGCCCCAGGGGGACCTTGCAGCCACGCGATGAGCTCGGGTGCAGCTGCAACGAGAGTGCACAGCACTGCCAGCAGGGTGTCCATAATGATGCCATTCACCAGCAGGAGCTGTCGCTGGGCTTCCATGAGCATGAGTGAGTGGGCTCTGCCGGGCAGGAACAGGCTGGGCAGCACTCAGCTTGCGCGGAAGGGAGGGGCCCTTTAAAGGAGGTGGCTGGCTGTGGCCCCGGAAGGGCTTGTCGGCCATGGGACCCCATCCACAGCACTTCCTGCCTCCCTTCTTTCGAAAGAGAGCTTGGAGCCGTGTAGACGCTCTCTTTCGAAAGACCAGGACGGCACTCGAAAGAGCGGATTGGAACGCTGATCTGAAAAATGGCGGCAGGTGCTCTCTTTCGAGCACCTCTTTTTTGAAAAATGATCTTCGATTTTTGACCTTTCGAAAGGGCGCTCACGTGTAGACGCAGCTAGTGCGATTGAAGCTCGAGGGGAGTGAACCATGAGATGAGGCTGGATTTCTGTACTTATCAGAGAGGTGGCTTGTGACTAGAATGTGCTGTTTTCCATGTGGGAAACTGACTGTTGTGTGACCTTGGGCAAGTCACTTCACGTCCCTGCCTTGCTTTGCTACCCACCCTCCTATACAAATGGGAGTAATGATGTTTGTATCCTTCTGTAAATTCATTTGATTTCTACTGATGAACAGCATGGTGAGCTTGTTATGAGTTCTCCTCACACTGTAGTTAGAACAGTTTAAAGTCACTGTTACAACCCTGAGATCAGAGCAGGATTTATAAGCGTGGGATGAAGGACAAAATGAGTTGTGTCATAAAATTTCACAGTGTGGACACTGCAATATTTAGTTCAGAGAGGAAGGGGGGTTAAAGGCTTGTTATAGGAGGGACAAGAATGTGTTGGTTGCAGTGTGCTGTCATGGAAGTGTCTTCAGAGAAAAAGTGTCAACTCGTTGCTCTTCTTCACTTTACCTGCTGCAGTCTCAATAAGACCTGGACTTAGGGTGCCCATGTTAAAGTTTAGATAACTTTAGCACAATCTGAGTTAGCAGACAATGATACACTCCCTCTCAGGAGCGTCCTCTTTTTTTGTAAGGTCAATTATGGTAACCCTAGCTTGAAAACAGCCGACCAGTAATTATGACAAGGTGGATATTGTACGGTTCTGTCACCCAAACATCTCAATTATTTATTTATGGTGGATTGTGTCCGTGTTTTGGGTTTTTTTGGCCAATTGAAGCAGTTTAAGGAAACAAAATTCAAGGGCCAGTTTATTTTTTTCCCTGAAAGATTCAAAATGAGACAGCGACAAAGGCATAATGTGGGGAAGAGGCATGCATAGAGGAAGCGGTGCTGAAAAACTGTCACCAGGTAGTTAATCATGGCTCTCTGATCACTGCCCTTTGGCTCAGCTCACTGTCTCACCTCCAGTTCTAGGGGTTACATGACCATTCCAAACTGCAGGGCGGGGATCAGCGGCACCTGTAAGCTGAGCACTTGGGCAGACACTCAGGAGAGATTCCAGGGCTGCCCAGCTTACTAGCCGAGTGCCCGCTGCTGCCAGCATGTGTTTCTACTGGTGGTGCACAGCTGCACATGCTTTGGTGCAAATAACATCTGTTTCTGCCCATGGAAGGGAAAAAGACAGGGGGAGCGTTGATGGTGATGGGCCTTCAAAACAAAAAGGATAAAAGAAACCTGCTTGCCACTAATACTCTTCTTTTGCCTCTAATGTCCAAAAATTATGGAGTTTCCATCTCCCAGAATGACTCTGTCTGTGACAGAGTGTGTCTCCTGGAGCTGAAGCAGAACTCTGTGTAGCTCGAAAGCTTGTTCTCTCACCTACCTTGTGTCTTGGTGTTTAGCCCGGGGTGGGGAACATACAGCCTTGATCCAGCTTGACAGGGCTCCGGGTTCTCACCCACTCCCTGCAGACACATGAGGCAATGCAGACACTTCAGTCATGCAGGGGTCACTGTGGCTGGAGCACCAGCACCAGCTCCACACTGCTTCTGCTCCCCTAGGCCCCACACTCTCAGCCCAGACTGCTCCTGAACCTATCTTTCACCCAGCTTCCCCACTGTCACCCCCTATCCTGCTCCTGTCCCTACCTCCTGCCCAGATCCCACACCCCTACTTCCTCTTCTGGCCCGAAAAGGGTTCTCCACCCCTGCTTGGGCTCCACTGTTCCACACTATAGCACTCTTCCACACCTTGATGCTCTACAAGGGTTGCATGCTTGAGCACTCAGCCACAGCAAATGTGAAAATAAAGGATTCCCCTGCAATTGGAACCTTGTGCATAGCAGGCATTCTAAAACGATCACACTGCACTGCATGCTAAGCAATATGGCTCTTAGACCAGAGATGGACGGTCTGTTAAATGCTCTTCCTGTCACTCACTTGTATGAGATATACACAGCAAGCACTATTGTATAACATTGTACCAAACAAATGTAACAGAACCGTTTGACTTGCAAATGCAGTTGCCATAGAGCTCCTTTCATAGTTCGCTTGCTTATTTTCCTGAACTGCAGGTTGGAAGCAGCAGTCAGATTTTGAGAGGAAGAAAGAAATTGCATGATATATGAGTAATGATGAAATACAGAGGTAAGAAATCTAGAGGTTAATTGGACATTTCTGGGAGAACAGTTATATGACTGGAAAAAGTTACAACAGTCAGGTTTACAGAGCCAAAGGATACATATCACATGATCAGGTATGTATGGCTGGAACACACTGCTTCCATGCAAAGAAGATGCAATTAAATCTGTAAATGTGAGACTAATTTTATGACGGCCTGACTCTCAAGAGCATTCTTCACATTCTTAAGCTGACTTTGTAAATATAGCCACATTCTGTGCAGTAATCCACTGCCAACTCCAAGAAACTAAGCCTTCTGAAGAAAGCTGCACTTTGAGCTGAAAACTAAGCCAAACTCGGCAGGGGGGCACTTAGAACAGCTGGCTAGGGTGAAGACGTGTTAGCCCATATACAAGATAGGACGCTGCGCTATAGTATAGGGATCTGAACTTCTATTCACAGCCATGGGACTAACTCATGCTATGACCCAGAGGAGGTCATTTCTAGGCTCCATGCTTCCATTTCACATCTATGCAATGGGAATGACAATACTTCTGTAGAACTGTGAGCACTCAGTCTCAGGTGGGGCTTTTAGGCGCTACAGGGCTGCAGCTGTGAACTGCCCGGTAGGGGCACAATCACTACAGGAGTTTGCATGATGTAACTGTGCTCCATGAAAAACGCACACTGAAAGTTGTGCCCGATGCAGCTCCTAAGCCATTCTCTTTAACTGGGGGAAGTGATCCAGCTGTTCTTGTGTTCCTAGTTTCTGTAATAACCAAGGATGTACAGGCACCCTGCAGAATTTCTCACATCTGCATAAAGTACCATTAATAACGCTCTAATTCTCTCTCCCCTTGGAAAACATAATCAAACTTCCAAATGAGTCTCTCCACACACACGTTCCACTTTCCAAAAGAGAAGAAAATAAATATTTTGACCAGAGGGAAAGACTGAGTTTAGGGTTGGATCTGTCTGACTTGATATATGCTGCCCTCATCTCTATTTTTGTCTGATGAATTATAAGCGAGTCTCTTCCATCGACACAAATTAAAATTGGCTTGTACTGGGTAAAACTGAACTAAATACCAACCCTTTTCCTAGTCAAAGCAAATCCTACAGAGTGTTCCAGCCAAGATATTTTGGAATTCTAGAAAAAGTCAAAAAGATTTTTTTAAAAAGTAATCATCTCCTCTTGACAAATGGAGAATTCCCAAATACCTTCCCTAATTTTTCACAAAAATCTGAAAAAAATTCTCCTGTGGCCTAAGAGAAAAGTCACACAATTTGGTTTATTTCTGATAAATTTAAAGACTTGTGCACATGCTTAACTATTCACAAGGGAGGATCTTAATGAAGGACAAGTATTTGCAGGGCCTTAGGCAGTGAGGTCCAAAGCTTGTTTTAACCTTAACTGGGGTGAAGCTGAGGTCTCTTGCTAGCAAATTGCCCTAACATCCTCTGCAAAAAATTAGTATGATTAAAATGCATTATCTGTAGAACTTGCAGGAGAGAAATGCCCCTTTTGAATAACCCAAAGCAAACCAGCTGGGAAACCACACAGCCCTGCTTCTTCTATGTCTATTCTTTGTTGTTGGAGAGAGGGGTGGGGGATGGAAACAGCTTCTCTTAATTAGCAATAGTCGCTAGGCAGAGTGTGGCATTCAGGAGAGTCCAACTGAATGCCAGGCTGCTGTTAATTCCAGAAAAAGATAGTTAATTAAAATAATATGTGATGAGTTAGCCTCTTCTTTCTCATTCTGCTAAGCAATCCATCTACCTTTCATTCTGGCACAGGGTTGATTTTTTAAATTGTTTTACCCCAGCAAGCTAGTATTAGCGTGTGTTGGCATACATGCTTGTGTAATACAGATCATGGCTGTAGATAATGCCAAAAGCTAGAGGGGTAGAAGGTTTTTGGGATTGATTTTTATGTCTACTCTAATTGCATTCAAAGTGCTATCTGAACTGAGGCCTATATATGTTGTTTTTCAGTTTCATCTGACAAAACTTGTCTTCCTGGCCGAAGAAAAAGAAAAAGGAAACAAAAAAAAAAAAGGGTAGATCTCTTCAGTCGAAGTTTGGGCTTGTAATGAGAAAGTGCGGTACGGATGGTCCGCAGCCATTTTGGTTTCGGCAGCCAGCGGAGACCTCACATACACAGCAGCCCCTTGAACTTTTGCACTGTCTCCCCCTGGCAGCCCTGAAGCAGCCGAAACCAGCTTCAGACCGGTTCTTATCTATATTCTGCAAAAGCACTGTTTTGCAGAGTCTCCTATTAACCACCAATCAAGTAACAGCTCAGTGCAGACACTGTATGAAGATCCCTGGCTTTGTATCCAGGCAGAGTCTTTGTACCAAGATACTTGGCTCTCCTTTCTTTCTGCAGAAATAAAGACAACTTCCTTATCCCTGTCTAGTTGTTATTGGCTCTCAGCTAGGCTGACCGAATTTTCGGTAACAGTCTTCAGTAAGATAGATTGATCTGACACCTGTTAGTGTCGGCTAAGAGGTGCATTGTTGAACTTATATCATTAGTGTCTAGAAAGCATTCTAATTAGACAATCATTGTCATTGCTGTAGCCAGACAAAATGCTGAGAAGCTGGTACTTGTAAATGTGAATGAAGCACCATGAATATATGCTAATAAAAAGTAAGGTAGTTCTACTTGTGAACAGCAGTATCCATTTCTTAGGTGGGTAGTTCCTGGAAGACCTAATGTTGCCTTTAGATCTAAATTACTACTAGTTGTATGACCTAACTGTTGGAAAAACCTGCAAGTTTGGAAAGGAAAGGGAATGGGCTTGTATGTTACAAAGCAGCAAACCAAAATAAACAGATGAAGACAACCAAAAGTCTTGGTGTGATTTTCTTTTGTGACATCTCCAAATGAATGTGCATGGTTGCTGGACAATTTAAATGCAATTTTTCTCTACATTGGTCCTGGCATTTCTGGTATTGTGGATTGTCTTGCTGTGAAACCAGGTTATACCTTAATGAATTCATATGCATGGTTGCCTAGATGAGAGTTTTCCAAATGGAAAGGTATCCAGGAGCAGGTAGGCAATGAAGCATTAGGATATACTATCCAGTTAATTTTTTGTTATATGAAAGATCTCTGAACTCAGACTGACTTTTGTCACAATGGTCATCAAAGTAGCTTGTTTCTAATGGATTTTGCTTCATGTTTATCCTTAGTGCCACCTGTAACTTCAGGAGCTTGGTTACTGTTGAGGCTTCACAGTCTATCTGGTGTCTTTATGGACAAAATAACAGTGGAATAGCTAGTGAGTCTATGAAACTTGCTGGAATTCTTCAAACGTGGAGAAGCTGAGCTGTTGTGTCTAGTGCATCAGACAAAAATCCCACAAAAAGCCTTGTCGAGATGCAAAGCTCTAGAGTAAAGAATAATAATCATGGCCCAGCCGACAGGGCTTTAGATAGGCACTTAGGAGACAGGAGTTCTATTCCCAGTTGAGAGTGTTGAAGCAACTTACTCATGGCCACACCCCACGCCTGTGTGTCTCTTCCATCCCTGTCCTTTTGTTAAATGTGATACTTGTCTGCCTTTGGAAACAGTTTTGAGATCTACTGTCAAAAAGTACTCGGGGCTTAATGTTAACTTTCTTTTGTATCTACTCTGAACAGAGCTTTAAAGTCTGTTACAACCCTGAGGTAACAGCAGGATTGTGGATTAAAAACTTTGTAGGTGCGAAGATGGAAGAGGAGGTGGGATAAGTAGTTTGACTTCTTTAAATGAATTTGGCAACATTCGGTTCAGATCGGAAGGGGGCTAGAAGTGTGTTTATAGAAGAAAAGATGAGAACATTGTGCCTTCTACACTCTTTCCTGGAAACGTCTTTAGAGCAGAAATGTCGACATGTTATTATTCTTGGTTTTGTCAGCTGTATTCTTCACATGCCCTTAAAAAGCTCCTAGAGGAGTTTTGTGATAAGGCTGATATTGTTGGATGGTGTGATCTGTATCATTTGCAATACTTTCTGTTTATGCTACGTGTGTTCTCTGCACAACAGTAAGACTGAGAAAAGAACACAGGCTGTTGCTGGGTTCCAAATAACTCTTTACTAGCTATAAACAAACATGCAAGGCCTCGCTAAATATATACACTCCTTGTTTGGATTTAGTGGCTTTTGGAAGAGGAGTAGGCTTGGGAGATTCAGTAATTTTTTAATTTGATGGTTACTGCTGTTTGCATTTTTAAAAGTATCTATTTAAATCCAAAGCCACACACACTCCTGCTTTAAACACTTTTAATTTTTACTTAGTTCCCCAGAAGTGTGAAAATTTATGGGTGGAGGGTCAGCCAATTTATATAACAACAGATGTAGTGTTTCAAAGTTAAAGCTTTATATTGTGGAAACAAATGGTCAGCATGGCTGGTCAAAGTATACAAAGTAAATACTTTTAAAACCAGCTTCAGTAAATTTATAAGTAGTGTTTTTCGTTCTTTGATAATCAAGTTTTTACAGATAAGTAATGTTAATATTTGTGTGTGGGAGGGGTAAAATTTGGTATTTAGACATTTACCAATAAAAGCAAGTGTAAATATGAGATAGGGAAGCCGGCTGCAAGCTTCCAAAATATTTAAAAGGCTACGACCCAATTTCTATATGCTACTGTGGTTTTCTATCTTTTTTTGTTTTGATTTGTTTTATATTGCAATAGTGGGTCTAGGTTTCTTTTTCAAAATTTTTTTAATGCTGGGAATTCTGCTCTCTGTCCAGTGAGAAGATCTCTTGAAGAAGGAGATTGCACTGTTCTTTCAGACCTTTTAAAAGCCTCTATGGTTCTGTTTATAACAAAACGCTTAGGTCAGATCACAAGAAAGAAAGTAACTCAACTGTGCAGGCCTCCAAAAACGTTTCCTCAACTCACCTGCCTGATCTGCTACCCCATCTCAGTCTTTTAAAAGTTATTGTGAAGTACGCAAATGTGACAATTATATATAGTGGGCTTTTTAATTACATCTGAAGATTGCAGAAACATTTAGCAGACACTGAATTTTCTTACCATATATTAGAATAAAGGTACAGGGAAGCTATACATGTTAGTGGTTTTGTTTACACATTCAGCTAGCGTCTTACTTCCAATATACTCAAGTGTCACACTCCATGGTGCAGACCCCTGCTCAGTATGCTGTAGTTCCCAGCCTGGGTTACTCACAGTCCATCAGCATGCAGGTAACACTCTGACTCTTTGTTTAGATCCAGCTCTGAGTGCAGCAGCCTGTAAGCAACACTATGGTCGTGGTTACTACTTGCAGAGTGGCCCCAGCATACTCCCAGTCCCAAATTTTCTCAAAGAATGTGTTCTGAACTATCTGCCCTCTTCTGGCAGTACAGGTGTTAGAGGTGTATTGTCCCTGTCATGTGTCAATAGTCAATAATTTGCTATTTTAATTGGCATCGCCAGACAGTTCAATTTAAAAACAACACAGGCTTAGTTTTAATTTACAAAATGTGCTTAACAAAAGAGATTTCAAGTGAGTACAAGTATAAAGTATTAATTCAGAAATAATTATGAGAGAAATAAAGAGAAATCACTTTCTAGTATCTAAAAATTAACAGACTAGGTGTGGTTCAAGGTAAAATGCTTACCACAGGTTGTCAGCAATGTTGTTGACCAGATTCCCAGGTCAGAATCTTTCCTCCAAAGTCCAAGGACTGTTTCCTTTGTCCTCGCAGATGTGAGAGGAAGGAGGGGATGAGAGAGTGGGAGGGATATCCTGTATGGGTTTGACCAATGAATTTTATCAGTTGCTGTTTATAGTGGATTTTTCTCAGGATTATCCCTCAAACTAGCCATTATTCAAACACTGAAGGTGGCATGAAGTCTGGCTCCAAGCTCTTCCTTCTCCCCTGTGTATGCTGAAGTGGAGACTTCTCCGACCTCCTGTCTTTTTCCTTTCTTGCTGTTTCAAGAACCTTGTTTACCTCCAAATTTACAAGGCAGTGGTAAAAACGCATTCCTTTTTAAAGATAGACCTATTTAACAACTCTTGCTTAGTCAGGGGTGTGTGACTTTGGACATCTGCTCACCTTTTCATCATGGGGAAATTCATAACTTTACATATATTTCACAATGATATTGACCAGCAAGTTTGAGTTTCAAATGATAACTGACAAAAATCTTATTTCATGAAAAGATTATGACAATAGTGTGTAGGATGTGAACATGGATGCTTTTGGGCACATCAGGTGAATGGGCTGTAAACAATCTTAAATGAGCTAATTTGACCTTTCCTTATAACTAATCCAGAAAACTTCAAGTTCCATTTGAGCTATTATCGAAGTTGGTGTTCTGCCACGGATTTCCATAAGCATTAGATTAATCCCTGAAATGGATGAAGGCTGAAGAGTGTGAGACTGCATCTCATTCTGGCTTATCTCATGCATTACACAGCCTCCTACAGCTTTAAATTCTTCAAGAGCTTAGCTGTGGATACTTCAGTCTTAAAAACCATATTAAATAAACTGGGCTAACACAGCCATGTTTCTGCTGGGATAAATTTGTTCAGGTTTGAAACTTCAGGTAGTAAATCTCTGAACTCAGTTTTAGGTACTGTTCAAAATTGTATCGCTATCCATAGGACTTTGCAGAGTCAAATGTGTTGGTAAGGAAATTATTGTAAAAGGAGCCCATCTAGCTTTAAGCTAAACATTTAATTCACTGTAAAAATGACCTGCTTCAGGCTGAAATGTGGGGTAAGGTGTCTAAAAGGGACTTAGCAGTCTGCAGTTTAAATCTCATTGAAACTACGGCATTCACACACTATTGAACATTGTATGCTGAATACGGTTTTTATTAATTAATGGTAGTCCATTGATCCGATGGTGACAAATCTGTGCAGATCATCTGTTGTTGGTCTCATGGTGTGCGCTCTGGTGACTCTATAAGCCAATTCTAGAGGTGCACATTTTGCCGCAGATGGTGCATGGGAAGTTTGCAATCTGTGGGTTGTGCATTGTTGTTCTGTGATGTCGTTCGCGTGCCTCTTGTAGATGCCGGCAGCGGTCTCCCTCAAAGGCAATGCAGGTATTTCTGACTGTTGCTCGCTACTGTGTACTGTCACCGGCGTCGTCCTCAAGGTCCCTAGGTCTGATACTGCTGTACTGCAGATTGGCTTTGATGGTATCCTTGTAGTGTTTCTGTGGACGACCTATACACCAGATGCCCTGGGAGAGTTCACCATACAGAAGCTGGCGAGGGATTCTGTTGGCATCCATGCGGCTGACATAACCGGTCCAGCGTATTTGTGACTTCATAATAATCATTTCAATGCTTGTCATCTGGGCTCTTTCGAGGACCTCAAGATTGGGCACTTTGTCTTGCCAGCGGATGTTCATGATGTTATGGAGGCAGCGCATGTGGAATGCTTCGAGCTGCTTGATGTGACGCCTATATAGTGTCCATGTTTCGCACCTGTACAAAAGAGATGAGAGAACAACTGCTCTGTACACAAGCAAGTTTTGTTGACATCCAGATGTTATGTTGGTTTAGAACTTTGACACGCAGACAGCCAAGTGCCTGGCTCGCTTTGGATATTCGCCAGTTGATCTCATTATCCAGTGATCCTTCACTGGATATGACACTACCCAAGTATTTAAAGTTCTCCACTACTTTAAGCTGAGTGCCGTCAATGGAGATACTCGGGACAGGAGCATTTGATCCAAGTGCAGGTTGATGGAGAACTTCTGTCTTTCCAAGGCTGATAGATAGTCTGAAAAGTTGCGAGGCCTCAGCAAACTTGTTGACAATGTGCTGAAGATCGTTTTCAGTGTGAGACATAAGGGCACATTCGTCGGCAAAGAGTGCCTCAGAAAGGAGTTTCTGCACTGTCTTAGTCTTTGCGTTCAGGCGACGGAGGTCAAAAAGTGAACTATCATGCTGGTATTTCAAGTATATACCTTGGTCCAGATCTTTCTTTGCATGGTTAAGGACACATGCAAAGAACAGGTTAAATAAGACAGGAGCGAGAACACATCCTTGTTTCACGCCTTTGGTGATGTTGAAGGGGGCTCATGTGGCTCCATCAGACAGTACTTCGCCTGTCATGTTGTCATGGAAAAGGCGTATAATCTTGACAAATTTTCTTGGGCAGCCAAGTCGTATTAGAATGGTCCAAAGGGCTTCCCTGTTGACGGTATCAAACGCCTTTGTCAGATCTATGAAGACAGCATACAGGTGCATGTTCTGTTCAATGCACTTTTCTTGTATTTGTCTGACAGCAAACACCATATTGGCTGTGCTCCGGCCAGGTCAAAAACCACATTGACTTTCAGGTAGATTTGCCTTGGAAATACTGTCTATTAGGCAGTTCAAGATGATGCGGGCGATGATCTTCCCTCCAATGGAGAGGAGGGATATGCCTCTGTAGTTTCCACATTCTGCTTTGCTGCCTTAATTCTTAAAAAGGGAGACAATAATAGCATTGTGGAGGTCCTGTGGTCTGTTTTCATCCTCCCAGATGCTGATGATCACGCTATGGAATGCTGCCAGTGCTGCTGAACTTGCGGCTTTATATATCTCTGCTGGTATCCCATCTTTTCCAGGAGCTTTTCCTGAACTCATCTGGCTAATAGCTTTCTTAATCTCATCTATACTGGGCGGAAAGTCAAGATCTGTCAGGACAGGTTGTTGTGGAATTTCATTGAGGACGTTGTTATTCACGGTCGATGGTCTGTTAAGGAGGTTGCTAAAGTGTTCTCGCCATCTTTTGTTGATGCCCTCTTTGTCTTTGACCAGCGTTGTGTTGTCTGATGAGAGCAATGGGATAGTCCTTGGTTTATAAGGTCCATAGACAGTCTTAATAGCACAAAAGAACATCTTTGAGTTGTGGGTCTCAGCATAGTGCTCAATTTCTTTGGCTTTGCTCTCCCACCAGCTGTCTTGTATCTGACAGAGGTCTTTCTGTGTTTTGCTCTGAAGGTGCTTGAAATGGTCCCATTTGGAGGCTGAGGAGGGGTCATTCTGCCATTCAGTAAAGGCTTTTCTCTTTACTTCCAGTGCTGAACATATTTTTTCTTGGTTCTCATCGAACCAATCCTGATGTATTCTTTTCTTTGGTCCAAGTGATGTTATTGCTGTGTCAGTCACTATCTGCTTGAACTGATCCCACTTTTTGGTTACAGTACCAACCAGTTGACCCTGGGATGTTAATTTGTTATCGAGACTCTTCTGAAAATTGTTTAAACATTGGACATCCTTCAGTTTGGCTATGTTAAAAGCAGGTTGCACATGCTTAAGGCATTTGTGCCAAGAGGGAGTGATGTGAAGTTGAAGAGACATCCTGACTAATCTGTGATCTGTCCAGCACTCTGCACCTCGCATTACTCTGGTGATCAGTACGTCTCGGATGTCTCGCCTTCTGACAATGGCATAATCTATCAGATGCCACTCTTTAGACCTAGGGTGCATCCACGTCGTTTTGTATTTATCCGCTTGTCGGAACAGAGTGTTGGTAAGAGTCAGGTCGTTTTCAGAACAAAGGCTCAAAAGAAGTAGTCCATTGTTGTTCATTTTGCCTACACCATGTGGCCCAGCTACTGCTTTCCAGTTCTCGTTGTCAGCCCCGACTCGGGCATTGAAATCTCCAAGTAGGAGTAGTTTGCCTGTTGCAGGTGTGGCCTTGATCAGTCTGTTGAGATCTTCATAGAATTGTTCCTTTGAGTTGTCAGGGCATGTTAGAGTGGGTGCATATGCACTGATGACGGTGGCATGATGTTTGGCGTTTAGTGGGAAGCGTAGTTTCAGCAATCTTTCATTGATACCCACTGGAAGGTCTGGGAGTTGACACATCAATAAGGTTTTTATTGCCAGACCGACTCCATGTATTCTATCCTCTGTCTCAGTCTTACCCTTCCAGAAGAAGGTATAACCACTTCCTGGTTCACTCAAGAAACCTTCCCCAGCCAATCTTGTTTCACTTAATGCTGCTATATTGATGTTATAGTGGGCTAGTTCACGAGCAATGATAGCTGTCCTTCTCTCAGGTCTTGCAACAGCTTCTCGATCCATGACAGTACGAACATTCCATATACCAGTGGTAAGTTTTCTCAAATTTTTCTTTTGGTTTCGACCGCAAGTAGGGTTGAACTGCCAGCCGCGGCTTGCTGGCCAGTTATTGTTGTAGGGCAGGCACTTTTTAGGCCACCTTTTCTAGGCCCCTCCCTTACTAGGGTGAGCAGTGCTGTCCTAAAGAGGACTGCTCAGACCCTGGGATGCTGCCGGGCAACTCTGCTGCCCCAGGGACAGAGCTGGACGACCACTTGTCCACAGGCCGCCTATGTGCAGGATTGGGACTATGACTCCCAGTGGTAACCTCCACCTGTCGCTTCACCCCTCCCCCATCACAGCAGGACTTGGGTGATGTGATGATATGATGATTTGCACAGAACCTGTTCGTGAAACCTTTTTAAGTGGTACAGCCATTGCACGGGAGCAATCACACTCTCTCAACCTTGGAAGCCAGGCACCACTGGTATGTAGAATTGTCACGACTGGTAACTTCTTTGGTTGCAGTGGACGGCCTTGACGTCTTTTGTGTCTTGTCAAGCCCTTCACTTTCCACAAAGCGTTGCAGAACTGCCCTCTTGGCCGTTGGATCTAAATGATCTCTTCCGCCCAGTCCACTGGAACTGACTTCACATGCTGGGTAGGCACATCCAAAAATTCACCGAGGGTTTGAGCCCCATCGGTTACACTCACCTGGTTCGGCTGGCCTGTCGAAGCCGTTGCCTGGGGTGCGGCCGCTGCGTGTGCAGCAGCTGCTTGGAGCCACAAGTGAGAGCTGAGTGACAGGCGGGGACCAAAGTGGACGGACTGCCCCCAAAGGGGTATGACAGGTCCCTCCAACAGAGGTACTACCCCTCCCTGTATACCCCATACACCCCAGTACATCCCATATACCCCACGGTTTTTATTATGACCCAGTTATTTGGTGAATGTTTGGTATGAGGGAAGTTCAGTGCACTCTGTCCTCTTTAGGAGACATGAAACAAAGTGATGCTGAAGAAATCACTAGAATAAATCAAATAAAATATACTCATTGCTTAGAGGAAAGGAAATACTGCTGAGTGTTTTTTCAGTGCCTAAACACTTCAGTACTGCTAGTTAAATGACAATAGTAAGTTAACTATATTGTAAGAGGGACGTGTAAATTGATTAACATCACTATTGTTTAGTTTTTAAAGAAACCTATTTGACTATGTCAGATCACCAGTGCAGAGGTCTTTCCTGGTACAGCTAAACCAGGTTTGCTGAACAAATGCCTTTACAGGCAAGACAACTTAATGCAGATGGAAAGAAAATTTGCATGAGCACAGTATTTTCGCTGGCTGACTATAAATCCTAAAATTCTCTTTCCAAGATTATATTGAGATTAATTTTTCCCAATATACACTAGCAAGCGAGTTTGTGGGACTGTAATACATTGTTATGCTGTGTGACATGCAGATGCTGGGACAGGACATTACAAGGTAGGATAGTACCCAAATAGTACGTGGTATACTATGTTCTCTGCAAACTAGTGTGCTCACTTTCCCCAAATCTGTTCACAGGACTTGCTACTGTAGTGTTAGGCTGCCTACTTCTTCCACACAGGCTGTGCTCTTGGGGGGCTTTGGAAGGCAGTGAATTTCTGCTCAGGGCATTCTTGCCTTAATTCTCTCATGGGTGGGGAGGGATATGTGCTTGTGAGTACCAGGAGGAGAGAAAAATATTTGGACTTTTCCTAACCTTGAAATAGGAGGAGGTTGGGCTCTTGAATATCCTGGAGGGAGTTGTAGCATAGACAAGACAAACCTGAACATCTTGGAGGAACATGGGAAGGTGCAGCCTACCCTGCTGTCAGTGCTCTCCAACGGCCACCTTCCAAATGTGTAACTCAGTGTATAACAAAAAGCCCACACTGAAAGGTCATACAAAACTTGTGTGGGAACCTTAAAATGATGTGAGCTTCCTCCTTTTGTTCTTCATGAGCTTTCAGCTCAGTGGTTTATTGTTTCTGTTGTAGCTCTGTTAGTGAGGATGAGGGAGCCATGGTTGCCCTGTCTCAAATCTGGGACAGGAAGATATCGGGGGGGGGAGCGGCAGCTTCTCCTAGCTCCACCAAATCCTGGGGAGCTGGGAAGGAGGTGTCAGCCTCTGGCCCTCCCCAGGAGCCTCTTGCCCTCCCCAGGAGCCCAGGGAAGCAGCAGCCACTGGCACTCCCCATACCTCAGGGAAGAGGCAGAAACGTGGCAGTTGCCCACACTCCACCCCTTCCCGGAGGCTTGGAGAAGTGACTTCTGCCAACAGCTGCGCCTGCACAGCTGCTGGCTGAAAAGGTCAGTGGGAGGAGGGCCCAAGTACGGGCCAATTAGTCCCTTTTAAAAAAGAAGTAGGGACACAAAGACGTCCTACCTAATACGGGACATGGGCACCCTGCTGGCAGCACATTCTGCATTTCACGGTTTTGTTTACATCTTTTGTCTGTGTGAGGTCTGGTGTGTCAGGCCCCCAAGCCTACAGTTCCTTTGCCCTCTGAGGGGCTCATCTGTGGGCATCTTCTATACTTACCTTTGTCACTGAAACATTGTGTGATGTTATGAGACTTTTCTATATACAGTCATACGCCCATTTCAGCAAGATTCAGAGGTTCACCAAACCACAACTCTTCAAATGATGCCTCACACGACACATTTTGTACAAAACCTATTATAACGTTACAGTGGTGAATATGGGAGACAGGAGGTAGCATGAGGTACAGTACATCAAACCCACTATACATGCTGATTCTCACTATGACCCCATCCTTGTTAAATGCCATGTAATCTATAGCATTCTGTTAATTAATAAACAGATCTTATATAAGAATAAAGAAGATGGTGTAGCTGCTTTATTAATTATAGATAGATGTTAGACCTGCAATGATCTGGCGATTAATGCATCTGTTAAATATGGTCAAAGTTGCCAAATAAACCTCTTGATAACTAGTCAGTAAACTCTTTGAATTGCTGATTATTATTTCATGGAGGGGAAACTTAATCAAAGTCTGGGTGGATTAATGTGCAAACTAACTCACTCCTTCTCTTCTCAAAACTGGGAAGAAGATTGAATAGGTGTTAACATGGGCTGAATAGTATGTATTGAGTATCTTGGAATCCTCTTGCATAGGAATGAGCAGTGGTATACAAAATTATTGGCAGCACAAGCATCCTTAGCTGATGGCATAGGATAATTCTATCATCATAAATATCCATCAGCTTTAAATCAATCAGCTGGCATGGTAAGATGCTTCTGTTAACAGGTACACACTGCGTAGTTTAATTAAAATCTGCAGGTGTTTAACTGGATGGGAACATTGATTTATTACCTGTATTAATCTAACAGGTTTTCCTGGCTTCCTCACAAATCTGTTTTCTCCTGCTGACCCCATTTTCCTGGGGCTTGTCACAGTTTTTGGGTTAACGGTACTTCTGCCCAGTCCATCATCAGCTTAGAGGTGCCCCTCTAATTCTCAGGCCTTCTGCGGTCACTGGTCTGCGAGTAAGGACCTATGACCCTCTCCCCTAGAGGCCATGGATTCTGGCCTGCAGTACCCCAGAATTCACTGCGCTTACTTGAGCAGGTCTGACCTTAGAGAACCACTTGGTTTGCTGTGTGCCGGGGGGCTATAAGTTTTGTTACTAGTGCTCAGACAGTTTTTCCAAAGCCCAGTACATTTATTTTAAGACAAAAGAGTTAGAGAAAACCCGTCATAATCCATTGAATAATCTACACTCATGCTAAGATTACCAGGTGTCACTCATCTCCCCCATGGGAAACCTGGCAATATCCAATTCTCCAGTAGGGTTTTGCCCTCTGAGTAAAAACAACGTCTTGTGGCACTTTGTAAACTAATAGATTTATTTGGGCATAAAAATTTCTGGATAAGGACAACTTTGTAGAGGCACAATGTGGTCTTTGCCCTTGAAAGCTTATGCCCAAATAAATATTAGTCTATATAAAGTGACACACTGTTTTGCAGATACAGACTAACATGGCTACTGATCTCCAAAAAAAAACCGGACATGACATTTCAGTCAGAATGGGTAGGGGTTCAATAAATACTCACCTATTATGCCAAAATCTCTTTCTTTGTCCCTGCAGCTGTATCTGAACCAGTATATATAATTCCCCTCAAAGACTGGTTGTTTACTGGAATTGTTTACCTGTCTGGACTCCTGAGATTTGCAGTAATTTTCCTCCTGCTGGTTTTAGTTCCTGCAGGAAGTTTCATGACCCTTCCCCGTGGATCTAGATCATGGTCCACAAAGATGTATTACATTTACAGAGTCACAATTTTATATCTCATCCCAGTGTCTAGACTCTAGAACCTCTCAGTATAATAGTCTTTTGAAGTTTTCATGCTTCCACAATCTTGTATCTGTCACTTCAGTTTAAGTCTGATGTACAGGTTGAACCTCTCTCATCAGGCACCCTCTGAACCTTACCAGTGTCAGGCAAGAGAATTTGCTGAATGATGGGAGGTCAATATCGTCTAGCACATTACTAATACTTCCATTGCTTACTGGGCTCTTGAAAGACATTTAGGGACAAATTACAGCTAAATAACAGCACAGAACACTGACAGCCAGGACTGGTGTCTATAAACCAACTTCATGGGATCATGAGAAAGTTGGTCACACCCATAATAAGGGTCTGTCTGGATTACAGAAGTAGTCAGATGAGAAAGTTCTGGATTAGAGAAGTTCAACCTGTAATTCACAGGGAACCTTCAAACACACTATTTTTAAAAATGATGCTTTCAGGCTAAGTAAATCTCATACTTGGGACCAGAGCTAAGCACCACAGGGGCCAGAAAGAACTCCCCAGTCAATATCAACATCACTACCAAGTAGAGCACATTGTAGAGTTAGCTATCTATATTGGACAGTGTGCACTACCTGTTGCTCAGCCCTAAAGAAGGAGGGGGTCACTTCAGCTCTGCTTCTCCCTTCCTTTGCTTGTCAGGAAGAGATGGGGAAATTGCAGATTTAGAGCCAAATGGGGATGAGATGACTGCAAACTGCAGTGTTTTGGGGAAGTCAGGCCCCATTTTTTTGGTTACAGCATGAGGATGACTCTGAAGATGGGGACCTCTTGGCTATGTCTACACCAGAAGCATCTGTCAGCAGATTAGATCTATACACAACTTGCTCTGTTGACAGAGAACTACCAGACTGCATTGTCCTCTGGTGACAGAAAGTGGG
This sequence comes from Carettochelys insculpta, assembly GCF_033958435.1. Lineage (NCBI taxonomy): Eukaryota > Metazoa > Chordata > Testudines > Carettochelyidae > Carettochelys > Carettochelys insculpta. The sequence goes on along the minus strand of NC_134137.1, from coordinate 259,134,206 downwards.
GTGACAGCTCTGCAAACAGGGCTACCTGGCAACCAGAAGCCCCCTCTGTCCACAGAAGTGTCTACACTGCACTTCTGTCAATAATACTCTGTTGACAGAAAGTCATGTTTCAAATTTTTTTGGGTCTACACTAGAGAGTTTTGTCAACAGAAGGGTCCTTCTGTCAACATAACTTGGGGAGCATCTACACACTTAAAGCATTCTGTCAACAAAGTCTCAGCCGAACTCTGCATTTTTCATAGACATTATTATCCCTCAAATATTTGAGACATAATGATCTCTGGACAGAATACTGTCGACAAATGTGCAGTGTAGACACTTCTATGGAGGGGGCTTCCAGTTCCCAGGCAGCCCTGTTTGCAGAGCTGTCATCCCGCTTTCTGTAACCAGAGGGCAATGCAGTCTGGAAGTTCTCTGTTGATGGAGCAAGTTGTGTGTGGATGCAATCTGTTGACGGAGGTTCTGTCGAGATTTCCCTGTTGACTGTAACTTCTGTCGACAGATGCTTCTAGTGTAGACATAGCCTTTGAGGGATAACTCCGGCTATGTCTACACTAGCCCCAAACTTCGAAATGGCCATGCAAATGGCCATTTTGAAGTTTACTAATGAAGCAGTGGAATACATATTCAGTGCCTCATTAGCATGCGGGTGGCTGCGGTACTTCGAAATTGACACGGCTCGCCGCCGTGCAGCTCATCCAGACGGGGCTCCTTTTCTAAAGGACCCTGGCTACTTCGAAGTCCCCTTATTCCTATGAGCAGATGGGAATAAGGGGACTTCAAAGTAGCTGGGGTCCTTTCGAAAAGGAGCCCCGTCTGGAAAAGCCACGCGGCGGCGAGCCGCAGCCATTTCGAAGTGCTGTGGCCACCCGCATGCTAATGAGGTGCTGAATATGTATTTCAGTGCTTCATTAGTAAACTTCGAAATGGCCATTTGCATGGCCATTTCGAAGTTTTTAGGTAGTGTAGACACGGCCTCTGTGAGGCAAAAGCAGAGTTCTGTCGACAGAAGGTTGAGTGTAGCTGCTCCCTCCGTTCTGTCGACAGAACACTCCAGTGTAGATGTAGCCATTCTGTTTAGCATGAGACGTGATTTTTAAAAAGAACAAGAATCTCAAGTTAAGTTTGTAAATCTGTATTCAGGCACCAAAACAAAATGATGCCATATTCAAAAGTTCTGACAATCCAACAGCTCCCTTTGTTTGATTGAAGCCACTAATGATCAAGCTGTCCTTAGAGGTGGCTTGGTTAGAGTATTAATCTTTTATCTAACAATAAGGAGTATCTGCTGTATCTCTCCCATTATTAAGAGCCCAAGTAAAAGAACAGATGTTGCATCATTGCCTGAAGCATTGTAGCATACCTTGAACCTTGATGCTGGAAAGCATGTTGATATGCCTCATATAATATCGAAGAAGAGGTTCAAATTCTGCTACCAAATACAGATGTGAAGGCAAGAGTCTTGTGATGAGCTCCCAGAAGCCAGTCTTTTATCCATCTGATTTCACTTAAGTGAGGTAACAGATACTGGTTCTAGGTTAAATAAAATAGCTTGTATGAGTTGCTCATCAGGGTTTCTTCATACTTCCCTAGGGAGTTTACCTAGAAATTGAATCCAGTCGAGAATTTCACCTTCCGCTGAAGTGGATGCATATAGCATGTTCTTAAATATCTGGTGCAGTCCTGTCTCTGAAATCAGTGGGTACTGTACTTGGGTAATTAATGGTGAAACTGGACACAAGGGCTGCGTCTACACGTGCACGCTACTTCGAAGTAGCGGCACCAACTTCGAAATAGCGCCCGTCGTGTCTACACGCGTCGGGCTCTATTTCGAAGTTAACTTCGACGTTAGGCGGCGAGACGTCGAAGTCGCTAACCTCATGAGGAGATAGGAATAGCGCCCTACTTCGACGTTCAACGTCGAAGTAGGGACCGTGTAGACGATCCGCGTCCCGCAACGTCGAAATTGCTGGGTCCTCCATGGCGGCCATCAGCTGGGGGGTTGAGAGATGCTCTCTCTCCAGCCCCTGCGGGGCTCTATGGTCACCGTGGGCAGCAGCCCTTAGCCCAGGGCTTCTGGCTGCTTCTGCGGCAGCTGGGGATCTATGCTGCAGGCACAGGGTCTGCAACCAGTTGTCAGCTCTGTGGATCTTGTGTTGTTTAGTGCAACTGTGTCTGGGAGGGGCCCTTTAAGGGAGCGGCTTGCTGTTGAGTCCGCCCTGTGACCCTGTCTGCAGCTGTGCCTGGCATCCCTATTTCGATGTGTGCTACTTTGACGTGTAGACGTTCCCTCGCAGCGCCTATTTCGATGTTGGGCTGAGCAACGTCGAAGTTGAACATTGACGTTGCCGGCCCTGGAGGACGTGTAGACGTTATTCATCGAAATAGACTATTTCGATGTCGCAACATCGAAATAAGCTATTTCGATGTTGGCTGCACGTGTAGACGTAGCCAAGAACTTTACTTGTCTGAGGCCACCAGAAAGCCATCTGTCAGTGACTATTTTTCCCCATATGTAGCTGTATTTTCCTGTTTTCAGTTATCATGCCTTCAATAAAATAGTGATTCTCTTTCCTGTTTAGAAAAAATAGGAATGCACATAAGAACCCTCACACACTTCATCAGATTCTTAAATTGCTTCAGCCCTTCACAGTACAAAATTCCTAACATTTGTACTTAGGTTGTATATGCAAAGTATTATCTCCCATCTTCCTAAAGGATCCAATGGTGCTTCTCAAGTTTTGGCTGGATGCAAAGCTCATTGAAACCAGTGGAAAGATTGCCACTGATTTTAGTGGGTTCTGGATGAGCCTCTTACTGCAACAAAAAGAAAATGCATTAATGAATGAGGATCTTGTAAAGGTCAGTGAAGGAGTTACTTCAATGCTCACTTCTTTAAAACTGACCTTGACTACATAGCCTCCTGACTACTTATATTTTTAATTAATTTATGTTATATGTGCTTTCTCAAACTATTTCTTTTCAATCCTACCAGATCAGAGGAGCAGTAATGGACAAGCAAGCTCTGAGTTACAGTGTAGCATATGGAAAAAGGCCTAATAATAAACATGACTGTTGACTAGCTTATGTGGTATGGTATATCCGTTGCCACAGGAAAAGAAAAGTAGTGAGGAAGGGGAGAGAGGCAATTCTGATGTTTACTTTTCTGCAAGTTGCTTGGTTACTCGTGTTAACAAATATCTTGATGAAAATTAGAAATGGGCACAAGTCAAAATTCAGATTCAAATGTATAGGATCCCATCATTTAGGTTGTCTGGCTGTGGAGGTTCAGGTTGGCACTAGCTAGAAATAGGGATCAGCCACAAACTTCAAATCCAGACTGAATCCAAGCAGCTTTCTGAAGTTCCAGGGTATAGGTGTTCAGAGTATGTATTCAGATTCACACCTGAACTTTCACAAAGTCGAAGGCTGTTCTTATTAAGGCTTATAATAAACCCTTTGGCTCAGTAACAGAGAAAGCTGTGCTAGTCTATATACTATCAAAACAAAAAAAGCAGTAAAGTAGCACTTTAAAGACTAACAAAATAATTTATTATGTGATGAGCTTTCGTAGGACAGACCCACTTCTTCAGATCATAGCCAAAGGTTTATCTTCAGATCTGGGTTGGAAATTTTTCTGTCTAGGCTCTGTGGGTTGGCCATGGGGTTTCTGTTCAAATCAACCTTTAATTAGAATGACTTTTCAAAATAATTAAAATGATGTACAGAGTAAACATGGCTTGTTTCTTCTGCCATTGAAATGAAGAAGTACCAGGGCTAGACCACAGCATCACATTCCAGAGAACCAAAGAGTAAGAATTTCTGTAATGTATAATCACAGCTGGGTGGGAAATGTTTTTACTTTGTCATGAAGAACTTTAGGATTTTGGTGTTTTCCAGAGTGAGACAATACTAATACCTTTAGAAGTCTTTTGACAAGAGAAACTCTGTTGCAGAGACACCAATAGCTTGGTAATTAGGACACTCTCCTGAGATGCAGCAGGCTTCAGTGTAAGTCTTTGGTCTGAAATAGGCAACTTCTAGCCTGGTCTCCCAAATTCCAATGAGTTCCCTGAGCAGTGGACTCATTGTTGAGTCTTTCTCTGTGCAAACATTCCATCCTGGACCTGATAAAGATTTCATGGATTTCCATCTTCCAACCTTTCTAGAAGGAAACCTATTCCATCAAAAATGTTCTGATCTACTCTGCTTATAATGCTACTTATAGAATGACACAGTTTCTTTCATCCAAACTTCCTAAAGTGTTTCCAAGCCTCCATTATTTCTATGAGGTAGGAAAAAACAGCATATCTTCATTTCATGTGTGGGGAGAAAAATGGGAGCATTGAGAGGTTATGTGACTTGTATGAGATTACACCATAAATCAGTAGCACAATTCACATCCAAAATTCCTGGCTTCTAATACTCTTCTCTAACCCTTAATCACATTTTTGTAACACTGGAGGTTATAAAGCACATGATCTTTCTCTTTTTGAAGTAAATGACAAAATTTATGGTAACGGCAGTAGCAAAAGGATTGGCCCGCTGTGAAAAATAATTGGTTTCCTCTTTTCACTGCAAAACAAAGGATGAAACTCCTACCCTCCCCCAAATGAGTATGGGCACCTTCTGCCATTTCTTCATCCCTCTTGTTAAATGTGAGAACTGTATTGAGCTCTTGACTTTCCGCCGCATGGGTGCATGACATAAGACTTGTGCTAAAGACCAGTGACTCAGCTTTTTTCATGGAAGTATGCATAACTTGGTGAAGACAAACTGCTGCACATTGCATATAAAGTTCAATGTGAGCGACCCCATGAATGGGTGGCAATAAAAGCTTTTTCCAGTTTAAACAGCCAAGTGCAGCGATAGTAGAAACGCAACTCTGTCATGAAAATGACACTGTGGGATTTCCTGTAAGAGTTGCTCTTGTTCAAGAGCTTCAGGATCCAATAGTCTTTACCTTTTTTGTTAGGTAAAAGATTACGTTGTTTGTTATTTCACTGCCAGCTCTGCAAACATGGGGTTTGAAATGCCACAGGTGTCCTTTCTACTTCTTTTATCAGTCCTCAGCAACAAAGATCCCACAGTCAGAATTTAGCTCATAATCTCAATAGTGATTCGTAAAAATCACAGCCTTTCAGTACAAACATAAATGGGGAAGCTAAACTAAGCAGCTTTCTGTCAGCATTCCAACACAAAGCATATATATTGAGCAAAAAGACTATTTTTATAAGGTTACTTTTCTCACCATAACCACACTTTAAAATTTATATGCCTAATCAATGAATAGTCCAGTTCTAGGAGAAAATCAATAACCGTTGAAACAGGACCATGATACTCAGAACTTTCCTTTTATGCAGAAAATGAATTATAAAGGCACCTTTTGCAATGATGATTAAGGTTCTAAATAAAATAATATTTCCCCCATACCATCATCATGCTTTAGAGAGTTAAATAGTAGAATTACAAAGGAAAAGAAAAGGAGGAGGGGAGAGAGAAATGCAGCCATGCAGGAAAAGGACAAAATAAACTTTTGCAGTCAAACTCCTCAAAAGGGATGGAAATTTGATAAGGAAGTAAGGCTGTTCCAGACTTTGAAGACAATTTTTTTACTTTCCTGCAGGGATGCTTGGGTTATAATGTCAAAATCCACTGCCTGAGAGTTGAGCAATTAGGACCATCTTCTCAGTGATATTAATGGACTTTTGAACAGGCCCTTAGGTAGTAAATTGAGAGAGAGAGAGGGAGAGAGAGAAATTTAGAGTAGTATAGATTGGCAGTTTTCATATTACACTACTGTTGTGCACTAATGAGATGAATCTATTAAAAAGCCTGACAAAATTGATGTATTTTGCCATAGTTGCATAATCAACTAAGTGAGGACTGGGCAGGGTTCAGACAAGTTCCACCAACAGCTTGGGCACTTAGAATTATTTCTAGATATCCTGAATCTCTGCTCTTTATTCTTTTCCATTACTAGAAGATTAATGTCATTAAATTCAATACAGAGACAAATGTTTCTTTGGCCGTCTAGTGGGGATTTTAAAAATTTGCATCCAAAGAACAGATCAGATTTTGCTACTGGCAATGCTGCTCTCTGGTAGGGCAGAATTGTTTAATCATTAAGATAGATTTTTTGACCAGAATATACTTGATTTACTTATATTAGCCTGTAATTTAGAAAATTTTACTTTTTAAAGGATGTAATAGATTGATGGATTTATTTCAGCCCACATGCTTGTGTATCAGCACTCTCTTCAGTGACAGTTTATCCTCAGCTTTCCCAAGTCCTGTAAAAAATTTCCTGACACTCATTTACTTCTTCCTTCATAAATCATTAAGATGTTGCAAAGTGGATAAGAGACTAAATGCTTTTCCTGCTCCCAGTGACTCGTTTGGTGCATTGAGCACTCTGTTGGAATTGCAAGCTATCACCTTAAGAACAAAGAGGTTCCATGAGCCTGCTTGCAGGGTAGGAGGCTCTGTAGCAAAGTCTGTCCATTTTAGAAAGAGCCAGCCTAAAGGCAGGCCTGAATAGTGACTTTGTCTTAGGGACAGTCTGTTTTCTTCCGTTGCATTTCTGGGACCTTGGGTCTTCATGTTCTGAATTAAAATAAATAAAGTATTGTTATATTACAACCTTTCAGCATGAAAATTCTAGTTAATTAGTTTCTCTGGGTACATTATGAAGATTACAACATAGAAGTGAAACTGCCATGTTTCAATTAAATTGAAAGGGACAAATAGAAGTGGTTCATGTATCTTTCTGCATCAGTGAATGCATAGGGAGACCAAATGAGTGCAAAGCAGAAGGCCAGACTTTGAGGCTGTGAAGTCCTCTTTAATGACATATTAAGTAAGTGGGGAAGTCCCCAAGCATAGGTGAACAGGATACCTGGAAAGCTGTTGGAAAATTGCTGCTGCGAGTTGGGTGCTTTGGAGCAAGGCAAAAGGTAGGAGACAAGATTTATTAGCTGAAATTCCTATGGCTCCTCAACCAAGATTAGATCTCATTGGACTTAGACCTCACACAGCCTAACCTGCCTCTTCTTTCACTACTTGGAGATAGAACTCTCCTCACACTCTAGTACTGAAACTTCCTCCCTCATCTTAAATACCTTCAGCACTAATTACATTGTGCACCTCCATCCTACAGTGACCTCTGCTTTCAGTGCCTTCAACTGCAGAATCTTCATTCTGCTAGGCAGTGAGGGGGCTGTCAGGTGTGAAAAATGACTCCCCCAGACTCTAAAGTCTCTTAGGGGCTATGTTTACACTGTGATTTGTTTTTGAAATAATTTACACAATTCACACTATGCAGATTGTGTAAATTATTTTGAAAGACCTTATTCCAAACTTCAGTGCTGTCCAAACAGCATTGAAGTTCGGAATAAGGGTCTATTTCAAACATTCCATTACCCCTCATATGACGAGGGGTAGCATAATCAGAATAGCGATCCCATGCAAAGAGCCGCGGTGTTGCAATTTAGGGATACCTTTGTATCCTGAAATAACACCAACAGTGTAAAAATAGGTTTATTCCTCCCCAGGACTATGTTCCCATTGATGCTTACTATTTTGCCAATACAGCTGTGGATAGCACCTAGTAGAAATCTAATTTTTAATAAAAGCTATTCAAATTTTACTGAAAACCCTAAATATACACTGAGGTGGTTGCCTTAGACAGGGGGATGCCTATTAGAAATGGTCTTTGAGAAATTGCTGCAAGGTTTGGGATTAATTTTTGAGGAAGTCTCTTGTCACCCTGTGACCCTGGGGAGGGGTAGCTCAGTGGGTTGAGCTTTGGCCTCCTAATCACAGAGTTAAGAGCTCAGTCTCTGAGGGGGCTGTTTAAGGGGTCTGGGGCAAATAGGTTTTTAAGAAATGGTCAAGAATAGTGCTTGGGTCTTCTGAGAGTGCAGGTGACTGGACTTGATGACCTTTAGAGGTCTCTTCCAGCTCTATGAGATATGTACAACATAAGAATTACCATACTCCAGTAATCCTCTCTTCCAACAATGGCCAGTGCCAGTTTCCTCAGAATGAGATGGGAATGTTATGACAATCAGGAATATTTCTAATGATATGGTAAACCCTGGTGCAGTTTATTAATTCAATATGGCTGCGTCTACACAGGCACAAATCTTCAAAATAGCAATGCTAATGGCTCTTTCGAAGTTTACTAATGTTCTGGTCTGGCTATGTCTGAAGAAGTGGGTCTGTCCCACGAAAGCTCACCTAATAAACTATTTTGCTAGTCTTTAAAGTGCTACTTGACTGCTTTTTGTTTTGATCGTGTATAGACTAGCACGGCTGCCTCTCTGTTAGTATTCAACATATAGGAAAGCAATTACTCTTATAGGTCAAATAGTACGAGTCTGTGCAAAGTACTAAAAATCTAGGCCTTTCCACAGCTTGACTGGAGCTGATGCAGCCCAGAGGGCTTGTGTAAGATATTCCCCGGCAGATAAATTTTCCTTCAATAGAATAAAAGTTCCAAACCAGTGTGAGTTCCTGACTCTAGATTCTGCAAGTGCAGGCCTTTAAATAAAATAATCAAGTAGTGCTCACTTTCAAACTTGGATTGAGTCACTTCTTTGTCTATAATAGGCTCTAGCCACAGAATTTAGCTCTCAATTCAAATGCACAGCACGCTGCAGCTACGGTTTGCTTAAATATGGAGTTTTGCTTCAGGACTTCTTGCAGAAGTTGGATCTGGATCCAAGTTTGGTTTTTATTTTAAACACTTCAAACTCATGGAAACTAAATACTATTTTTCTGTATTTCTTAGCTGAGACCCTTCTCTACACAAAACCCCATAACCCTTGTCAAATGCTATCCGTGTGGGTGGGTGTGGTGTTTGTCTTATGAGAAATGCAGATGCAGCTGTAAGGGTTTTATTTATCTATTTATTTGTTTAGATTCTATGATACTTACCGAGAAATAATTTTATAGAGTATCACTCATGTTGAACATAGGGAAGCTATGCCAATAGATGCTTACCAACAGCAAAGTTAGAAAACAAATGTTATGCTTTAAAAAGACTGTTTGGTTATTTATGTTATCAGCTTCTCTTTAGATTGTAAGCTTGTTTAATTAGAGCTTCTGAACACCAGTTGTTAAGTAGCTCCCAGTGAGTGGTGCAGTTGCAGAGTGGATTGACAGGAGTTCTTCCCTCACCTCTAGTAAGTGGAGGAAAATTATCTCTGTTCCCTACTGACCCTTCCTTAACTAGGGGAGGTGGGCTTATCAGGAGAACTTGAAATAAGAGACAATACAGCTGTTGAGGAACTTGGTTGCTCTTGACTTCTTTCCAGGAGGAATGTGGAATGGTACGGATGTTTTTTTCCTGGGCCAAATATCTTAGTATATATTTGTGTTTTGATCGTGTTTTCATACTGACTCATTGGCCACCCGAAAGTTGAAGCTGATCAGAGAGCCTGGTGACATTACTACCATTTGATATGAACTACAAAAATGTACTTTTGACTCACGAGCCAAGTTACTCCTTCTAAGCAAACAGTTTTTGAGTTGGCTTAAGGACAGTTCCAAAGCTATGTGCACCTTGAAAGCTGCAAAGATCCACAAGTAGGAATTGGTATTGTGAGGAAAGGTGGCCCAAGGGCCAATAGGTTTTTGTAATCTTGAAGTCAGAAAATAGCGAACTATAACTGTAAGTTCATGAGTACTGTCGAAAACAACAGAATAAATACACACAGCATGCACCTGATGCTAATGTGGCTTGCACAGACTTACACTCATGTAACTATATTGGTTTCAGTAGAATCATTTCTGATGTAAATGAAATCAGAATCAGATGAGGTATGTTTTAACCAAAACAAATTACTCTAGTATCTAAAGCCTTTCTGGGCATGTCTACACGGCCCCAGAGCATAGTGCTGTGGCCAGCAGTGATATGCTAATGAGGTTTCTAGAAATTGCAAATGGTTTAGGCACACAAGATTTCGCTCTTGGCAGAGGGGAGTAAAGAGGCCACGTGGACATGCCACCACTGACTAAATCCCCCTCTCTCATCAGTCCCTTATCCCTGAAAAAAATATGCTAATTAGCCATGCAAGCATGCAAATGGAGAAACATTTGTGTTATGCTTCGGGGCCATGTAGACATGGCCTCTACGTAAATTCTAGGGCTACATCTACACTAGAGAGTTTTATAGACAAAACCGAGGTTTTGTAGACCAAACTTGTGGAGCACCTACACACACAATGGGTGCATCTACACTTGGAACTAACTTTTAAGTTAACTTTGAAGTTAGGCACTACTTTGAAGTAGCCAGCAGAGAGTCTATACACATTTTCCCTTACTTCACAGTTAACGTTGAAGTAGGAAACCCAACTTCAAAGTCCTTACTCCATTCCCAGTGCCTGACTTCTAAGTTTAACTTTGAAATATGGTTTGTGTCGACTCTCAACTTTGAAGTTGCTTACTTTGAAGTTGTACTTTGAAGTAAGCAACTTCGAAGTTATTTTTGTAGTGTAGACACAGCCCATGCTTTTTGTTGATAGAAACTGTCAACAAAAAAAGCAGTGTAGGCATTCCTGGGGTGAGGAGGGAGAGCAGGGGACCTTTTGTCAACAGAGTGGATCAAAAGATCGATCTGCTTTTATGTGTAGATGTTATCTTTTGACAGAAGTTTTGTAGGAACAGCTACCCCGACAGTAACTTCTGTAGATAGATGCTTCTAGTGTAGATGTAGCCCAGGAGACTTAGATTTCAAAGGAAGTCATGTGGTTCTCTTTTGCAATATTTCCTGTTTCAGGTACAGTTTTTTGACTACATTTTTAACCCGTTGGTGGCTGTTCACAAAGACTTGTGTCAGTCTAAACTTTACTGTGACAAAACCACACAAGACATATGCATTTATCCTTTGAATAAGTATGTACCATTCCTTGTAGCAGAGAGATCACTTAGCTTTTCAATCTTTTCTTAATCTGTCTTTTTTTGAAGACCCAGTGTTGGAATTACACACATTTGGTGAGAGATGATGGCAACCAAGAAGTCACTGTGTTAGAGGGAGAGAGGAAGATTGTGCTTGGTGATGCCAAAGATTTTTATTTTAGTTGGCACCCTCTGAAATAACAAACTGCTACAATACTCTGATTGTCCACAAAGCATCTGTACTGTAGTAGGATAGAACCACAAACCATCACATATGGCAACCTGTTATCTCAAAACCTCACCACCTGTCACTGTGACTATTGAGAAAGATCGCATATAGTTCATGAAATACTTCAATGTGCAGTGGGTTCAACAGCCAGTGTGGGCCCCAGGGCAAGTTGGGAAGGGGGCTGTCTCCATGACCATGGAAGGGGTGGGCCCCAGGGCACTCAGCCCCTACTACCACCCAGACAATGGCACTGGGCCCCCAGGTTTCCCCTTCCCTCAGTGGTTTTCAGAATGGCGTTGCTGCCATAGTTCAAAGAGGCCCAGAGCTCAGGCGGTGGCCATTGCTCTAGGCCCATATGCAACTGTTTCTCTTTCTGCCCGCTGTCAGTGGGCCTGCCTATGTGTGTCCAGCTGGGATACACACATGCTGTGTAATTGTTGTGTTAGATGGCTTAGCAGTATAGTATTTGCCATTTCTCATTTTCAAAGTGAATTCCTGCCACCAGTGAGCACAGTAAAAGTAAATGGGAAATAAATTGCCTGTAATGTGGGGCCAGATTCTGATACTTTTACTCACAAAGTGTAGGATCTTACTTGTAAACCCACTGAAATCTTGGAGACTACTTGAGAAATAGGGTACAATTCAGTGTAACTATGGGTATCAGAATTTGGCTCTTAAGGGCTACGTCTACACGTGCCCCAAACTTCGAAATGGCCATGCAAATGGCCATTTCAAAGTTTACTAATGAAGCGCTGAAATGCATATTCAGCGCTTCATTAGCATGCGGGCGGCAGCGGTGCCTCAAAATTGACGTGCCTTGCTGCCGCGCGGCGCGTCCAGACGGGGCTCCTTTTCGAAAGGATGCCACCTTCTTCGAAGTCCCCTTATTCCCATGAGCTCATGGGAATAAGGGGACTTCGAAGTAGGCAGGGTCCTTTCGAAAAGGAGCCCCGTCTGGACGCGCCACACGGCGGCAAGGCGCGTCAATTTCGAGGCGCCGCTGCCGCCCGCATGCTAATGAAGCGCTGAATATGCATTTCAGCGCTTCATAAGTAAACTTCGAAATGGCCATTTGCATGGCCATTTTGAAGTTTGGGGCACGTGTAGATGTAGCCCTTAAGAGCCAAATTCTGATACCCATAAATTCTGAGCTCATGGGAATAAGGGGACTTCGAAGAAGGTGGTGTCCTTTTGAAAAGGAGCCCCGTCTGGACGCGCCGCGCGGTGGCAAGGCGCATCAATTTCGAAGCGCCGCTGCTGCCAGCATGCTAATGAAGCACTGAATATGCATTTCAGTGCTTCATTAGTAAACTTCGAAATAGCCATTTGCATGGCCATTTCGAAGTTTGGGGCACGTGTAGACACGGCCAAGATGTGATTGTGCTCCAGTCTTTCCCTGTTTTGGAGGGATAGGCTAGTATTCCTTTAAATTGTTTGTTAACCATCTAGTAGTATTTCCTGTGTTTTTAGAGGCCTCCACAGACCAGTCAGATCAGTTGTGTGTTACGTAGCCCAGGCCTGGTAAGCTGGTGTATAATAAGTAAACATGGTTATCTGGGACTCAGCTGTGTCCGCGGTTTCTCATGTTGTTTTTTTGAATAAAAATTAAAAGTTCTGTTTTCCAACTGAGTTCAGTGGGAGCTAAATACTAGCTGTAATGAGCTCTATGCTGACATGGCTTTAGGCTCAAACATGGCTATATGACACATACACATTCTGTCTCTTTATCCACAGGGGTGTGAGCACCAGATGTCCCAGGCAATGTTCATAAAGATGCATCTTCTGCTACAGATATGGAAAGTCACTTGGAAACCAATGACCCCATATCAAAATAGATGCTCAATTGCTGGGACACATGCGCACAGGTAAACGGATGGTTAGTGGTCAAGAAATTAAAGAATATTCTCCCAGGGTTATTGGAAGAAATATTGAGTCAGGATGATTTAAAGCGTTTCCTGCCCCAAGAGCATAAGGTTGGGGAATAATTTATAGTATTCTAACTGGAAGGGAGAAATACCATGAATCTCAGCTTCCCTATCTTCTTCATGGCCACAATTTATTACAACCACAAGCCTAAATTTATGCTCCTAAATCCATATTTGGGCATCAAAATTGCAAGTAACTTGATCTTCAGAACTGCTAAGTACTTTGAATTTAGTGGGAATTGCAAATGCTTTGGACCTTTTGAAAATCAGTCCACTTACAGTAGGCTCCTAAATCCCATCTTTAGGCACCTAAACTTTTGGCATTTATACTTGAAAATTTGGACTTTTTTCTACATCAGTAAATATTTCTTCTTTCATATCATGCTCCAGATCTTGCTTCCTTCATCTGGAATAACTTTGCATTGTCAGACTTCCACTATCAAATGAATGGCCCCAAGGGGAGGATATCAATGAACATTTGTTTCACCAGTACCACCACCTACAGCATCAACTCTGTCAGGTTGTTTTAACTGGAAAATGCTTTGAATGCCCTGTGGGCTCTCTCACTGAATAGCAATTTAGTAGGCATCACATGCCAGCTGTGAGACTGCAGTCACTTCACTGTGTGTGAATGTGGAGTGACAGTGAAGATATAGACTGGTCTGACAATGGATTCTAATTTATGGAGTAAAAAGCATGTGTAAAAACTATTAATAATGCATGCGACTGCCATGATTTCAACTTCCAAATTGCTGTATGATGATCATTTTGGATTTTCCAAGTAACTACAAATGTTAGTATCAGAGGGGTAGCCGTGTCAGTCTGGATCTGTAACAGCAACGAAGGGTCCTGTGGCACCTTATAGACTAACAGAAAAGTTTTGAGCAAGAGCTTTCGTGAGCACAGACTCACTTCATCAGATGCTGGTCTTGGAAATCTGCAGGGCCAGGTATAAATAAAACAGAGCAAGGGTGGGGATAACAAGGTTAGCTCAGTCAGCAAGGGTGAGGCTTACTACCAGCAGTTGATCTGGAGGTGTGAACACCAAGGGAGCGGAAGCTGCTTCAGTATTTAGCCAGCCATTCACAGTCTTTGTTTAAGCCAGAGCTGAGGGCGTCGAATTTGCAGATGAATTGTAGCTCAGAAATTTCTCTTTGGAGTCTGGTCCTGACATTTCTCTGCTGTAGGATAGCTACTTTTAAGTCTGCTACTGTGTGGCCTGGGAGATTGAAGTGCTCTCCTACGGGTTTTTGTATATTGCCATTCCTGATGTCTGATTTGTGTGCATTTATTCTTTTACGTAGAGACTGTCCAGTTTGTCCGACGTATATAGCAAAAGGGCATTGCTGGCACATGATGGCATAAATTATATTGGTAGATGTGCAGCTGAATGAACCCACGATGGTGTGGCTGATCTGCTTAGGTCCTGTAATGGTGCTGCTGGTGTGGATATGTGGGCAGAGCTGGCAACGAGGTTAACTCTAACCTGAGTTAGAGTGACTGTGGTGCGGTGTATAGTTGCTGGTTAGGATTTTCTTCAGGTTGGCAGGTTGTCTGTGGGCAAGGACTGGTCTGCCTCCCAAGGCCTGTGAAAGTGGGGGATCATTGTCCAGGATGGGTTGTAAATCCCTGATGATGCGCTGTAGAGATTTTAGCTGAGGAGTGTAGGTGATGGCTAGTGGTGTTCTGTTGGTTTCTCTCTTGGGCTTGTCCTGTAGTAAGAGGCTTCGTGGCACACATCTGGCTCTGTTGATCTGTTTTTTCTCTTCCTCAGGTGGGTTTTGCAGTTTCAAGAATGCTTGGTAGAGATCCTGTAGGTGTTTGTCTTTGTCGGAGGGGTTGGAGAAAATATGGTTATATCTTAGTGCTTGGCTGTAGACAACGGATCACGTGGTATGTCTGGGATGGAAGCTGGAGGCATGAAGGTAGGCGTAGCGGTCAGTGGGTTTATGGTACAGGGTGGTATTGATGTGGCCATCGTGTATTTGCACTGTGGTGTCCAGGAAGTGGATCTCCTGTGTGGACTGTTCCAGGCTGAGGTTGATGTTGGGGTGAAAGTTGTTGAAGTCCCAGTGGAATTCCTCCAGAGTCTCCTTCCCATGGGTCCAGATGATGAAGATGTCATCAATGTAGCGTAAGTAGAGATGGGGTGTTAGTGGACGAGAGCTAAGGAAGCGTTGTTCCAGGTCAGCCATGAAAATATTGGCATATTGAGGGGCCATGCGGGTACCCATAGCTGTACCGCTGACTTGAAGGTATATATCTTTGCCAGATCTGAAATAGTTGTGTGTGAGGATAAAGTTACAGAACTCAGCCATCAGATGTGCTGTAGCATCATCAGGGATACTGTTCCGGACAGCATTTATTCCATCTTTGTGTGGGATGTTGGTATAGCGAGCCTCTACATCCATGGTGGCTAGGATAGTGTTTTCTGGTAGGTCATCAATGTATTGCAGTTTTCTCATCAAGTCAGTGGTGTCTCAGAGATAGCTGGGAGTGCTGGTGGCATAGGGTCTGAGGAGAGAGTCCACATAACCAGACAGTCCTTCAGTGAGAGTGCCAATGCCCGAGATGATGGGGTGTCCAGGATTTCCAGGTTTGTGGATCTTGGGTAGTAGGTAGAATAGCCCTGGACGGGGTTCTAGAGGTGTGTTGGTATAAATTTGTTCTTGTGCTTGTGTAGGGAGTGTCCTGAGCAGATGGTGCAGTTTCTTAGTGTATTCCTCGGTGGGATCTGAGGAAAGTAGCCTGTAAAATTTGGTATTGGAGAGCTGTCTGGAAGCCACCTTCTGGTAGTCAGACCTGTTCATGATGTTAGTGTATCTCTATATCCTCACCATCGGCTTTTAAATAATGAGACAATATCTTCCATCATAAACTTCTTCTCTTTGTGATGGTGACTGTGTTAACACTGCAAATATTTTCAATATTTACTTCTTGACAGGCTAACTGCCAGATCTCTTACAGGAATAATTTAGGAATTTAAACAACTTTTTGTGATTATCCAAGTGCTAATGCTGTCCTCAGCACTATACAAGACACATATCTTTTCTGCTGAAATTACTGTTGATGATCCTGATGCTGCAGCCATGTATGTGACTAGTCCTGTGTGTTTGATGGTATCATTTAAGTCCATAAAATTACTCATGCATAGATATTTGCAGTATCAGGGCCAAGGTAAAGAACTCACTGAAGCATTGAGAATTGTTGTGACTTACAATGGCCTATCTTACCACAGAGCTAGTGTTTTGCCTTATATGAGTTTGGTTTTCAGAAGAGATTTAAGGTTGGTGGCATCTTAGAATCCTTAGGCTGGAAGAGACCTCAGGAGGTCATTGAGTCCAGCCCCCTCCCTAAAGCAGGATCAACCCTAACTAAATCATCCCAGCCAGGACTTTGTCAAGCTGGGACTTAAAAACTTTTAGGGATGGAGATTCCACCACCTCTCTCGGTAACGCATTCTAGCGCTTCACCGCTGTCCTGGTGAAATAGTTTTTCTTAAAATCCAACATAAACATCCCCCACTTGCTTTTATATTATTAACGGACTATATCTTAATGATGTAACAGCAGTATGTTTTAAATACAAACCTTACTTGAAAATTCTCTAACACTGTGAATATTGGTAAAACCTCCTATTTAAACATTTAAAAAGGGTCTGGACAACAAATACCAATTAATCAGCAAACCACCACAGGAGTGAGAGAGTCTTTTGGGAGCTTCCAAAAGAACACTAACCTCCTGATTTCTTGTGCTGAAGCATAACTGAAAGATTGTCCCCCTTTCACTTACAAGACATACATTAATGGGTCTGTGATTCCCTTGCTATAATTCATTATGGGCAAATAGAAGAACCTCCACTGAATGTTACTTTTCTGGTGGTGCCAGGTAAAACCCTGCATCATGAATACATCAACACCCTATATCATGTAAACTCTTTGCTTTATTGGTGTGATGTTTTCAAGTTCAGCAGGGGAAGCACAATGTTCAAGTTGGTTCTCAGCAATGTTGCTGTGTCAGACGGGCAAATCGTGTCCATTCTCATATTACTAAGTCCTCCACGTGCATGCTGAACATTCAGTATTGATGACAATCTACCACCACCTACTGGGATTGAGACCCCTGGACTGCCTCACCGCTCAAGAAAAAGGTTTTGGAGTCCTTGTGAGTAGTTCTCTGAAAACATCTACTGAATGTGCAGCTACTGTCAAATGTGAACAGAATGTTGTGACTCATTAAGAAAAGGATAGATAATAAGACAGAAAATGTCCCATTGCCTCTACAGAAATCCTTAGTACACCCACATCTTGAATACTGCATGTAGATGTGGTCCGCTTGCTCAGAAAAGACATATTGGAAAAGATTCAGAAAAGGGCAACAAAATATTTAGGAGATATAAAGAGAGAATAATAAGATTGGGACTGTTCAGTTTGGAAAAAGATGACCAAGTGGGGATATGATAGAGGTCTATAAAATCACAAGTGGTGTTGAGAAAGTGTTATTTACTCTTTATAACACAAGAACTAGGGGTCACCAAACAAAATGAATAGGGAGCAGTTTTCAAATAAACAAAATTAAGTATTTCTCACATAACACACAGTCAGCCTAATTCCTAGCCAGAGTATGTTGCGAAGATCAAGACTATAACAGGGTTCAGCAGAGAAATAAAAACATTCATGGAGGTTAGATCCATCCATGGCTATTAGCCAGCGTGGATAGGAATGGTGTCTCTAGCTTCTACTTCCTAGAGGCTGGAAATGGGTGTCAGGGGATGGATCACTTGATGATGACCTGTTCTGTTCACTCCCTCTGGGGCATCTGGCACTGGTCACTAACAGAAGGCAGGATTCTGGGCTAGATGGGCCTTTGGTCTGACCCAGTATGTTCATGCTTACAATAAGGATAAAGAGCTGCTCAACACTTAGCAAGAGGCAAAGGTAAGTTCCCTATTTCAGGTTCCCTGAAAAGCTGGGGTATTCTTGGCTTACTTGTTGTAGCAGACTTTGCTTCTAAACTCGGTGGAAGGCTTTCAACTTATTTCAGTGGGGATTGGGCCAGGACCATACAGAGTAGCCTAAACAAAGTTCTGAGATGGAAACACCACAGGGAACCTCTGCACAAGCTGTGCTTGATAAACCGATTGGCTTATTATTCACACTTGTGCTCTTTTTCCAGTATTATGGAACTATGTACCTATTCTGGTGCAAATCCAGAAATGGATGTAGTTAATCTGGATTCACACCAGAGCGATTCTAATGTAAATCCACAAATATTTTTTCTTTGAAATAACAACACAAGAACTTGGCCCAGTCTCCATGTTTTTTCTGTCCTTGCTTGTTTAGAGCCTTGAATCTTGATCATAACAAATCCCAACATAAGCAGCAGATGAACCAAAGCCCTGTAATAAAACAGGCTGTCTTCTGATGGAATAATATAAGGTGCTGCAAATAAGTCAAAGCTGAAAGTACAATACAGACTTCTGGAGAAGGAAGCATCTGACTATAAAATCAATATGAAAGAGAAGGAGGCTGTGAGCAGAAGCCAAACCCACTGACTTCCAATGATGAAAACCACAGTGCCAATCCAAGTCAACGCAATAAAGAGTTGCCCAGGACAGAGGAAGTCTTTGGCATATAAGAATGCAAAATTCCTCGCAGATTTTCCCCACTTTCTTTATATAGTTGAGGTTAAAAACATTCAGTATACTTTTGAGCGACATATGAAAGAATCTGTGCAAAATATGATGAATATTGATTGTTTTCCCACTTTAAACAGCATGATGCACTATAGAGGAACAGGAGATGCTTGAGAAGTTTATAAGCAGCCAATATTTACTTTTTATATTTTATCAGAAATACTTGCTCAAATGACCTTTCTTTGTACTTAGCATCATCGTTATTGGAAAAGATCCAGTTAGAGAATAAAGTCCATTTTATGTCAAAAGCAGAGAATGGCCTCCCCTAGAACAAGGATCAATTATTAAATTGATTCTTAAGTGAAAAACTCTTATTTTGAGTGGCCTTGCTTTGCGAACCTGCACCAACCTATCAATGAGGTAGCTTCTCACCCTATGGCATGGTGCCATGTTTGTTTTCAAAAAAGGGACTGGAGCTGGTATAAGAGACAGTCATCCTTCATCAGGGCTCCCAAGCCTTGGAAACTCATGGCTTGATTGGTTCTTGACAGTCCAGATTTGTTAGTCTTCAGGATCTGCTCACTCACTCTCTCTCTCTCTCTCTCTCTCTCTCTTTCTCACCTGTGAGGAGATGGGCAGAGGGTAGAGCTGGGCAGTGGTGGTGTGAGTCTGGTGAAGATTGTGTGGAGAGCTGTGGCACTCTGTACCTCACAGGGGCACTCTGGAACTCTCATCTTCACCACTGTCCTGTAATTATGGTGTGTTTAGGACAAAGCACGAGTTGTGAGGTGTCGTTTTAAAAGTCTTGATCTGTTGAAGATTTACATCCTGTTGGATGGTAGGTGCTGTCATCGCATGTGAAGTTATGAAATATTGCTGCATGTGTTACTGAAATATGGTTACTGAAACAAACTTTCCAGTTGTAACAAAGGACCAGTCAGATGTGTACTGCTGGCTCGTGAAAGGGAATCCACTCTCCCAGTGGCCTCCCAGAGATGTCTCTGAGAGATCATGTATGCAATGGAGAATGATTGACCATTGTGGGCTGCCTGATTCCCATGTCACAGCAAAGACGTTTCCAGCAAGCCAGAAGAAAATATAAAAGAGGGGAAGCGACATCATCAACTGGCCTCTTTCCCCACCTCTTCCCAACACTGGAAAGACAAAATCTCTGAACTGTGGAAGAATAGTCCCAGGTTAGAAGCTGTCCCAGCCAGTGTCTGAAGGAACTGAAATGGGCTTGCACCATTTTTTCAGGGTGAGAAACTGCTTGATTCAAATCCTGTTTAGTTTATAGAACTTGGGCCACAAAATTATTGAAGTCACCACCTTTGATGTCTGTCTGCTACTTATCACATACAGTTTGCCTTTCTATAGTTAATATATTTATTTTGTGTTGTACCTTGATCAGTGTGTTTTGGTTGAGGTTCTTGGCAGGAAATCTCAGCTCAGTTTACAAAGGCCAGTGTGCATCCACTCCATGCCTACAGAATGGTGAAATATTGAATAACTTGAACCGCACAAGGGAACCTTGAGTTGTGTTAGATGATTCAGTGCTGGAATGTAGGGCTGGGGCCTCTCTGTGGTTCATGAGTGACTGGGAGACCATTCATGTAACTCAGCTGGGTGTGCCTCTTCCTCTGGATGTTTACGTCCGGTTTCTGTTGGAGGTTTGTAACATGACCTCAGCACCACAGTATGAAAGCCAGACCAAATTAATAAGATAGAGGGTTCAATGGGCCCACAGTTGAGGTTGTGGCCCAGGAATCCTGTCACAGCAGCTTAATCAGTTTTCTTATTATTAGATTTAAATGTGGGGTAATTTATGTGTCTGTCTGTTGCACATCTCATTTCAAGGTTGCAAAACCTTTTCCCAGTGTTTGGCATACCAGCTCTTTTATTACACCATCGTAAAAATTCATGAAAGATACATTTTCTCTGTTCTTTCCTTATAATTTCAGTGAAAGCTAATCCGTATTTTGGAGCTCAGCAGGATGCACGTTGTTCCCTTGAGAAGTCCTGTTTTACTGTAACACAGGAATGAGGCATTGCAAATCACCATTATTGTATATAGCCATTCTGTGATGTGATATTTATTCTGACAACCAGATTGGTTAGTCTGCTGCCAGGTCCTCCACAGACAGGAGTAAATCTGAGGACAACATAATTCAAGGGAATTAAATAAATCATTGATGTCTGAGCCCCTGTGAAGGTTACTGTTCTACCTGCTTCAAAGTAAAAGCTTATGCGGGCAAGAACAGAACTATTTAGATGAACTGCTGTTAGGAATTTTCTCTTACTGAACAATCAAACATCAGTGTCATAAATAAGGTTAATTCTTTGGTTTCTCCAGAGTTTATGGAGTGAAAGAAGATGATTTTTTCAGAGAAGTTCAGGTAATGTTACCAACTGCATCTGACTTTTTAATTTCTATCAGAAGCTACGCACGTCAGAGGATAAGTAGGGCAGAAGGACTGCATGGCCTTGGAAAGCAGGGTGAATAATACATTAGCATTTTGAGCTCTCTCGCTTCACCAATTATGTTTAGTTCGAGAGCTGACTAGGGAGGCAATCCTGAGCACAGTACCATGAATACCCCCATTCCCAATCCAATTCTTTTTTCTTTCAGAGGAACTATCCTTTTTGATTCTTGGTGTGCTTGAACCCCCGTGGGTAATTCTGATGCAGGTTTATCTAAATAAATCAGAAATATAGTTCACGTTGATTAAGTCCCTGTGGGCATCCTTGCTGTGCAGTTATACCCATAGCAAAACTGTCTCCTTTATGTGTTAGCACTTTTCCTGTAATTTTATGTTGAGTGTTTTGCATTCAGTCTTTGAATGTTCTCCCACATAAAAAGGAAAGGAGAAAAAAAATACAGATGGTTGGTTACATTTATGCACCTAATTATGAGAGAGGAACAGACAGATGAGCTTTTTTTTGGTAACAGAAGCTACTGAATTATTTTCATCAATAATGGCTTTATTTAGTGAAACTACAAACAAAGAATATTGTAATAAAAAGGTGAATGTTTTATCCTCTGCTCTTGTAGTGTGTGTGTGAATATTTACTTCACTGTTGGTAGATTGACTTGGCATATCCTTCATAATTTTCATCCAGTTTACTTTTAAGTACTAAGTAAAAGGTTTATATCATGAACTTTATTCCACAGAACGTTCCTAGTAGTGCATAATTCTGACTTAAAACATTCATTAACAACAACCCTTTCATTTAAAAGGCATCTTCCATCACAGGAACCTAAAGCGTTACTATTTATATTGCAAAGGCTGACTTGCATTATATACATGAAAGGGGGCCAAGTCTTATTAGCTCTATTTTGTAAATGAGGGACTAAATAGCTTGCTCAAGCTCACACAGCAAGTTAATAGGCAAAGCCAGAAGTAGTCCCATATTCTCAGTTTCTGAATGATAGTCTTCTGATCTTCTCTGACGACTAGACCATTCTCTATTATTCTACACTGACAGAAAGAAAGATGAGGATGCGGTGGACAGTATAATATTTTAGGACCTAAGTCAGCAAAACTCTTATTCGGGATTACTTTAAAGCATGTGCCAACATCTATTAGGTTTTGCCTTCATCAATTACCTTTCTAACAAGGTTACTGTGAATGTAAAGCTTGACCCTGTGTGGCCCTCAAAGTACCATAAGATGGGAACTGCAGACTAGCTTTGCTCTGACTTAGTGAAAAGAAAATATAACCTTCACGACCCATTTAAGGCCAGCATTTTCCAAAAATGCTTAGTGATTCTGGGTGTCTTGATTTTTGGAGTTTCTAACTTGAGACACCTTAAAATCCTGATTGTCAGTGGGCAGGTGCGTGTTAAGAAATCGCTAGTTAATCTTGAAAATGTAGGCCTGCGGATAAAGCAGATCCAACAAAGTTTATGCTGTGATAGTGTTTTCTATCAACAGATTTTAAAACAAAGAAGGCCAGGCTCATTATTCCCGCTTTACAGTAGGAAAACTGTTGCATGGAGTTGAAATCACTTGCCCAAAGTCACCCAGACATGGTGGTATAATCCTGGTCTTGTCAGTCGCAGCCCAGTGCCCTATCCCATGATAAATGGTTTTATTTCTTTTATTTTAGTTTGTGTTCAAAACTTTCTGTAATTCATGTATTAAACAATTGGAGAGTATTATAGGCCACATGAAGGTCAGAAACACTGCAGATATTCAGCACTAAGACTAGAAAGAATAGATAGTCCAGTTGGACACTTGGATACTATGTTGAAGGGAGCCAAATACATGTCTAGATAGAAAGATGAACATATGTGTAATGCAAATCAACTGAGTGCCTCTTTACCTTCAGACATAGCCAATCTTAGCTGCTGGGGATATTTACACACTTCTTGGCTTGAAGTGTTTTCCGTCAGGTAAAGGATTTACAGTTGGGTTTAATGGCTCTCGGCACCCCCTCTGTACAAATTGTTTCAGCACCACCAGGGCCAATAATTCATCCATAATTCAGGGCCAAAATCAAAATGGGTGGTTTTTGGAAGTAGATGATCCCATGCAGGCCAAGACTGAGAGGTGCAAAAAGAAGAGAGGATATTTTTAGAAACGGCATTGTGTCATCACTAACTTTAGCTTTAGGGAATGGATCCTTTCAGAAACTGACAAATCAGAACTGTGGAGCTGGATGTGTTGTCAGCTGAGGAGGGTGTGTGGGGTGTATATGTGTGTAAACCATGGTGTAACCCATTGTAAAGGGTTACAGAGGATTCAAAACACACTCTTCCCTTTGTGCTGGGGGAGTTGAGGGCAACTCAATACTCAGTATACTCTGGGAAGGGCAAGATAGATGAGCAATAAATCAAAGCCCATTGAGATAAAATCATTGAAGGCCACTCAATCCTGCCTTAAGCGATAGGCCTGGCTTATGCCAGAACCTACTTACCACCATGGAGCAATGGAAAGTTCTGTCAGATTAATCACTGCTCTCAACAGCCCTCCATGTGTGCTTCAGCTGCCACCATCAATGGGCAGTACAGAACATAGGTGAAGGCTGAGCAGATTATTGTTTTGGAATCAGAACTAATGACAGGTTGAACCTCTCTAACCCCGCACACTCTCATCCAGCAACATCAAAGGTATGGCATGATTTTAGCCAGGCGACCACTTATCCTGAGTGTGGCCAACTTTCCCATGAGCCTATAAAGGTTATTTACAGCCGCCTGTCCTGGCTCTGTGTTCTGTCCTGTTATTTAGCTGTAATTTACCCAAAACATCTCAGAGCCCAGTAAGCAGTGAAAGTGTTGGTAATATACTAGACAATATTCATCTCCTGTTATCCAGCAAATTCTCTCATCCAGCACCTCTTAGGCCACAAGGGTGCTGGACGACAGAGGTCCTACCTGTATCATTTTAGCTTCCTCTCCATTAGCGTCTTCCTCAGCAGGATGGTCTTGACTTCTACGGCATGGCTGGAAGTGCTCTGAGAATTGCACCATTTCCCCTGCCAACACACACCTCCACTCACTGTGTGGCATGGAGAAGCAAGGATGGAAGTTTTGCCTGTTCTCTGGAACTGTCATTGTGCCCAGTCGTCCTTATTATGAGTTCATTTGCAACACTTACAAGGACTGTGATACATTCTTGAATGGCTATTAACATTTAATAAACAAATGTGCATCAGATCAGAAACTAAATCCTAAATCTAGTAGGAATAGGTGGGGGTGATGCATTGTTTGTGTACTAGATTAAAGTGAGAAGGAACTGAGAGAAGGGAGAATCAATAGCTGCCGACAGCTTCAGTAGTGAGCGTAAAATACAAGCAAGGTACAGCTAAGAAATCTATTTAAATCGTCAGACTATAATCACCAGGGGAATAGCTCATGCAGCTTTATATTGACACGCTACACTGCTTAAAGCTTCTGTTCATACTGTATCCTCCTTCAAAGGGCAAAAGCATCACTCGAAATAAGCTTGCTGAAGGAATGTTACATTAAGCTTGGTAAATCGCCATTTGCTGTAAATCCAGGCAGCTGAACTAGTAAGTTTAATTTGCCTCACCAAATAAAGGCAAAATTCTCCTATCTAGTGTTCACTCTGTGTTCGGGGCACATTCAGATATTTGGGGGGAGCTCCTGATGTGGAGCTGCTATAGAATACACAGCAGCAATCAAGTGCTTGGATCAGAGAGGGGAATTTTAAAGTGAAGAGGATAAATTTCATCCTTGGTGAAAATTCAGTTGAATTCTGGGGTGAATTCTGGCCCATTGTTACCTATGGTAAATGCCAGGCATGAGGAATATTTAGCCCGTAAGTTTGAACATATACTAGGGATATGTCTCCATTAGGTGTGTTGGCAAAACTTATATTGCTCAGGCATGTGACTATTCCCACCCTTCTGAGCAACATATGTTTTGCCAGCATAAGTCCTTAAGCACGTGGCACTGTGTCAATGGGGGAGCTTCTTCTGCTGACATAGCTACAGCTGCTTCCTGGAGGTGGATTAATTATGTCAACAAAAGAGCTACGTAAGAGATCTTAGGCCATGTCCACGCTTACAAGTGGACAGGAACACAACTTGCACTGAAGGAGCTCAGGTGATCTAGATGCAGGGCTGGAGTGACAAAGAGGCCGAATCCTTCAGGCCAGGTTTCTAAACTGGCAAAAAGAGAAACTGAGGCAGAACTGCCTGGGCAAGTTAAAAAGGCGGGAGGCCTGATAACTGTGCTAATCAATTTTTTTACTAAATCTCAAACTTTGTCTTGGGCTTCATTTGAAAGGTGGAGAAAGTATTGCTCAATTCTTAATTAAGCTCTTCAGGTTTAGCTTTTCCTAGTGCTGTGCTCACATCAAGCTGAATGCTGCAGGGATATGCACATCTCTTCTCAGCAACCTTGATAAATAGTAGGGTATGTGGGGTTTTTTTTTCTGGCAGCAGATGGTTTTGCTTGCCAGTCATATTTTTCTGCTGTATTTTTAAGATTTCTGTAGATTTAGAGCTTGTCCTTAAGGGAACGGCAGTGTGCTCACACAAATGGCAGAAATCTGGGCACATCAGAAATGGTTTGAAGCGGTCAAGTGACACCAGTGCGCCTAGCAGATGGCTGCCAATCCTCACTCTGTGGGGATGGGAAGTTATTTCAGGCTCCAGTGCAACATACCCTGCTAATCTTTAATCCCAAATCCCACTAGGATGCCTTTGGGTTATCATCTGAGATTGCCACATTCAGCACTAATTTACAATTGAACATCAGAACCAAGTTCATCAATTTATTTTACAGCAGCCATTCAATAACCCATCTGCAGTAAAAGAACGGGTTTGCCATCTGTTGTGAATAGCGTTAGGATCCTCAGGTGAATGTGTTATACAAATGGAAAACACTAATATGTGTCTGCCAGGTCAGAGCTGAATATTATAGGACAAATTTTCTGCTGGTTTCAGTTGGCAGGCCTGTATTTCTACTGTATATGGAAAACTATAATCTAGGTTATGACTGAGCAGAAGAAAGTCCTGAGTATATTGGTTGGTCACCTGACTGAGCTGTGAAAAAGGGTAACACAATCAGAGGTTGAATCAGGTGAGGTATATCCAAGTGAGATACAAGGCACTGGTGAGAAATCATTTGTAATATTGCGTGCAATTCTGCTCCCCCATATAAACAGAAAGAATGAATTCCGATAGAAACAGGTGCAGAGAAAAGCTGCTAGGATGATCAGAGGAATGGAAAACCTACACTGTGAGGGGAGTCTCAAAGATCTTGGCTTGGTTACCCTAACCAAACAAAGGCTAATTGGAGATATGATTGGCCTCTCTAAATTCTAGGGAGGAAAAGCAGTTGAGTGCCAGTGTTGACAGAAGAACAAATGAATATAAGATGGCCATCAACAAGTTTAGGCTTGAAATTAGACTGAGGTGTCTAATCATCATAGAAGAGAAGTTCTGGAACAACCTTCCAAGGAGAGCAGTTGCAACAAAAACCTAAGGCTACATCTACACTTACCAGGGAAGATCTAATGCTTAGGTTAGATCTTCTGGGGCACCGTTTCATGCAAGGGGTAAAATGGTACATTCTGAGGTCACTGTCAACCCCTTAACTGCTGGCGAGCCACAAGGATTAAGGAATGTTAATGGGAGGAGTGCTTCCATCAACATTCTACAGGGAGGACAGGGACCAATGTCGACAGCTGCAAAATCAATTTTAGGTATACAATTGGCATATGTAAAAGTGCTTAGCAGATCTCGACATTCCCGATAAGTGTAGTTGCAGCCTAATTGGCTTCAAGACTGAGCCTGATAAGTTTGATAATCTACAATGGCCTGTGGCCCATCTATGACTGCTACTACAGGTTGAACTTCTCTAATCCAGAGCATTCTCATCTGGTAAACTCTGTAATCTGGTGTGATTTTAGTGATCTGGATGACCACATCATGGGTGTGGCCAAGTTTCCCATGGTCCCATAA
Organism: Carettochelys insculpta; assembly: GCF_033958435.1. NCBI lineage: Eukaryota > Metazoa > Chordata > Testudines > Carettochelyidae > Carettochelys > Carettochelys insculpta. Next base: position 259,107,081 of record NC_134137.1, on the reverse strand, counting down.
AGATTGATTAGTCACCGGTCCTGGTGCAACATGTTCCGTGCTGTTATTGAGCTGTAACTTACCCCTAAATGTCTTCTAAGGCTATGTCTACACTATGAGATAAATTCAAATTTAAGGCAGTTAGCTCCATTATACCAAGTGACGCTCTTCAGTGTAAATACCATTAGGTCGATTTAGGAAGCACTGATATTGATATGGTATCATTGGAACTGGTGGGTGTAGTGTCAAGTTAGAATTTAACAGTTTGAATGAAGGCTAGTGTGGAAGTGCCATGTTTTTTAATCAAATTCGGTAGCCTCCAGAGGCTGACTGGTGCTGCTGCAACTGGATCCCGGCTCCCATCTGCTCACAGGAGCTGGGAAACTTACCCACGCAGCAGCCCTGGTCAGTTTCCTAGCTCCCTCAAACTGCAGGGACCTGGGAACCAGGCATCAGGGTGAGGTTTGGTAAGGGGTGCAGTAGGGCCCAGGGGGAGGGTGCAAGGTACTCAAAATCGATTTTATAAAACCCAGAGTTATGAAATCGAATTTATCTGGTGTGTAGACATAGCCCAAGCATCCAGTAAGGAGTGGGAAGGTGGGTAATGTGCTAGAAAATACCAACCTCAGATTGTCTGGCAAATTATCTTGTCTGGCACCAGTCAGGTCCTGAGGGTGCCAGATGAGAGAGGTTCAATCTGCAGCAAATATTCCCAAAAGCCAGAGGTGGGACTGGTAGATAGTAGGGCCCTGAATTATAAAATATAATTCTTTCCTGCGTGTCTGGCTAGTGGGTCTTGCCCAGATCCTCAGGGTCCAACTCATCACCATATCAGTGGTTGGGGAGGAGCTTTCTCCCATTCAGATAGGCAGAGACATGGCTTCACCTTCTTCCGCCGTATGAAGCAAGGACCACTTACTGATTTAAAGTAAACAGTGGAATCTCTGTAACTTGCAGTATTTCGGTCATGACCTGAGGCCTTCAGTTAACTCAGACAGGGGGTCTATTGTAGGAGTGGGTGGGTTAGATTCTGTGTGTCCTACTGTATGCAGGAGGTCAGACTGGATGATCACTTCAGACCCTTCTGAAGTCTGTCAATTTGTTACCTTTTTGTCCTGCCTAATTATATTTTTACACTTTTTTTACATTTTGACTTGCCAGAGCTCATGCTCCTTTCTATTTTCCTCAGTAGGGTTTGATTTCTACGCTTTAAAGCATTCTTGTTTGTCTCTGGCCTCTTCTTTTACTGTTTAGCCATGATGGCATTTTTGATCTTCTTACTCTTTTATTCGAGGTTTATGTTTAAGTTCAGTCTGCATTATGGTGTTTGAAAATAGTTTCTATGCAGCTTACAGGCATCTCACTCTGGTAACTGTTCTTTCTAATTTCTGATTAACTGGCTTGCTCATTTTTGTGGTGTTCCATTTTTCTGAAGTCAAATGCTATTGTGGTATTGTTTCTATTGCTATTGTGTGCTATTGTTTCTGTGGTATTTTCCCTCACCCCCGATGTTAAATTTTATTACATTATCATCATTGCCACCAAGCAATTCAACTTATTCACCACTTGGATCAAATCCTGTGTTCCGCTTAAGAATAAATCAGGAATTGATTCACATTTCAGGACTCGCTGCTCCTAGAAGCTGTCATTACTGGTGTCTAGAAATAGCATGTCTGCTTCCTGCTCTGTGGCCCATTTACCCAAGTCAATATTGGTCCATTGAAATCCTCCATTATTGGTTTTTGTAGCCTTTTCATTCTCCCTAAGCATTTTATAGTCGGCGTCCCCATCCTGATCTAGTAGGCAGTAGTGTACTCATGCTGCTATAATCTTACTACATAAGGAGGAAATTTCTATCCCTGGAAATCTTTTGGTACTGTTTGGTTCATTTAATGTTTTTACTATATTTGACTTTGTTTTTGTTTACATGTAGTACCAATCTCCCATCAGCACATCCTACTTTGTTGTTCCTCTATGTTTTGTATGCTCTTGTTACAGTATCCCATTGATTATTATCATTCCACAAAGTTTTTGTCATCCTTCTATCACTATTCTCATTTAATACCAGGCATTCAAGTCCATCCATCTATTTATTTAGACTTTTAGCATTGGCATAAAAGCATTTATTAATTTGTTAAATCACATGAAGGCAGGTAAATATTAAGTGAAAGGGACATTTTTGCTGCTTCTCTTCAATGTCTACCTGTACTTTATCAGTTTATTTCTTTCTTTGCTTTAATAAGATATAGATATCCTGTTTAATAAACCCTTCCCTAGGCATGACCATCTTGGTTTTTCCCCAACCCTTTGTTTTAAAAACTTGTACTCTGTGACCTTTTTAATTGTACATGTCAGCTGTCTGGTTCCATTTTGTTTTAGGTGGACCCCATCCTTCCAGTATCGGCTCTTCTTTTCCCTCGCTCCAATAAACCTAAAATTCTCCTTCCTGTACATTCTCAACTATTCAGTATCTCATTTCTGCCTATCTAACTGGCCCTGCATGTGGAACTGGAAGGATTTCAGAGGTCCTGGACTCCAATCTCCTCCTTAGCAGTCTAAATCTGGCTCCAGGAGCTTTCTCTATGTCCTTCATACCACTGCAGCACTTCAGAGCAAGTCTATATAGATACCTCAAGAGGTCCCCAAGCTTTGCATCAGTAAGCAATTCATCCCATGACTAGTAGCAACAACACGTATGCCCACAATAAATAAAGGGAACCTGCTGAGGCTGAGGTCACAAAGATTAATTGGGGACACGGACTGCACTACCTTGAAATGAAACTGCGATTGATTGATTGATTGGTTTACTTGCAGCATCTGTAAGAGGGGGACACACCAGATAATCTTTCAGTTTTACAAACAGTGATCTGAATTTTAAAGTCCGTTTCAAGACTTTTGACTTCAAAAAGCCATTTTGCCAAGTTCTTGTCTGAGGAAGTCTTGGGGGCAGAGAATGCAGTTGTGTTGATTTATACCACTTGGAATCTAACCATTTGGGTCCAGAAATCTGATCCACTACACCAAGGCTAAATTATGGTCCATTCAGTGTTCATACACGATAAATACAGTCTTGCAAAAATGTTGTGCAAGTTGGAGTTGTGGAAACTTGAATTAATTTTACCACTAGGAATACTAAGCCAAGAAGAAATGAGGGGGAAATAGGGTGAGCCTGCCAGATATAACCTACGTTTTGGCTGTGATTTTCAAAGTAGCTTATGGGATGTATTAATGGCAGAGACCTAATATCAACCTATGGCAACTGGAGCTTGAATAACCGAGCTTTCTTCTCTTGGAATGAAACCAGTGGGCCTCCCCCCTTTAAATTAATAGCAAAAAGGAGAGGTAAACAGAGGGAAGATGATGATCATTCAGCACAGAAATGAGATAAAATTAAGAAACCAAAGGACACGTAGAATGTATTCTTAAATTGCCTATAAGTGAATGGTAGGAGATTTGGAGGGTGGGGGCAGGGGGATGACAAGAAACTGGAATTTGTTCATTTATGAGCATAAACTCAGTCGCGTGGCATTAGTGAAACCTGATGGTGTCATTCTCATGATTGGAACAATAAAATCAATTATTATAACCTGTTTAGGTAGCAGGCACAAGGGGGAGTGAAATGGAACTTCGGCAAAAATGTCATTACCTGTTTCTGAGACATGGATAATGTGGAAGAAAATAATCTTGACTGTTTTCAGATTACTGTTCAGAAAGACGAAGCACGAGACATAGTATTAGTTAGTGTTTCCTCAGGGCACTTGAATGATTCCAAAAGCAAGTAAGCAGTTCTGTCACTGACTTCCCTGTAACCATGGATGATTTGTGGTGTGCAGTTTTGGTTCAGACACCTGATTAGCCGGTCCACAAGCATATGGTCTTATTCAGTTTCCCACCAAGTTGGGTACTCCTGGGAGGGTTACACAAACAGCCCTTCCAGTCCTGAATTCCCCTAAATCTGTTCACTCAGAGTTTTTAACTACCAGACAGTCAGTTCTTGTTCATCCCCCATCCCCACAAGGTACAAAACCAGCCCTCCCCCACCAGCATCTGCTTTCTTTGGCACACACGCTCCACATAGGGATCTTACAGGAATCCATTCTTTGCCCACACTATTTCATATTTTTATTAATGACCTTGAAGAAAGCAAAATCATCACTGATAAAGTTTGCGGAAGACGCACAAATTAGGGAGAGGTACATAATGGAGAAGGCAAATCACTGATTCAGAGCAACATGCATTTGTAAGGCGGTAGATCAGATAAGGGCAGCCACAAATGGTGAGTGTGTCGCATGAGTGGCCCTGCTCCATCTCAGTGGGCCACAGCTAGAACCTTCAACAGCTTTGCATTCCAGCTCCGGAAAGGAGGGCGGGGCAATCAGGCGGTACAACTTGATTTTAACAAATGAGGAGGACTTGGTCGAGAATTTGAATGTGGGAGGCTGCTTGGGTGAAAGTGATCAGCAAAATAGAGATGATGGATTTCAGGAAGGCAGATTTTGGTAAACTCAGAGAGCTGGTAGGTAAGATCCCATGGGAGGAAAAACTGAGGGGAAAACCAACTGAGGAGAGTTAGCAGTTTTTCAAAGAGACATTATTAAGGGCCCAAAAACAAGCTATTCCCCTGTGTAGGAAAGATAGTAAATATGGGCAAAGACCGCCTTGGCTTAACAAGGAGATCCTGCATGATCTCAAATGAAAAAAGGAATCCTGTAAAAATGGAAATTAGGACAAATTACAAAGAATGAACATAGGCAAATAACACAGGAATGCAGGAGTAAAATTAGAAAGGCTAAGGCACAAAATGAGCTCCAACTAGCTACAGGCATAAAGAGTAACAAGAAGGCCTTTTACAAATATATTAGAAACAAGAGGAAGACCAAGGACAGGGTAGGGCCATTGCTCAGTGAGGAGGGAGAAACAGTAACGGGGAACTTGGAAATGGCAGAGATGCTTAATGACTTCTTTGTTTCGGTCTTCACAGAGAAGACTGAAGGAATGCCTGCCATAGTGAATGCTGGTGGAAAAGGGATAGAGTTAGTTTTTGAAATAAAAAAAGAACAAGTTAAAAACCATTTGGAAAAATTAGATGTCTGCAAGTCACCAGGGCCTGATGAAATACATCCTAGAATCCTCAAGGAGCTGATAGAAGAGGTAGCTGAGCCATTAGCTTTCATTTTTGGAAAGTCATGGGAGACAGGAGAGATTCCAGAAGACTGGTAGAGGGCAAATATAGTGCCCATCTAGAAAAAGGGGAATAAGAACAACCCAGGAAATTACAGGCCAGTCAGCTTAACTTCTGTGCCAGGAAAGGTAATGGAGCAGGTAGTTAAGGAAGTCATCTGCAAGCACTTGGAAGGTAGTAAAGTGATAGGGAACAGCCAGCATGGTTTTGTAAAAAACAAATCATGTCAAACCAACCTGATAGCTTTTTTTGACACGATAACAAGACTCGTAGATAAGGGAGAAGCAGTGGATGTGGTATACCTAGACTTTAGTAAAGCATTTGATACGGTCTCGCATAATATTCTTATCGACAAACTAGGCAAGTCCAACTTAAATGGGGCTGCAATAAGGTGGGTGCACAACTGGCTGGCTAATCGTACCCAGAGAGTAGTTGTTAATGGTGCTCAATCCTGCTGGAAAAGCATAACAAGTGGGGTTCCGCAGGGGTCTGTTTTGGGACCAGTTCTGTTCAATATCTTCATTAATGATTTGGATATTGGCATAGAAAGTACGCTTATTAAGTTTGCAGATGACACCAAGCTGGGAGGGGTTGCAACTACCTTGGAGGATAGGGTCATAATTCAGAATGATCTAGATAAATTGGAGAAATGGTCTGAAGTAAACAGGATGAAGTTTAATAAAGATAAATGTAAGGTGCTGCACTTAAGAAGGAATAATCTGTTTCACACATACAGAATAGGAAAAGACTGTCTAGGAAGGAGTACAGCAGAAAGGGATCTAGCGGTTCTAGTAGATCACAAGTTAAATATGAGTCAACAGTGTGATGCTGTTGCAAAAAAAGCAAACATGATTCAGGGATGCATTAGCAGGTGTGTTGTGAACAAGACACGAGAAATCATTCTACTGCTCTACTCTGCGCTGGTTAGGCCTCAGCTGGAATATTGTGTCCAGTTCTGGGCACCCTAATTCAAGAAAGATGTGGAGAAATTAGAGAAGGTCCAGAGAAGAGCAACTAGAATGATAAAAGGTCTGGAGAACATGACTTACGAAGAAAGGCTGAAAGAATTGGGCTTGTTTAGCTTGGAAAAAAGATACAAGAAGAAAAAAGAAGATTGAAGGGGGACATGATAGCGGTTTTCAGATATCTTAAAGGGTGTCATAAGGAGGAAGGAGAAAACTTGTTCTTCTTGGCCTCTGAGGAGAGAACAAGAGGCAATGGACTTAAGCTGCAGCAAGGGAAGTTTAGGTTGGACATTAGGAAAACGTTCCTAACTGTCAGGGTGGTCAAGTACTGGAATAAGTTGCCAAGGGAGGTTGTGGAATCTCCCTCGCTGGAGATATTTAAGAACAGATTAGATAGATGTCTATCAGCAATGGTGTAGATAGTGGTCGGTCCTGCCGTCGGGGCAGGGGACTGGAATCGATGGCCTCTCGAGGCCCCTTCCGGTCCTAGTGTTCTATGATTCTATAACTACAAATCAGGCGATACTCATGGCCCAAAAGAGCTGGGAGGAAGTGAGAGGAGCAAGGAAGGGCATGCTCTGGTGCCCAGCATGTGAGTGGTGCATAAAGATGGGGTGTAGGTAGCGAGTCTGTAGGTCTCAGGTGGAGCCCCAGTGGGCTGCATGCAGTCCACGGGCCCTAGTTTGCCCACCACTGGGGTAGCCTCATGCGTGTGGTACCTACGGCTTGTTATTCTGGGAATTTGCTCTCTAACAACTTGCCTTCTTCCAGGTGTGCATGTCACCACATGTCACTTCTGCTGTTTCCACAACTGTTCGACCCACATCATTCCGTGAACCGTTACCTCTCTTCTGGGTATGACCTACCTCAGGTGGTCCTTTCCCCCTTCCAGAGGACTGACAGTCCTCAGTCCTGCCACTTGCCTCAGTGCCCAACTGCAGTCTGGAAATCAGTCACTCTCCTAATTGGCAAATGGCTGCAAAAGGTGAGGGAGAGCTGGGACTTCCCCTACTCTGGGTAATGGCCAAGGGATTCTCTTGACAGTAGCCATCAACAGCATCTCCTTCAACCCCCTCTCTCTGTATTCCTAGTGGTAGCCTCCAGAAGCCCAGTCTATTTAGCCTACTAGAAACCCCTGCCATCCCTTCCTTCTGAAAAAATAAATAAATCACTTCCCTGTAACTGACTTATGAAGCACAGCTGCTTCTGGAGTGAAAAACATTAGCAACATTATCATCTTTATAGGGGCAAAATGCAACATTTTAGTATTGCCAACTGCAGGTGCACAAAAATCAGTGTCAGACTCTCAGAAAGTGAAAGATTTGCTTTAACTATCATGATTTGTAAAGCTACAGATAAGAGGGGTTGAGGGAAGAGGAGCATTATTGCCTTCGGGTTTCTGATTCTTTAGGTGACCTACTTGGGACACTGGTTTTCAAGAATCTTTCCACAGCCATCAGGGCCTGGTCCCCTCTGGCCTCAAAACCTAAGAAATATTTCATATAATTTCCTGATTCTATGCCCCGTAGTTTGAAGGCAAACACAAACATCAGAAGAGCTGCAAGTGCTATCATTTTAAGACAAAGAGTGGAAAAGAATACCGATTCCACTTGATTGTGTTTTGAGGAATAACTAATCACACACTTGAATTTACTTCACTAGCCTTAACTTTTTATCTGTAATTTAAATACAGAGGAAGTTCAGAGGAATGAAACATCAACAGACTGCCAGCTCTTTGACATGTGTAAACTGACATATTTACACTAGCCAAAACTCCAGCTCAGAGATTCCACTTTCAAGTCAACACCATTCCTGCCAGTTCTCCGACAGATGTACCCTGTTGTTAGCCTTAGATTCAGGTAGCTGTGGAGATCCACTACAATTAGAATAGTTCTTTGGGTGCTCAAGTGATTCCAATTGAGAGGAACACAGCAGTAATGTGAAATACAACATCTATCTTTATAAGAATGCACTCAGGGCCAAATCCTATCCCAATGAGTGAGTGGGACTTTTGCCATGAATTTCATTAGGAGCTGGACTGATGCTTAACTCTCAAATACTGGGTTAAAATATTGCATATGTCAATCTTCTGGAATTCCAGGGGGAAGAAACTGAATGACCCCATATTGAAATTTGGCCAGAACGCCACCATTCTAACCCCTCTCTTCCAAATGTTTCAGAAATTCTCATATGACGAGCAGGCACAAAGAATGTTGGTTTTCCTTCTCTCAGGCGAAAGAGAAAGTATGAAGAGCAGGGACCATAAAACTGATTATGCGCAGGGTGATTGCTTTGGTATAGCACATTCTACCAAAAAAAAAAAACACCATTGCTTTTGCTGTAGGGGAAAAATGTAATGATTCTGCTGTTTATTGCAAAAATTCTTGTGACCCGTGACTTTGTATAAAACTGTTTCCATAACTGCTAGTAACATTTAACTCAGTTTAAAGTTGTTCTTAAAATATTTACAACTATGACTGACTCAGTGGCCTTGGTTAATCTATGTAACCTCTCTGTAGCTCACTTTCCATGCTTGTATAATGGGGCTGATGATTGCTGCCGTTCAGGAATGCAATAAAATATTTGTAATGCACTTGGAGAGGAGAGATTAATAGGGAGTGGATGTTAAGTGCTATGTAAATGGCTGTATGTGATAGTCATATTCAAAAGTAATGCTCTGCACTGTGTTGACAATGCCAGCCATCTGACATTGTGATATCTTTCTGAAAGTAAAGTCCAGGATTTGGATTTAGGCAGGAGCTCAGATTTTATGATCTATAAAGACCCCAAGATGCTCCATTAAATTTCACCCTATACCACCTGTATCAAGCCTAACTTCTTGTAGTTAAATGAGAGCATATGTTTTAGAAAGACAGTTAGAAAGCAACTTACTGTCTCATGAGGACAGCAAATCTACCACATCCCTCAATAGCCTGTTGCAATGGCTAACCAATTGTGCTGTTAAAACCTTTCCTCCTTATTTCCAGTTTAAATTTTTCTAGCTTCCAGTTATTGGACTTATTATTTCCTTGTGTGACAGATTAATCTAATAGATCGAACAGTGGGTATACTCTACCTGTCTAGATACAACTTATGGATTTTTTTTTCAGAAGCAAAGCCACTGCTAGATTGATAGCAGCAGACATCCATTTTGGGTAGTGCGTGTGTTTTAAGCTGTTTCATTTCTGTAACAGAGATATTGACCAGTGTGAGGGAGGATCTGTATCAGAAAATATTTTTTTTATATTTTTCATTCTTATGCAGTTGCTGGGAAGCAAGCCAGTTTCCAAGATGATATTCTTGGTCTCCAGGGTTTAGGCTGAGGGCCTGGCAGCAGTTACAGTACACCAAGCACCACTCAAAGGGCAGAAGGAAAAAGGCACAGAACAAAACATGTGTTTTAGAACTTAATTACTATTCTTAAAAGTTATTGACATATTTAGTACACTGAATTTAAAATTACTTTTAACTGGATTGTTAAGTTAAAACTACAAACAGGGAAATAAAACATCTCCCCATTACCATAGTGAAATTATAGTCAAACTGCAAACGTTCACATGGTGTTGTGGTGAAACCCAACTTCATTTTTAGATTAGCATTTAAGCAACTGGTATAGACTAATGCTAGTCATTACTGTAGTGCAGCCACAGTCACTTGGCTTTTATGTGAACCAGCTGAGTTTTGGATTGTTTTGTTCAAATGGCACGTATTAGCAGCAGCAACCACACCACTTTAGGGAATGTTCTTCAGAGATCTCATAAGGGCCAGCAATCATCTTTGCATCATAAGTTGAAATGTGTTTTCGTCTGTAAAGAGCCCTGATCAAAAGTCCACTGACGTCAATGGTAAAATTCCTACTGCCTTTAATAGACTTTGGAGCAGGCTCTGGCCCTAGTTGAGGAAGGTTCTTACACATGTCCCTAACTTCAAGCATGTTTTATGTAATCCCACTGAAGTTAGAGTGTTCAAAGCCTGTAGGGTTACCATATTTGAACTTCTAAAAAAGAGGACACCCCTGAGAGGGAGAGTATCTGTACCAGTAGCTACCAACTCGCATTTTATTAATGTACTATACAGATACAGTCCCTCTCAGCGGGGTCCTCTTTTTTGAACATTCAAATATGGGAATCCTATCAAAGGAATAATTTCAATGCCACTGCAGAATCATGAGATTCTACTGGATTGTAAGGGGGAAAATGGAGTGTCCGCACAGTACAATTCTGCAGAGTCACTGGGCCAATGTTCAGCTGTTTCAAAAAAATTAATAAATTTCTGTTCCTACATAGCAGCTGCCGTATTTAAAGGATAAACTTTGCAATGTTTTTACAAATACTTATGAGGAATGGCTCGTGCTCTTTCCCTACCCCTCTCCTTTCATCATTGGCTCTTTGAAATTCCTTTCCTCTCACATGCTCTCTTTAAAGCACATGAATAGAGTATAGATAATTAGAATTGCTGCTTTGTAACATGCTCCTTGAAAATGTCCTTGGAATTAAGACAATACTAGGCGAATTGTACCAATTAGTATTTACATCAGGGAGTTGATGTTCCACTGACCTTCAAAGTACAGCTTCAGTATGTAGGTAAAACAAATGATTAAATCTTCTACTCTTGGACAATGCAGTTGCCAGCCATTACAAAAAATACTTGCATTTTTATATATTGTTGATTATTGACCCCTCAACCTGATCTTGGAGGAGCGGTAGTTCTGGTAAAATAGTAAGGAAAGTTATTGAAGCATTAACAGTCGTTAGAAGCATCAAAACAAACAATAGACTTGGCTTGAGGTCGGTGATGTATCAAAACAACTGGGGAGACGACTGACATGAATAATTTAGATTGGCCATAATTACATTTCTAACAATCAGAATACCACATATTGGCCGTGTCTACACGTGCCCCAAACTTCAAAATGGTCACACAAATGGCCTTTTCAAAGTTTACTAATGAAACGCTGAAATGCATATTCAGCGCTCCATTAGCATGCGGGCGGCCGCGGCACTTCAAAATTGACGAGGCTCGCCGCCGCACGGCTCGTCCCGACGGGGCTCCTTTTCAAAAGGACCCCGCCTACTTCGAAGCCCCCTTATTCCCATGAACTGATGGGAATAAGGGGACTTCGAAGTAGGCAGGGTCCTTTCGAAAAGGAGCCCCATTGGCACGAGCCGCGCGGCAGCGAGCCTCGTCAATTTCGAAGTGCCGCGGCCGCCCGCATGCTAATGAAGCGCTGAATATGCATTTCAGCACTTTATTAGTAAACTTTGAAAAGGCCATTTGTGTGGCCATTTTCAAGTTTGGGGCTAGTGTAGACATGGCCTATAAAGCTATGTCTACACGTGCACGCTACTTCGAAGTTAACTTCGACGTTAGGCGGCGAGACGTCGAAGTCGCTAACCTCATGAGGGGATCGGAATAGCGCCCTACTTCGACGTTCAACGTCGAAGTAGGGACCGTGTAGACGATCCGCGTCCCGCAACGTCGAAATTGCCAGGTCCTCCATGGCAGCCATCAGCTGGGGGGTTGAGAGATGCTCTCTCTCCAGCCCCTGCGGGGCTCTATGGTCACCGTGGGCAGCAGCCCTTAGCCCAGGGCTTCTGGCTGCTGCTGCGGCAGCTGGGGATCCATGCTGCAGGCACAGGGTCTGCAACCAGTTGTCAGCTCTGTGTATCTTGTGTTGTTTAGTGCAACTGTGTCTGGGAGGGGCCCTTTAAGGGAGCAGCTTGCTGTTGAGTCCGCCCTGTGACCCTGTCTGCAGCTGTGCCTGGCACCCTTATTTCGATGTGTGCTACTTTGGCGTGTAGACGTACCCTCGCAGCGCCTATTTCGATGTGGTGCCGTGCAACGTCGAAGTTGAACATCGACGTTGCCAGCCCTGGAGGACATGTAGACGTTATTCATCGAAATAGCCTATTTCGATGTTGCTACATCGAAATAAGCTAATTCGATGTTGGTTTCACGTGTAGACGTAGCCTAAGTGAAATACAAAAGTGTATAAAAGGTTGTTAAACTCATCTCTAATTGGGATAAGTGGATGGAAGCCTGGACTGTCACCTCCTCTTATGAGATTTATTTTGTTCCATCTCCACTTCCACCAGCTTCCAGTTGGTTGAAAACATTGAGATTGTTTTATCTTGTACCATCTTAAACCTTCACATATAACAAGCAGTCCTGTGGCAACCTGAGACTGACTAACTGATTAGGTCATGTGGTTCCATGGGTGAAACCCACTTCCTCAGATGAGTGGAGCAGAAAAAGAGTCCAAGGCTTCTATAATGGGGAGTGGAGGGAAAAAAATATAGGAGTTCCTGTCACTAGTAGGACCAGTTGTTGAAACAAATTAAGTAGGTTGTGTCCCATTCCTGTGAATATCAAAAGTGGAGAAATTGCCCTTCTAATACATAAGATAGTTAAAATCTCTGTTCAGGCTTAAGTTAAAAGTGTCAGATTTGCAAATGAAGTCCAATTCAGATGTCTGCATCTGTAATCTTGTGGTAAAATTCTTTTGCTGAAGAATGGCTGCTTTTAAATCCATTACTGAATGTCCAGAGAGACTGAAGTGTTCTCTTATAGTTTTCTGTGTAATCCAAACCCTGATGTCAGGTTTATGTCCATTCATCCTTTGGAGCAGAGAATGTTCAGTTTGTCCAATGTACACAGCAGAGGGGTATTGCTGGCACATGATGGCATAGATCACATTCATGTATGTGCAGGTACATGAGTCCCTGATGGTGTGACTGATGTGGTTAGGTCCTGGGATGATGTTGCTTGTATAGATCACACCACACAATTTTTTAGCACAAGGTTACAGGGGGAGACATCTGAATTGGAATTTATTTACAATTTTTTATTCCACTCATCTGAGGAATGTGGTTTTACCCACAAAAGCTCATGCCTAATAAATTTGTTAGTCTTTAGGCACTACAGGATTGCTTGTTATTTGTGAAGCTGACAACTAACACACCTATCCCTCTGAAACCATCTTAAAGCTGTAAGTATGAACAATCCAATGCTGAGGGAAAAGGAGTGTTTTACTCTAGCTATATGTTCGAGTACATTTTAGGCTGCTGCTGATCATATCCTGAACAAACCTTATGGAATTAATATACTCTTTCCTGAATAAGGGGTACATTGAATAACAGGTATATTGGAGATATGTGGTGTTCAGGCATTGTATTTACCTTCACCAGTGAGGAGCTAGGTTGATAGTGATCTTCTTCCATTATCCATGTTTGAAGCCACTGCACCTCCCACCCTCCCCAGACGGATACATGTGTACAAGTTTGCACTTAATTTTCCATAGTCACACAGATAATGGAAATACTTTTTGATTTAAAAAAGAAACTCTGGGGTTAGCAGATTCAGGGACTTTTTTGTGATCAGCAAATGGACAATACACCTGGTCAATGGAGGCACTGATCCTGAGAGTAGTGTTGGAAGGTCCTGGCTGGAATCCGCATTAGGATGCACTCTTATAAACTTGGTAGCTTGTGTACAGGTTCTTTTGTTGTTTTTCAATATGTTTTCTCTGTAATACTTTTTGTTTCAGGAATAAAGTAGGTTTGCAGGAAAAAAAAGCTGTGTGGTAACTTTTTTTTATATCTGCCACAATAGGTCTGCTGCCATTCTGTGAAGAGAAAGCAAGGTCTGCTTGAGCAGGCAGTCTTTGCTGGCAAATACACACTGCAGGCAAAGAACTGTGCAGCTTGACCATACCCTGTCAGAAGGGAGAGAGATGCAGCTTCTGAGGGGATGTACCCTCAGGAGTGAAGCCTGAAAGCTATTGGAACTGCTGTGCCCCTTAACTATTCAGCTGGGTTGGCATCTCACACAGCTTTGGCCCTGCTATCACCCAACACGACAGCAGGTGGTGCCACACCCCCAGCTGAATTACCTGAGTGCTTTACGTAAGCCACTCATGGACCAACCAGGGAGGCTCCAGTCACTTTGCCAGCTCCTGAGCTTTGCCATACTGGAATATAAACTCGGAATTATATCATCTTGTACTGGACAGGGATCTAATGGTGCAAACTCTGTTTCCCATTTGTTATGGGGAAGACATGCACTAGCCTTTGACAGACCCAAGATTCTGTAACACTTACTCAAAAACATAGTGGTTAAGATAAAACATGAAATAGATTTATTAACTACAGAAAGTTAGATCACAGAAGATTACTTGAGAAATAAACAAATTCAATCTAAGTGTTATACGCAACTCAGGATTTGAATCAAGCAGTGTCTATTGACATAGTACAAGCAGTCTGTAGAAGTTTCATGCACAGTCCTCTCTTCCAGTCCTCTCCTCAGTTCAGTCCTTTTCCCGCCAATGTTTCTGGGTGTTGGTTTATAGGGGAATGAGCTCCCTGGTGATGTCACTTCTCCCCTTTAATAACTTCTCAAACAGGGTGGGAACCCCTTCATTCCAGGCAAATTTTCCAGCCCAGTTTGGTAAAAAATGCAAGTTCCAAAATGAAGTACTGTATCATATGGTTCAGTCACATGCTGCTGCATGCTTGATGAATCATGGCAACCACTATCCACAGGCTGTCTGAAGAATCCGGGATGAGGACAAATCTTTTCTGTGATCTGTTGTTTTTGGTGATGGGCTACTAGCTTCTTCATTGTTGCACTTGAAATGCTAGTTGTGTGTTACCCAGTGCAAGCTCTGAAGTAGTGGGTCTGTCCCACGAAAGCTCATCGCCTAATAAATTATTTTCTTAGTCTTTAAAGTGCTACTGGACTGCTTTTTTTGTTTTGAAAATATATAGACTAGTACTGCTATCTCGCTGTCACTATAAGTGCATAGCCTGTATTCATAACTTCAGATAAACTGAAGATAATCATATCTGGCAAATCATAACTTCTCCATAGATGCCTCATGTGATGTATCTTGTACAAAATGTCACATAATAAAGGTACAATGCAATTATACCATTGAACCATAATTTTTTTTATTATGGTGAAATCAGGTTGCATGTCACGCACATTTCCACCCCAGAGAGAGGCAACAGATTGGAAACCTGAGAGCCAGTGTCCTTGCTGAGCTACTGAGAGGAAATACAGGTGTAGTTGTCCTGACTTAACAACGCTCATCTTGCTTTTCTATATTGTATCTGAGTATTAAATAAAAACATCATATCTCTCTCTTACCAATCTTATAGTTAATAATAATAATAATAATAATAATAGTAATAATAATAATAATAATAATAATAATAGCCACAAGAGTAAAAACCCTGTTTACCTGTGATTGGAGAGATCTTGTACCCTAGATTAAGCCCTGGTTACAATGTATTGTGACAATAATGGGACCTGATCCTTGCTTGGGGGTGTTTTTCAGGACTAACATTTGTACAGTGCTTTGAACTTATACCTACACAGATATTTGATATTATTGGCCAGTTGAGTTGAAATACTGAAGAACAACTGATGTCAGTATGCGTCTTACCATTGACTTCAAGGAACTTTGGATCCAATCATCTCTGATTATTTGGACTCAGCAGCATTGTACAGTCGTTCTATTAATTTTCACTTCTTTGGTGATAAACCACGTATAAATGACAGCTTGTGTTTTTGGTTTTTTTTTTTCAAATCATTTTGTATCAGGTCAGTACACTATCACATAATATTAGAGATGATTGCAAAATGCACACCACGATTTCAGAGCTCCTGGCTTTTTAGAATTGGGGAGCTGTTTGGCAGTTCGTTGCTCCTCACCCAGAGAAGATCATTGTGATGCAGAATTTTGGAGAGGAGAAAGTTTTTTCGTGGAGGAGAAGAGACTGAAGAGAAACAGATGGAAGGAGGTTCTAGTCCAGGTTCAAGTTAAAGAGGATCTGGAGAAAAACCCCTGTGCCCCGTAGAATAAATCAATCCTTGAAACGTATAGCTGAAGAGAATTCAGCTGAAAGTAATTTTTCAGTTCTTACCTCTTTGCCTACTGAAAATTATTGATTTATTAGCTTGGAAATTACGTGAACTGTTTTGTTTCTTCTCCCTTTGCAGTCTGCGGCTGCTGTGCTAACAATTATAATGGAATCAGGTGCACTCTCTTGCTCTCGCTCTCAGCGGTCATTTGATAATAGTGGAATGTCTTCAAGTCACCCTATTTGTGAGTTCATTGATGGCTGACCAGCCTCATTCTGCAGCAGTACATCTTATCCCGGTTGCTGGTAGCTGTTGGAGGCAGAAGGGCCAGTTTTTGTCACTTTATTCCTCTGCCTCTCCTCATCTGCACTGCACTGGGACCTCTCAGATTACTCCACCCCCTCATGGATTACCACTCTGCACTTGAGCTGGTCCTGGGTATGTGTTCTCCCAAGTGCTGACACTGATACTGCACCTTTCCAGGTGTGCCTTCAAGCATGTCCTTATATTGCTGCCTCTGCTCCTATCCCCCAACACATACACAATATCACTTACCAAATGTGGGGTCACTTGGGAAATATGTTAGCTACATTACTATCATATAGCTGATTAACTCTTGAATTCAGCCCCACTGAAGCCATTAATGGCCATCCACTGGGTGCACCTGCCTTGGTTTAAAATACTGTAATGAGGACTGGCAAGGTTATTTACTTCTATTTATCAACATGCATTCAGGCTGAAATGGACAACACTCCATGGATCCAAACAATGTTTTGTGCGGCTGTTGTTCTGGGGGTTGTACTGGAGCTGCTGCTGTAGTGCTTGGTCGCTGGTGGCTGAAATTGGGGCAAATCCCTAAGGTAGACCTGGGAGAATGACTGATTTTGAGGTCGTCTCCAGCATTTTGTTTTGAACATGAGGAATCTCAGGTCACTTATTATGGGGAAAAAGCTTGACTGGACTGGATAGAACATTTCAAAGCAGAACGGTATTAAATAGGATCACACGAGAATTTTATTGTAGCACGCTGCATTTATTGAAAGTATGAGTAAGAAGTCAGCATGAAATCCGCATATAACCACTGAATCCTCATAGCACAGCTATCATGTCTGAGAACATTCCTGGTATCCATGCCTGGCAGTTTCAGGCCAGCTTAATTGTGCCTACTTTGCATAGAATAGCCCTTGGATGAAACAGGTATTATGGGATCTATGCACAGCATTTCTAAAGGACAAGAAGCATTCCAAGCTGTGTGGTCAGATTGTTCTCAGTCTCGCTTCAACAGCCTCTTAAAACTGCACAGGGCATTTCTTCTTTCTTTTGTTCTTGCAGCTTACAGCTCGGGGGAAAAGTCATGAGACACAGCAGCACTGTCATCTGATATCCATTACTTGGAATGTTTACAGCCCCCTAAGTACCACATTGATTCTACCGGCACTGTAGTCAGACCCTCTTAATTTATACTGCTCACCAATAGCACCAACCGGAGAAGGGCAGCACAGTGCCACGTCAAGGTCTGGCACATGCCCAAATCCATGGGCCAAAGAGCCAGGGGTGGGGAATGGGGCATGACCAGATGGCTTTGAGTAATGATCAGTTCAGCAGATGGCTTTGAGTAATGATCAATTCAGCCCATGGTGATCCAGGGCATTGTGCCAGCTATGGAGTCATAATGTTACTGACATCCAGCCATCCAGACGAAGGTGCTGCCAGGTCAAACCTGGCACATATGGAGTCTGTTTCTCGGTGGGTCAGTGGACAGGAGACAACCAAGAACTTGAGGATTGGCAGCCCCAGCTCTTGCACTGTGTGGCTAAAAGATGGAGGAGGCTCCTCAGCTCAGGGATATCCAGGATCTCTTTAGAAGGCTGAAGGGGGAGGAACAAGGAGTGGACAGGGGTCCTCCTAGACAGGAGATAAGAACTGGAATCTGCACAAGAAATATCTAAATCTCCCAAGAAATATCTGAATTAGTGCAACTGATGCCCAGAACTCACAGTGTTTTTACAATGGGCAACTGGTCCAAGGACATCCTTTGGTCCATCATATAGGCTACTGAGAAGCTTGAGCCACAGTTTTCAGAGCTGATTGGTTCACAATCCCTTCTGATACAAATCAGGCATGAAACAAGCTCTTGACTTCCTCATGCTGTTCTTATCCTCAAGGCATGCTTGCCTCAGGGCTAGCTGTGGAAGACACATTAGTCAGGTTACTATAAGGGCTTGTAGTTTAGGCTTGTAAAGTTAGACTTCTTTCTTTTAGACTTCTCTTCACCTACATATTCAGAGGGTTGATTTATTATTCAAGAAATCATGCATTTCTCCTGAACTTCTTTAATTTGAACCCGCACTAGAACCTCCTTCCACCTCTTTCTCTTTGTCCTCTTCTCCCCAGTGGAAAGAAAAAAATTCTCCCCTCCAGGATTCTGTATTACAATGATCTTCTATGGCTGAGGGGAAATGAATGGAAATCACTTCTTCAAACTTTCTTGCTTGGAGACTGGGACAAAGAAGAATAAGTTGAGAGGCATTCCACTGTCTTTGCCACAGGGGTGACAGACACTGTTGTAATAGGCCATGCTGGCTCCTTGAGAGCAAAAGCCAAGTGTAGAAATTCTGTTTCAGTTTCAGCCCACGAATAAAACATGCTGGGAGTTACATTTCCAGAGGGCCATATAGAAACTATAGTCAGGGAGAAAGGCCTATTGGCAAGAGGGAAACTGAACGTAGTTTCTTCTGTCGTGAAAAGGAGAGACCTGGAGATGGGAACATTTGGTGATGTCTTTCCCAAAGATAAGTAACTAGGGAAATTTTTGTTTTTGTTTGAACTTTCATTTACCATGAATTGAAGGAATGGAATATGATTTAGCCAGACAATAAGTTAAGCACCACCTTCAAATGGATAGAGAAAATAAGTCTTCATGGTATAACAGCTGGCTTTGTGGTCAGTGCTGACCCTTTGGATACTTTCTTTTCACTTATCCTTTTTGCCAAGGCCAGGATCTCCACTGGCAGTTCAAAGGAAACTTTCCCTAGAAGCTCCTTCCATTCATCTTGGTCAGAGGCAACACTCCTCTTCTTTGTTTTCATTTACAGGCAGGTGTATTCATTTAAGAACTAGATAGACAACGCACACCAATTTTAAGGAACCTAGCTATTAACATCAGATTTGTCATTGATTTACTGCATTTGTTATTGGGCTATAGCCCCAATGGAATCAATGTGCAATGCAGGGTCATCTCCAAAATAGCTTTCTGGGAAAAAATGTATGGTATTAACTAAGTATAGCAGGATGAAAGTTGCAGGGGGAGGAAAGAAGGTAGAATGTTCAGTGTTAAATATTCTTTGGCTCAGACTTAATTATAATTTTTGATTGTTCTTGGAGTAGCCCATTTTCCAGCATGAACATCCTTTCTCTTCAATTCTGGATGAGAAATGAGCTCAGTGCAGAATATGGTATTCTTCATCCTAGACCAGCTGGCATTTGGTTGCTGGTTGTTTTTGTTTTCTGTTTTTGCTTTTTGGGTATAGGCAGAGCCAATGAAAGTAAAGCACTAGCTAGAGCTAGACATAGTTCAGCCTGACATATGTATTATGTAATCTTCCCTATGTACTTTTCCCAGGGCAACTCAACCCTGATCTATAGCATTCAAACTGTGTTCCATCCCCTGTGGTGATATTTGCAGCAAGAGCAGAATTCTTGTCCGAAGGAGGCAGAATTTTTTGTCAGAGAAAATGAGCCGTTGTGGTGCCAGAACAGTCTGAGCTGTCTGAGGCTTACTGATCTGGTGGGTGGCAGCAAGCAGGTGGGGGAAGAGGCATCTCTTCCTCCTGTGAAAAGTCACATCAGCCTTCTTGTAGCCAGGTTAGGAGACCTTGAGCTCACAGGGCTTTTTGATTGAAGTGCCTGATAAGAAGGGATTGATCAGACTGCTGAAAATCTGGTTGGTGAAGGCACGCTCCCTGGCTCTGCATGGCTCCCAGAATCCTCTGGCATTGGTAGCCAGGAGGTTCCAGCTTAGATCCTTCACTGCCTCTGCCCATCTGGTAAATGTGACTGAGAGTGGAGGGGAGAGTGGGTGGCAGGGCCTCAGAAAAGAGTGGGACCATAGCATGAGGCAAAGGTGCTTGGTTTTGTGTGATTAGAATGTAGCCTGCCCAAGGACCATACGGAAACATGGACGGAGGGCTCTGGGTGTAGCCACGTAAGTTTCGGGGGAAAGGCATGCACTGAAGATGCTGTTCCTAGGGATGCTTAAGGTGTTAATCCTACCCTCCTCACAGGCAGGTTTTAAATATAAACTTGATGAAGTGGTCAGATATTATAGAAAAAAGGGCCATGGAAGCCCAACGCCCACTGAAGCCCAGTAGTCTTCCCTTTTATTCCAGTGAGGTTTGGATCTGGCACCCTGAACAGTGTGGTACATTAGAATGTTACATATCCCGCCTTGGGCTAAACTGATGCTGATGGCCAGTCTGGACTAAATGTGAACATGGTGTAGAAAGTATTGAGTTTTTTCCCCCTTTCTTTCTAGGGAGTACTCAGTTGTAGGCGCACAGAACTAAAACTTCTTCCTATCCAAAATTGGTTGCTTGGCTGACGTATAGCTGAATAGAGTTAGAAATAGAAAATTGACTAAGGCTAGGTCTACTTAATGAGATAATATCAATTTTAAGCCATTAGCCTGATTTTACCAAGTGCCTGTTTTCACTGAAAATTCCATTAGATCAATTTATGGAGCACTGAAATCGACATAATATCGATATCATAAAATCCTCATAACCTGATGGGTGTAGCGTTCAGTTTGCATTTAAAATTCCAAATGAAGGGTAGTGAGGATGCGCCATGTCTTTAAATCAAATTGATCAGCCTCCAGACATGTCCCATATGTGCCCCACAGTTCTTCTCTCTGTCCTCTTCCATCTCCACGGCTCTCAGCTGGGCAGGAATTAGGTGACAGGAAGACCGTTTCAATTCGGGTCATGAGAGGCTGAAAAATCTTCTTTCATTCTTTGCTATTAGTGTGGCTGTGGGGTCTGTGGTTCTTTCTCTACCTCTGCTCACTGCCTTTTTTTTCCTGGGATGCCTGACGCCAGCTGCTGCCCCCACAACCTCCCACACCATCTGGCAGAGAGGCTGTGGGTGGGGGTTGTGCTTGTATGATAGAATATGAAACTTCTTTTCAGCCATTTACATTTGGTCCTGACTCCCACAGTCTCCTCCCTTCCCTCCCCAAGAGGCTCCATGCAGTCTGGAACTTTCCCATGCCCAGCTGCATCATGTGACTTGACCCCGAGCCAACAAAAGGACGTGCTGAACATGCTGCCAGGCAGCTTGTGCACGGTGAGGGTCCTGGAGCTGCCTGGGAGATGTCTCCCTCAGCAGCTGAAGATACTTGGGGGGCTGGCAGCTATTCAGACTCGCTCTCCATAATTACCAACTGGACCCCATTACCCATAGGCACGGGAAGCGTCATTGAAAGTTGATCAGGTGGACATCCAGTGTAACACCTGGGTGCACTTAGATGTGCACTTCTAGATTATGGCTTGGGTGCAAGGGTTCACATTATTGCTCTGAGGATCTTCTTTGCCAGGAGGTTTAAATGCAGAGCTAAGACTTTCCTCTGGGCCCTCTGGGCATAGGGACAGTGGTGGGACCTGCCACAAAGTTTCATGGGCTCCCAGTGGCTTAAGAAGGGCCAGAGGCAGGCACAGCACAGCATTGATTACTGTGGATAGGGTGTCCCCTGGGGCACCTGGAGCTCTTTTCGGTCACCAGAAGAGAAAACTTTGTCACGAGAGTCCTCTGAGTGTAAATTTTTACATAGTCTTGATCCAGAGGCCATTGAAGGCAATGTAGTATCTCTACAATTACCACAGTTCACCAAGTAAGGCTTCCAGTGACCAACCAAGCCATAAGTGATTTTATGATCCATTCCATTTTCCATGTCATGCCTGTGTCTACTTACACATACATTTCAGATGTGAATTCTTCTGATGGTCTCCTTTGCCAGGAGGTCCAAATCCAGATGCAGGTGGTGGGTCCTGCCATGGAATGTGGCCAGGATCTTGGGCCTGGATGTAGCCCTGCTGGATCTCCTTCACCTTCACTTGGACTTCCTCCAACTTGCAGCGGGGAGTGGCCTTTTTCTGCCAGGGTGGTGGCCATCTGGCATAGGCTTGGCCATTATGGCACTTCACCTTGGGGTCTTGGAGTACGTCCTCCTCACCCCATAAGTTGTGGAGGGGCTGCACCTTCGGCGCAGTCCAGAAGGGACCCACCTCTTGGTGCTTTGACTGGCTCCTGGGACCCCTCCAGATGATTCTTTGCAGGCCTAGGGAGTCTCGGGCTCCCTCCTGGTGTGCCATGTAGAATGCTGGCCAGAAAGGAATGGGTGGCTGGGCTTGATGGCTTCTTAGTTCTCTTCCAGCTCTATTGTTCTATGATTCTATGGCTCTATGATTCTAAGGGTGCAAGGGTTTTTGCACAGCAGCTCGTAGCTCTGTTGTTCTTGTACCCTTTCTCAGAAATTTGTCATTAGCATGACTGGCCTTTGAGATGAAATTATTGATCTGAGGATCTTCTTTGCCAGGAGGTCTAAATCCAGATCCAAGCCTCCAAAGATCCAGAGCTTTTGCATCCCATTTTGAAAACCTGATGGTTGAGAAACCTGAAATCTTTTTTCTAACCTTGTTTACACACTTTACCACCCCGTCCCTCCCCTCAATTATAAAAAGCACATCTCCTATACATGAAAGGCAGATTCTGCCTGGAAAAAGGGATGTTTGGTTAACACAACAGGGGAATGAGGGAAACGAAATGTAGGAAATGAAATCTGTGAAGATGTCATCAGACATCCACTTGCTGGGCATTTTTTTCCCATGCTGCACCAGTGAAAATACCCAGAATGCTACGGGGCTCAGGGAACTGTGAGATAGGTTCCCACAATACACTGCTGCAACAGTCGATTTTGGTGACTTTTGTGTGGAGCAGCAATAAGTCAATTTTGTGGGAAGCATGTGGGAAGGTGAGGATGCTCAAAATCAAATTTATAAAACTCAGTGTTAATAAATCTATTTGCATAAAGTCAATTTTAGTGTAGATGCAGCCTTAAATACACCTGGGTAAGGAGTTTTCTTTGCTCTGGACTGTGCCTTTGTCCCATCCAGCAGGTGGACAGATGTGAATGGTGACTAAGTAAAACAAAACCATCTGAAAAGCCCTGGGTACAGAGAAGTTGGCTAAGGTGGCCTGCAGGGTATAACTTGGATGAAACAAGACAGAGGAAATCCTGAGACTGAATGTTCAGAATAAAACCCAGATTTAAGTTGTGGAAATCCCCGTTGCTTGAGTGATTTAATGATGATGGAAGAAACTGGTGTCTGGAGCTGTGAGGTCAGGAAACTGGTGTCTGGCCATGAAACTGAGAAAAGCAAAGTATGTTTGAAGTGGCCAATAGAATTTCTTTAGTTTGTCTGTTTAAGTAAGGAGAAAAGTTGTGTGGCTTGTACAGTTTGTTTAAATCTATTTCTTTTGCTATTGTTACTGCACGGAGTGCAGGAATGTGATATATATTCTCATTTTGCACTGGTGTAAAGCAGTTGGATGATCATCAGTTTTAGGTTTCTCTTGCACTGTTAATCTGACCATCAGGGTGTGGTGTGAGGCTCCTAGCTTTATTTACAGCAACGAAGGGTCCTGTGGCACCTTATAGACTAACAGAAAAGTTTTGAGCATGAGCTTTCGTGAGCACAGACTCACTTCATCACATCTGATCCAGACTAACACGGCTACCCCTCCGATACTTAGCTTTATTTAGTGTACGTCCATCTAACTCTCTGTGAGGTAGCTGGTATTCAGCTACATTATGACTTCTTCTGAACATTTTGCTTGTGTGTGTATTAACACTAGGTCTACCTTGAGCCCTTTGTAACAAGAAAATGTTACAAACAACTTTTTAATTTGTTAATCAGCTGTGAAATCCTTCTTGGATGTATTTAGACATACAGCAATGTCCATGCAACGTGCTACCTCTACTGCAGAACAGAACATCAACCGCCTGTCGAATAATCTTCTGTTTTCTCTGGCTATCTTTATATGTTTTCTTCGACTGCTCAGAGATTCTGCAAATTCTGCAATGCCTCTTTCTCCATAGAAATATTTTAACGCAAAACACTATGCAGTTGTGTGAAATACAGGTTTTTTTTTCTTCCTTGTTGCTTGCTTTTTCTATAACAGATTACAGTACCAATAAATAGAAAATCCATATGCAGGACTTAAAATGCTGTCTTGCTACTCAGTGTCCTTCCTGTGTGTTGTAGTCATTAATCTGGTTGAGCAAATATGCACGCCATAAAACATATGTTTCAAATCAGAACATACTGAAATCCACTCAGATGGCTTATATATAGCCATCCTTTAACATACTAGTGATTTAGTTCCCAAAACACAGTAGTAGAACAATTTAAATGGTAGCATTGCAGACAATTATGGGCCAGCAGCCAGACCGTGTTGGCCTGTGGATTCATGAGACCTTTCAAACTTAAGCTAAGTTGGGTCTGATCAGAAGCAAAACCTCCAAGGAACACTCAGATACTGCAGCATGTGATGCTGATGTTTTAGCATGTGTCACCTTCCCCCCTCGTTCAGTATTAACTCGGTGCTTCAGCTTTGTGTAGAGCAGGGTGGTGCTATTGGAGATGCTGTTTTTCTTAGCAAATAAATCTCACTGAAGCTTCCTAGTGAGCACTAGACAAAACTTTTTGGTTGATCTTTTTGGGGGTTTTTTGAGGTGTGGTGGGGAGAGAGGGCAAACACCACAGATCTGGTAATTTCAAATAGACTTGTATCTATTCTACTGAATTGCTCATTTGGATTTTAAAAAGTTTCAATGTAATTTAAATATTGCATTTACAAACCATTGAAACAAAGTCATTTTAAATTAAAATTGTTTTGTTTCAAAGTTCCCATTTTAAAACAAGTCTAGTGCTTAAAGTGGTCAGGTTTGTTCAACGAAACATTTTGTGTGGTAAAAAATGAATTCTTTTTGACCTTTTTGAATTGCCAATTTCTTAAAAATTGGTTTTGTTCCAACCCTGAAATGTATTAGATTTTTGGCTTTTCAAAACTGCCCATGAGCTGAAAAATCCACTACCCAGCTCTATTTCTGACATGAAGGGTTACCATGTGCTTCCAATTAGAGCAGTTCTTTTATTTTATATTAAGGGAAGCCAGACGCAAGAGAGAACGCAATAAGTCTGCATATGAAAAGGCACAATGTGACTCTTTTGTAACCTGCTGCATGCACATTATCTGCAAAATGGTACCACATTCAAACCTTTTCTAAAAAGATGGGTGCAGGCTGCAGAACCAAAATGACATCAGTATAGCTTTTGCTACTGCCCTGTTCTCTCATGAATTACCATTTGCCTGTTGCAATTTTTGGAGGGGCAAAAGAAAGGATGCTAGTCCTTGGGACAAATTCCAATCAGATGATTCCATTGTGTCTTTAACAGGGTATCAGAGAGGTAGCTGTGTTAGTCTGTATCTTCAAAAATAACAAGAAGTCCTGTGGCACCTTATAGACTAACAGATATTTTGGAGCATAAGCTTTCATGGGCAATGACCCACATCTGATGAAGAGGGTTTGTTTCTTGTTATAACGGGGTATTGGCTTTTAACGCCAGAGAAGGTAGCTTGGAAGATCTATTGTCCCATTCTATGAGTAGCAAAACAGTGAAAGTCCAGAAAAATAACTGAAGTTGTCACTGAAAGATAGCCGTGTTAGTCTATATTCTGTCCAAACAAAAAAAAAAATAATAGTCACGTAGCACTTTAAAGACTAACAAAATAATTTATTAGGTGATGAGCTTTTGTGGGACAGACCCACTTCTTCAGATCATAGCCTCACCAGAACAGACTTAATATATAAAGCACAGAGGTCCAAAAATTGTTCTCAAGGTTGACAAATCAGAAAAAATGTTATCAAGGTTGGCAAATCAGAAGAGCAGAGGAGTGGCAGGAGGGGAGTGTGGGGTGGGGAAGTTAAGAGTTAGATTAAACAAAGTATGTAAAAGAGTCCTTAACCTGGGTAACAATTTTTGGACCCTCTGTGTTTTACATATTCAGTCTGTTCTAATATGGCTATGATCTGAAGAAGTGGGTCTGTCCCACGAAAGCTCACCCCCTAATAAATTATTTTGTTAGTCTTTAAAGTGCTACTGGACTGCTTTTTGTTTTGAAGTAGTCACTGGGAGAGACAGAGATTGTTCCAGGGAGCACTTGGTGCCCAAGAGAAGGAAGATATTGGCCACCCCACACTATTGTTCCTTTAAAGGCCTGAGACCAGTAGGTTTGGAGAGTGGATGGGGCAAGGTTACCCTCTCTGGACAAGTATGTATGTGTATTTGGCCTGCGGAGAATCAAGAGACTGATTTCGTTGCTTGAATGGCTGATGCAAAAGGAGGCTCCAAGCCCAGTCAAGAGGAACGTTTGGAGGAAGCTTTCTTTTGAGGATGGTGGGTAGAGGGGAAAAGGAATCTGTGTAGACCAGTAGCTCTTGACCTGTGGTAGGTGAGCCCCTGTGGGTCCATGAAGGTATTGCAGAGGGTCCATGGAAAAAATGAAAGATAAATTAACATGATAATAGAAAATGTTTTAAATAAATTTCAAAGTTACAATGAATTATCATTTTTAAATGAAATCTCTGCCAATAACATAATGGATTGCTGCCCAAAAGTCTATGTTGTAGTTTCCTTTTTCATTTAATTAAGTGCACGTAGTGGCTAGAGTTGGCTTTGATGGGGATCTGGGGATGATTTTGGGTGTGTGCTGGGGGTCCACACCAGTGAAAATGTAGGGAATCGTTGGTGTAGGTAGTTTCCAGGACGGAAATCTGGGAGTAGAGGCCATTCCTGGCCACAAGAGAGTGCTCTTGAGCAGCACTTATTCACGGTACCGTTTGTGAATGAATTATATCAGCACTACATATGTGCAGTTTGGATTTGACGCCATATTCTTATTCTTCATTTGTCTTAAACTACTGTGTAGTGAGGTATGCTGTGTTGAAACATCTTAACAAAAGCAGTGCAAGCAATTCATCTGATGGAGTGTATGGATTTTAATAGCAATTGATGGATATTTGTATGATGTGGATGGAAATACACCAGCTTTGATTGGGCTTCTGGCAATTTCCCAGAATCCCATAAATTGCCTCATGGTTTGCTTCCGCTGAAGTTATAATCTCATCCTTTTGCTTTTCATTAGAGCCACAAATCAGGACAAAAAGGTGCCATTTGGAGGAGCGCCAACTTGTAGATTGTCTGCAAGTTGCAGTTCAGTGGAAGGGTCAAAGGAGAGGGCTGGTGACTCAGCTATCCATATGGATACTGCAGAGAGATGTGCAGCATTCTGTCTGGACTACAGCCTATCTAGACTTGGTATGTGTCCTTTTCCAGAGCGTGACCCACACTTCATTCCAAAGACAGCACCTCCAACAGTGCAGTGACACATCAGAGGGAAGAGTGCCAACTGCAGAGTTGCCAAGATCACACCCTAGAACACCTAATGTTCACCAAGATATCTCCTGTCCACCTACTGAGCAGGCCTGGCCCAGTGAGCATCTGGAACCTGTGAGATTATAGCTCACAGTGACTCTGTCAATAGAGCTTTCTTTTACCCACGTGCTTTTCAAACTGATTCCTTTGGTGACACTTCAGTCTGTCACCCTCCAGCAAGTGATTATCTCCTTTATGGCTGAGTTTGATATCTAGTTGTCTCACAGGCTATGTCTACACAGCAGGCACTATTTCAGGATATGGTAGTATCCCGGAATAGTTGCCCGCACCTAAGAAATGTGCCCGTTGTCTCAAAAGAGTTTTCGAGACACATAGTGCACTATTCTGGCATCCCTCTACTCTTCCTTGCAGGAGGAACACAGAGACGGGTTGAAACAGCACTTTATTTCCACATGTGGCACTGTTTAGACCATGCCACACACTGAAATAGCCTATTTCAAGGTTAGGCTGTTATGTAGACCCAGCCATAGTATCCAGCTGAGAGTTAAAGGCAGGGTAAAATAATTTGTTTGGCTTGTGCACAGATATGTTATGTGGCCTGCTTTGATGGGCTCAATCTTTTGTTTGGACAATCACCTTTTAACATAATGAGAGACAGTTGGGATGAGGTTTTGCCTGGGGACATAATGCACACACTGCGTAGGACCAAAAGTCAGGATTGTCACTAGTTATCATCTCTGCTGCCGTTGTTTCATCTCATTTGTAGAGCTCCAGAAAGATGTCGATCTTGTGGCTGTGAAACTGAGTTGTCACTCAGGGTAACTATGTTAGATTCCCAGCACTGAATCATACATCCTGTGCGACCCTGAGGAACTTGCTTTGATCTGTTTGTGCCTCCATTCCCCACCTCCATTCTTCTACCCTTCATTTCTCTTACCTGTGTAGGCAGTGAGCTCCTGGGGATGGTGAATGATTTTTACTGTGTGTTTACACAATGCCAACCATAATAGGGACTGATCTTAGTGAGGGCCTCTGTGTGCAGCTGTAATGCAGACGTAAGTGTGTCAGCAGGGGCTTAATGACCACAAAAAGGGCTGGGTTCAGCACTTCTAGGCTTCCTCATGGGACATAACTGAGCGACCTCTAGCCTCCACCCATAAACCTGGCATAATGAAAAACACCCTTGGTAACCTTTGCAGGCAGCACTTCTCTACCTACAAGCGTTCAAGACAGTAAACAAATTAATCTTTCTTAGGCGAATGGGAATGTGGTCATAAGCTTAAGAACACACAGCAGCAGAATATGCATGCAAATAAAGAGTAAACTAGCCTGTGTTGTCTTTCCGCAGTCCGCTTCCACCTCCCCATAACTTTGATAGTCCCCTAGCTGTACCACCTCACCCATTCACCAAACTCAACCTGTGCTTTAAATCAGCAAGAGACAGTGTCGTTTTGCAGGCCTCTCTCCCGTTCCAAGGGAGCTGCTATGTCCTAGATAGGTCACTGCCTAACCCAGTCTTTTGATTCAGCCTTACTGAGGGGCTAGGTAGGAAGGATCTCACCAAAAAAAACCTCTGCTCTGCTGCTGTCTCCTGTCTCATGGCTGTGCTTGTCAAAGGACGAAGTAGAGGGATTGTTCCACTCTGATGTTTCTTAACAGGCCTTACGCAGATAGTAAGGGTAGGCCAGAAATGTGGGCTATTTGCACAAATAAAGTTGGGGGTGCCAGGGTGCAATGATGGTGTTTACAAATTGCTGCTACGCAGCTTGTGCCAAAGTAAAACTTCAGCTATTGGAATATATGGTTTAAGTTACCTAGTAGTAATTACTCAGTGTGCTTGACCCAAAGACTGGAGGTATAAACATTATTGATCCATTTGTGTTCTTATAATTTGCATTTGTATCCCTATAGATTTTACTTTATGGTGCTTATCTCAGAACTTTTTTTCTCATTGGATATAGGATGGTTTGGGTATGGTGCTAACCCCTGCTCTTTCTAACCTGGGACGAGGTTCTATGGTGGTGTAAACAAAAGTTAATCAAGTTGTTCTTTATACCAACTAAGAAAATGTCTTCTGCTTTGTCCTTCCTGCATGCTGTACACTGTTCCACAGCTCTCCTTGGATGCATCTATACTAGCCGGCTACATCAAAGTAGCTGGCACAATGTCAAAATAGCACGCGTCACATCTACAAGCGCCATGTGCTATTTCGACATTGAAATCAACGTTAGGCAGTGAGAAGTCGAAATCGCTATTCCTATCCAAAGATGGGAATAGCGCCCTACTTCGATGTTCAACATCGAAGTAGGGCATGTGTAGACGATCCGTATCCCGCTACTTCGAAATCGCGGGGTCCTCCATGGTGGCCATCAGCTGAGGGGTTGAGAGACGCTCTGTCCAGCCCCTGCGGGGCTCTATAGTCACAGCATGCAGCAGCCCTTAGCCCAGGGCTTCTGGCTGCTGCTGCTGCTGCAGCTGGGGGTCCATGCTGCGTGCACAGGGTCTGCAACCAGTTGTCGGCTCTGTGGATCTCGTGCTGTGCAGGCCGCATGTGTCTGGGAGGGGCCCTTTAAGGGAGCGGCTTGGGGCTTTGCTGGCCCCTTATTTCAATGGGGAGCACTTGTGTGTGTGGACGTTCCCCATTTCCTTCTGGGGTGGCTCCTTTCGATGTTCTCCTTTGCTACTTCGACGTTGAACGTCGATGGCACCAGCCCTGGAGGACGTGTAGACAATATGCATCGAAGTAGCCTATTTTGATGTCCTTCCTTCAAAATAGGCTACTTTGACGTAGTGTGCTAGTGTAGATGAAGCCCTTGAAGAGAGAGAGAGACTGGGGAGAGACTCCTACTCCTAGGCTGTGTCTACACAACAGCCAAATTTTGAAAGGATGTCTTTCGAAAGCAAATGTTGTAAGATGACCATTTGAAATTCAGTATCCACACATCCCAATGGGGAGCAAAGGTTTGACCTGACCTTTTGAACTTCCCTCACTGCACTTTTGAAAGAGAGCGTCTACACATCCGAGAGCTCTCTTTCGAAAGAACGGGGGCAGGAAGCACCTCAGGCAGGGTCACATGGAGGACAAGCCCTGCCCGGGTCGCTGCCTGCCATCCCTTTAAAGGGGCCCCACTCCGAGCCTTGGCCTGCACACAGTGAGGACATGCAACCTGTCCCCAAGCATGCAGGAAGAGAG
Source organism: Carettochelys insculpta (assembly GCF_033958435.1). Classification (NCBI taxonomy): domain Eukaryota; kingdom Metazoa; phylum Chordata; order Testudines; family Carettochelyidae; genus Carettochelys; species Carettochelys insculpta. The sequence goes on along the minus strand of NC_134137.1, from coordinate 259,076,382 downwards.
AGAAGAGGAGGCATCCCCGCCCCCCATGGACCCTGAGAAACCCCCTACCCCATCGAGGCTGTGGCCAGTGCACTAGCCACGGTCCTGGCTGCTGTGCATCAGCGGCTCTGGGTGGCCACCCAGCTAACCACCCTTCTGGAGGCTGTCCTCAGGGCGCGATGTCCCCACCTGGTCCCCTGGGTCATCCGCTGCTTGTGGAGCTTCCCAACCAGCAGTGACTGGTGGGACCGGCTGGTGCTGGAGGACTGGGGCAATAACTGGTAGCTACAGAACTTCAGGATAACCAAGGGGACATTCCTGGAGCTGTGCCACTGGCTCAGCCCAGTCCTCCAGCACTGGGACTCCCGCATGAAGTCAGTGATCCTGCTCCAGAAAATGGTGGCCATCGCCCTGTGGAAACTGGCCACCCCGGACAGTCACCGATCTGTCGGCCACCAGTTTGGGGTGGGCAGGGCCACCGTCAGGGCTGTCCTCAATGAGGTAAATCAGGACCGGGTCAACGCACAGCTCATGTGGGGAATGGGAGGCAGGGTGCCCCAGCAAGAGCCACCACTGGGGACCGGTGGGGCATCCCCCGCCAGGGACCAGGGTGGGGAGGGGATGGGCGTGCACGTTGCACCCCAGGCCACACTTATGAGTGTGCCTCACTTGTCCAGCAGGTCATCTGGGCCATCAACAAGGTGCTTCTGGGGCAGCTGAACCATGTCAGGGACCTGGATAACACCATGCGGGGCTTCTAGGAGCTTAACTTCCTGAATTGCTTCTAAGGCCCTGGACGGCACCCACATTGCCATCAGGGCCCCAGAGCACAATCGTGGGGTCTATGTAAACCGCAAGGGCTACCATTCCATGATCCTGCAGGTACTCATCGACATGTCGGGTTCTAGGACATCTGCATGGACTGTTCTAGCCGTGCCCAAGACACCAGGGTGTTCTGGAACTCGGGGCTGGGATGCTGCATGGCCAAGGGGACCTTCATCCCCCAGCGGGAGCTGCCCGTCAGGGACACATAATGTTGCCCTGCATTGTGGCAGCTGAGGCTTACCCTCTGTAGGCCTGGTTCATGAGGACATACGCAGGGCACACCCAGCCACGCCAGGACTTTTTTAATGAGCAGCTGAACCGGGTCCACAATACTGTGAAGCAGGTGTTCGGCCACCTCAAGGGGAAATTTAGGTGCCTCCACACAAGACTGGAAGTAGGTCTGGCCAGTATCCCGGCAGTGGTTGGGGCCTGCTGCCCCCTGCAAAACCTCGTAGAGGCCAAGCAAGAGTCATTGGTGCAGAGGTGGGCTGCTGAGGCAGGGCGTGGTTATGAGCAGCCCTCTGCTGCCCCATTGTATCAGGACCAGCAGGACGGGGTGCAGATCTGGGAGGCCCTGTGCCAAGCCTTCAGGTGGGAGTCACAGTGACCCCGCCCACCCTGCACACACACACATCCCCACCACTACCACACATGAACAGGGGGACACAGGCTAGAACACAAAAATAAACTCTTTACCAAACAAAACTGTGCGCCACCCTACTTTTGAGGCAACTATTTATGGGGAGGGGAGCGTGGAACAGGTAACAGGGACTGGGAGTAAATATTTACAGGGACGGAGTGGCCCCAGGTGGGCTTCCTGAGAGCACCTCTGTGGAGGGGGGCGGTGCTGGCCCTTCAGGGGGCTCGATGATCTGGATCCCTGTTGCCTGCACCCACCCCTTCACACCCGTGTCCAGGGCCCCCATCGGGGCTGGACCGGGGCCAGTGACATGGCCAGGTCAGGGCACAGCTGGGCCAAGGCCCCTGTGTGCTCTCTGGGGTCAGCATGGGAGGAGTAGGGGTTGGGGGGGCACATTATCCTCCTGGCCAGCCCTGGCCAGCAACAAGCGGCCCAGCTGAATGAGGTCAGCTGGGAACAGGTGGGTTGGGATGAGGGCAGGGAGGTTGGGCTCGTGGGGGGGGGTAGGAGGGGGGAAGTTGAAGGGGGAAGGCCAACCAGGGGGCCCGAGGAGGTCGGAGGAGGGGAAGTGGGGGAGTGGCTAGGTAAGGGGCAGATGGGGGACCATGGGGTGCAGGCAGAAGGGACAGCTGAGGGATGGGGTGGCAGCCGGGGCCAGGCGGCCGACCACAGCCTGTGTCAGGGCATCAAGGTTCTCCCCCACCTGGTCCCAGGCCTGCTGCTCCATGGCTAGCTGCTCCCGCAGCTTGCTGGTAAGGTCCTGCAGTGCTGCAGTGTGGGCATCCCAACCCCTGCCAACCCAGGTGGTGCCAGCAGATGGCTCAGCAGCAGGCCCGAGCAGGGACAGCATGGGGTCTGGGCTGCTCCCCTTCGCCCTTGATGGTGGGGCTGGCTCAGCTGCTGGCTGCAGGAGCTGCGGAGACAGAAAGGGAGGGAGGGAGGAAGGGGCCATTAGCCCCAGGCACAGAACCCCGTGTGCCCCCGAAGGGGCCCTGTGATGCCCATATCCCAGGGTTCCTTGTATGGGTGACCAGGCTGTGGGCTCACCCCCCCGCTGTCTCCCGGTCCATCCGTGGCCAGTGGTGCTGTCCTGGCCGTGCCGTGCTGAGTGCTGCACATTATCCCCCTCCACCCCTTGGGCCCAGGAAATGCAGCTGTCCAGGGTCCACAGGCCCTGGGGCAACAGCCATGTGGGAGGGCTACAGCCATCCCGGGCAGGACCAGACACCCCCTTCCCAGGCTCTGGGGTGGCTGCTGTGTGGGCCACCTACCTGTGGGTCCCTCCAGGAAGTCGGGCAAGGCACGGGCAGATGGGGCCTGTCTGGATGACCCAGATGGGATGTCGATGACAAGGGCCTCCTTGCTTGAGCCCTCATCATTGCTGCTAATCTCCAGCCTCTGCAGGCAGCTTGTGCCGTCCACAGGACCAGAATGGTCCTTCCCCTCAGTCCCTGTCTCGGGCTCCTGCTCCGTCTCCAGGTCTGCCGTGTCAAGCAGCACAGCCAGGGTCCTGCCTCCTTGGGCCCAAGGAGGCGGTTCAGGTCCTTGTAGTAGGGGCTCCTTCATCTTGGACCTCACCTGGTCCAGGGTCTGGGTGGGGTGGCCTCGGCTGGTGAGGCCCTTGCCAAGGCACTGGAATGCTGTTGTGGTCCTGTGCTGGACCCCCATCTGGTGCAGGACCTCCTTCCAGGAGGGGGCCCGGTGCTTGGGGGGCTGGCTTTCCTCCTGGGAGGGCTCCCCAGTATCCTTGGGGAAGCCTGGTGTGGACGGGGGCTGGGGGCGCTGGCGATGGTGCCAGGGAGGGCAATAGGCTGGCTGCAGTGTTGTGGGTACCAGCTGGCTGAGCAGCAGCGTGGGCTCCCTGCTGTCTGCGTGCTCTCACCTTCCTGCCTGAGGGTTTCTGGGATCCTGCGTCCTTAAACGCAGCCAGAAGCTGGAGCCATAGAGTTCCACTTGCGCTGTGAGTGATGCCGCCATCTGCCAGCTGATCACCGCCAGGGAGGACTCCCTCTTTTGAGAGAGCAGGCTGTGGAGCGTCTACACTTGCTTTCTTTCGAAATTATCTTTCTAAGGAGGGTGCTCTTCCCACCTTAGGAACGGAGGACCAACTTTGAAGGAAATCCCCCATTCTTTCAAAATTACTTGCGAAAGAGCATGTGTGTAGATGCTCTGCAGGTTCTTTCGAAGGACTGCGGTCTTCCGACCTGGATTTTGAATGTACTTGCTACTGTAGATGCACCCTTAGTGATATTTGTCCCTATTTAAGAAATGGAGAATTTCTGTTTAATCTTTCAAAAGAGAAGCCAGCGTAACCCCATGATGATGATGATGATGATTTTTGGACTCTGCACTATTTTCAAATGACCATTTGATCAATATTTTCTTCATTTACCTAACATGTCAATTCAACTAGTTTTCTTTCAAGTTGTGGGTGCTACTCCTGTATATATAGATGCAAAGAGTTTTGATTCTTGACCGTGTGATCTATTGTTAGACGAATCCTTTCTCAGATATCCCATGACTTTCTTGGAATGTACCTCCCTCCACCTGTCATTTTTGAGTGCAACTTTCACTTCTTTACACCTAAATATTCATCTCTTTGCTATATTTCTTTGTGAGTGGGTTAAGTCTCTTAAAGGAGGCTTAACATTCTCCAGCAAACAGACAAAATCTGAATTTTCCTTACCATCCCTATTGCTAGCTCCCAGTTGGATGCTTTGAGTTGCCCTTGGATCATGCTACGTTTATCATCTTCATTTTCTTCTTTAAAGACACTTTCTCCTTCATCACAGAGGGAAATATGTCAATCTGGGGCAATACTCTGCGCCAATTCTAGCATGGTGGGCATGACCTATGGAATCTATGGACTCCAGTGACGTCACTAGGCATTGGATCAAGTCCTGTACGCGTAAGATGACTACAAAAGCCATTTACTTCAATAAGAATTTTACGCACAGTGGTATTGGGTAAACAGGCTTCTGATCAGCCAGTCATCTTTTAGGCAAAACTCTTTTATGCACCTTGCCACTAGGTGGCAATGCACTGCAACCCCAGATCACAACTATAACAAATCTCCATTGTGATTCTACATAGTGGAGGAAAAGCATGGCAATTTCAGAGATGTATAAATATTTCAACTACACAATGAAAACCTTGTCAGGAGCAGGTGAACTCATTTAAAAGTCTAGCTGATATAATGAATTATTTTTGTTCACTGAATTTTTGGAAGGGTGCCCAATAAAACTCACTGAAAATGTCGGGGAATGTGTGTATTAGCTGTGTCTCCAAATCCTTAATTTTTGTTCTATGCTTTTTTAAAGAATCCTCATTTGTTCCTTAAGTACCCCTATTTCCTTATGGCACATTTTCCCGTTTGACTGGATTTTGCTAAAGATAGGGCCTTTTGTTTGAATCAGATGCTGAAGTAGCTTTGTAAAACAGACTCTGTATAGAAGTATTATGATGTCTTTCAAAGTATAGAAGTACCAAGCAGGAGGTGGAGAAATGGCTTTTCAAAATAATTAAAGAATATTCGTATGTAAATGATGTACAGTTGGGGGCGTGTATGTTTCGGTTTCACTTCGTGAGCTTTCCTCAATTATTAATACACCAAAAGCTACACTGGAAACTATTCAAATATTTATTCACACCATCTCAAAGAAGTGTCTGGAGAGACACTGAAGGAAGCTCTTTCCTATTGTTCTACTTCCTGAAAGTGACTGGTAGACATGTGCGTATTTGATTCAGATTAAATAAATGGTCAAAATCATTCATCTTGTGTCATTCTTTTGACTTCATGGGGTTTACATTAGGACTAGATGTGGTCTAACATGTTTCATGCTGAAAGCAAGTCTGAAAGCAAGTCTGAAAGCAGTCAGCAAAATCTGCATGTGTCTTGGAGGCAAAGACCTATTGCTCTTACTTAATGAATCTATTTTGTCACACAATAAGTGCTTCTGTGTAGCTACTATTCTGTGTGTCAACAAATATATATCCTCCTTTTGTATTGCCAGGCACTGATCTGCAATCTTTAGTGGGCACTCTGTTGTCACCCAGCATGTCTCCTGTGCACTAATCCATTATTTCTTATCACTATTAGTATATATACCGAAACAATTTCTTAAGCAAAAGCTGCTCTAGTATCCTGCCATCAAAACCAATGTTAACAAGCTGCTTTGAATCGGTGTGCACTGCTAAGCTCCACTGCACCTGATCCCTTATGGGGAAGTAATGCAAACGCAGCCTGCTAACAAACTCCTCTGCATTTTGCAGCCTGTGCATGCATGCACGCGTTTCCCAGGAGAAGACAGCAGGCTTGTCTAACGTCAAGCTACTAGAAGAATCCCCTGGTGACAGCTTGCAAAACTGCTCTCATCACATGGATGCCTTTCTTTAACGGCAGCAGAGATCCCAAAGGGACAACCATTTTGAGGCTGCTTCCACAATCCAACAGTGAGAGACTGCCTCTTGATGGATTTGCCAGTGCTGGTTGTGTTCCATTTCCCTTGTTTACTTTACAAAGCTTTTTGTTAAGGATAAAGATATTAGCCAAGGTGCCTTCATCATGACTAATTCGCAACGTGGTGATTTGCATTTTCCAGGCTGAATTTTCTGGTCTGTTAAGGCTATTTTGTGCCACTTCAGCAATGGGTAAATAGCCTGAAGGCTGCTTAACCAGCTAACGAGGAAAATAATTAGTTAAGTAAGTAATATGGGGTGGATTTTGACTCTTTAAGTTCCATAATTGCTAGCACGTGACTCTAGATATCATTTAAAAAGTCTGGGTATTAGTGACATAATTCAGATCTGAAAAGGAACCTGATTTTAAGGGTGTTTAGCTATTCTGCTTTTGGTTCAGTTTGTCCTAAAGTCATGTTCCAGCTGTGAAATTTGGAATCAAAGCTGGATCCAAACTTTTCCATCATTTCAACCCATCCCTAATAATGCTTCTGAAGTTTAAAAGGAAAACAGGAGGAGGGACTAGTCAGACATCTTTATTCAACTGCTTTATCAACTATATCACTATATGGTCATATAGTGCCACCACTGTGCTTATTAAAAGCTGAAACTAGTGCAATCAACTAAAACTTGTCTAATCTAAAAGCATGCTGCCTGTGGAGTTAGTTCATGTTAGCACTTGGGGCATCACTAGAATTCTCTCCGGGGATTAAATTTGCCCTTCAGATTTACATCATTGGTTTAGCCTTATTCTCAGATTTCAAGCTGAGGGATAACTGATTCAGCCTTTGCCACATTATTTCATCCTACAAGACTATTCAAAGAATATGCAAAATGTCTTGTCTCTCACTCTACAGGAAAGCATCTGCCATACAATTACACCATTTTCAGACTGAGGTACCGCAACATCCCCACTGTGGGGTGTCAATGGGAGAAACTCTCCCATTGACTCTTCTTACGTTTCTCATTCTGGTGGAGTACTGGAGTCAAGGAGAGCAAGATCAGTTGATTTCGTGCATCTTTACTTGACCCACTAGATCAATTTACATCATCAATCTTCCTGGAAGTGTAGACAAGAGTCTTAGTATTTCAGTTTACCCCTCTCGAACTGATGTCTCGGTAGTGCCATTCTAACTGAGCTCTTCTACAGCAATTGTGTACTGGGGGGCTGAAAGCACTTTAGAAAAGGAAGGTAGTTTATCCGGAAGGTAGTTTATCAGGAAGAAATAGAACCTCACTTTTTTATTTCCCTGATTAGTTTCCAAGCCTTCATGAGTAAGGGTGCGTCTATGCTTGCACTTCATTTGCAAAACTTTTGTCATTCATGGGTGCTCAGTGGGGTCAACAGCCACTAGAGGCCCGAGGTTAAGGTGGGAGGGGGCCAGGTTCTCCACTTCCTGAAGGTGCAGGGTCTAAGACAGTCAGCCCTTAGTACCACATGGACAGCAGCACGGGGATCCCCCCCCCCAATTTCACAAATGCACAGAGCAGTGGAGCAGCTCTGCTGTGGCATGTCAAAGAGGCCCAGAGCTCCATCCACTGCTGTTGCCAAACCCGGGCCACTCTGAAACACTGGGCCTTGTCAACCCAGCCTTGTAACAAAAAGCTTGGCAGTGGAGACATATTCAAGGCTAAGTATGGCCGAAAAAAAATCCCCTCTCCTGAGAAAAAGGTGTAGTTCTCATACAGCTAATATAGGTCACATAGTAAATCGTGTTAGGCACCCAAGATAAAAAAGAAGCATTTCTTAGGCAAAGTGACTTACTATTCTTGTGGCTACAGAAGTTAACAAACCTGTGCATCCAACTGCAATGTGATTTCCAACACTGTCCGCTGGGGGGTGGCAGGGGCAAGCAGCATGTGGGTGAAGTTTCTATTCTGCACGTAAAGGGCCACATCAGACAAAAAGACTTGTCTTAGGGTAATAATCCAGAGAGGACAGGAAAAATGGTGACTCTGTTCAGTAGCTAAAGTCTAAAATTTCCTGGGCTTGCCTTTCCACCCGTGCATAAATCATTCTAAGACGTTACAAAAATCACCTTTAGGATTTTGTAGTTTGCATGTTAAATCATTTATTTGGTTTTTAAGGTCATCTCCCAGGGGTGGTCCTGAGTGCTTGGAATTGGCCTTTGTTACCCAAAGAATAGGCACCAAATGAGCAGAATAGCCATTCTCTGTGCCATAGGCCAGCGGAACCAAATCTAGGGGGAGAGAAGGTAACAAGAGTCCCGTGTCTTGCTCTGTCCATTGCCTCCCTACTTAAAAGGGTTCGTGTTGTAAGTCTGTGTGCTTGCAGCCCTTTCTGAGGTAAAACTCCCACAGGCTTCAGTGCCGGGTGAAGAAATCTTCTGGTATAAAACAATCATAGGCACTGCTACACATACGCAGCTGCTGCCACAAAGGGTGCACCTGAGTGAAAGGATGGCAGGTGGGGAGGCATAGTTTCATCTGGAGTTTTGCCTGTGTGAAAGCTGCAGATGTGGGTCATTGCCCACTATTCCAATTTCCCTGTCTGGTGTATGCAACGTGCACAGAACACAGCGAAGCCAAAGTAAGTCTGTCCCCCTGCCCCTGAAATGACAATCAAAAGGATTTGATTAACAGTGTGCATAGAATTAACTAGTTGTGGCCACAGTGGGTGTTTAGGAAGGACGAGCCTGCAGGAATAGTGGTGGGTTGGCAATGTGAGGTATTGCAAATGTTAAGGCCTTTTGAAGGAAAGGATGAGAAATCCAGTGCTGCCCTTGAGGGGGAGACAATGAAGGTGCTCTCCCAGGGTGGAGTTGGGCTGATTGGTGGATGAGGACAATCCCTTTGACTGCCATTTTGGAGGATTTGGAGGGGAGCAGTGTAGGTGTCGGACCAAAGAAGGGCAAAGTAACCAAGAAAGGAGATGGCAAGAGCCTGTGCAGTGTCTTAGTCATCAGAAACAAAGAGGAGGGTCAGAAGAAGCAAGATGTAGAGCAAGGTGCCCAGGTAACTTTAATGGGCCATTTAGAAAGGAAAGAGAAAAAAGAGTATTAAATAAGTAGTTTAAAATGATGAATTTTCTGAAAATTAATCAAGATTTCTTTTTATTTACTTTCTGGCTTTTGAGGTATTAGACTGAAACTGCATCACATTTGCAAGCATATATTTATAAACAGAAGCTAAAACCATACATTTTAATGGGAAGGTAAGATTATCAGGCATTTTCTTAACCCCCGGCACTGGAACTTTAAGAAAAACATTAAATATCATAAGACTTGCAATAAAACAGCTGGCAACAGTGACTATAATAATGGTATTTGGAGATATGGAAATAGGAAGGAAGATCAGGGATGTGTGGAGGGATATCTCAGTGATTTCAGCATTGCCCTGGTCAGCCTGGGCTTGTGAGTTCAGCACTTGAGGGGGCCATTCAGAAATCTGGGGCAAATACATTCAAAAAAGGGACGGTGATAGCTGAGGATAGCTTAGTGCAAATTGATAATTTAATTGGTCAATAAAAGACATCCTGATGGATTAATGATTAAATCACAGAATGTTCCTATCATCTTCTCGAGACATGTCACATATGATGCATTCAATAGACACTTATACCTTGTGAGGGTCTGTCTGAGTATCAGAGCTATATCCTATCTTGAAGAGGCCAAAATAAATAAGAAGTCTTGCAAACTTTGACTCTTTCCGCGATTAATAGCAGATTATGCACCCCTAAGGAATCCTGTAAGCAGGGCAGCCAGCAGATTTCAGCAGGCCCTGGGCAGGTGGGAGGGGCGTCTCTGGGCAGCTGCAAGAGGTGGAACCCTGCACAAAGCAACAGGGCTGAGGACGAGCCTACCCAAGCCAGCCCTTCAGCAGTGTGCGCCACCCAGGGCTCTGGGTGCTACCTTTGCAGCTGTAGCCTCCATAGTGGCCAAGCACCATGGGGCCTTTTAAATTGCCAGGCCCCAGGACATCTGTCTTCTTTGTCCCCACTCAACGAGCCCATCTGCAAACTTCATAAATCTCCGGCCTCGTCTACTTCGGCTGGCATCACTGTCAGCCCCGGTGCCAGGGCTGCTGTGTTTCCAAGTGGCTGGCAGTGTAAGGTGCTTGACCTCTGCTCTGCCCCAAGCCCTGCCCCCACCTCGCCTCCACCTGCCCGTGCCCCATGCCACCCCTCCGCTGAACACTCACCAGCTGGACATCTCCCCTCCCCCACGGCTGTCCTACCTCAGGGGAAGGTCCCACTGCTAACTTCCTCATGCACCAAGCCGAATACCTCTGCTGCCCTCCCTGCCCCTCTCCTGCCCAGGGGCTCTGTGCATGCCCTGCCCCTTCCCCAAGGCCTTGCGTCTGGGTAACTCCATTGCATTTCCCTCCACTCTTCACTCTCCCTCAACCTCACTCACATTCACTGCGCTGGGGTGGGGGACTGAGGTGTGTAAGGGGAGCTCTGCCCAGGGATGCAGGCTACAGGAGGAGCCAGAAATGAGCGGTTCCGTGTGCAGGAGAAGGCTCCTGGGACAGGGAGTTGGTCTGGGAGGGGCAGGAAGGCTCCTCCTGGCTCTGGCCAGGGATAAGGGTTTGGGTGCAGGAGAGGACTGGGGGCCGGGGCAGAGAGTTGTGAGGCAGAGGATGGGAGGTGCGGGCTCTGTGAAGGAGGTTGGGCGCAGAGAGGATTCTAGGCTGGGGTAGAAGATTCAGAGTCCTGACAGTACGGACTACAGCTCCCATGTTATCGTTTTAGGGGAAAAGGCAATATGCCAAATTTTGGAGACTCCAAAGTAAGACGCATAAGTGTTCCCACACACTGACCCCAATCCTGCGAACATGGGTCTCGCTGCCAGACTAAGGCTCAAGCCAGTTAGATTTGGTCTGAGTGGGGAAGCTAGAATCTGTCACTCCTGACTCCAGTGCTATGAGGCTGTTGCTTGGCAGGATGAATCCAAAGCTTTGACAAGAGCTCACCTTTTATAAGACTTGCTTTTGGCAGGAGTTTGGATTTTGCTGCATCATGTTGTAACTAGTCACTTTGCAACATAATCACTTTGCAATGTAGGTTAATCTGGAGATCATTTTACATCCGTCTGCTGACACCTTCTACACGCGCCGTGCGCTATTTCAATGTTCAAATCGAAGTAAAGCGGCGAGACGTCGAAATCGCTATTCCCATCAGAAGACGGGAACAGCGTCCTCCTTTGACGTTCAACGTCAAAGTAGGGTGTGGGTAGATGATCCGCATCCCCTTACTTCGAAATAGCGGTGTCCTCCATGGCAGCAATCAGCTGAGGGGTTGAGACGTGCTGGCCAGCCCCTGCAGGGCTCTATGATCTCTGCACTCAGCGGTTCTTAAAGCCGCAGGGACCTGGAAAGCCCGTAGCAGGAAGCTGGCGGCAAGCGTGCGTGCAGCAGCCCTGCCACGAGGTCCCTGCACAGCCAGAGGGACACCATCATGGCGGCCAGCCAGCCACCCGAGCACACCCAGAAGTCCCCCTCCGGGCCATCCCAGGGCTCCCAGGCCTCCAGCCGGCGGGGTAGGAAGTGGGGCCCCTCCTGGACTGACCCTGAACTCCGAGACCTGCTGGGGCTCTGGGGTGAGGAGGAGGTGCTGCACGTCATGGGGAGCAAGCGGCGGAATACGGAGGCGTTCGCCCGGCTGGCTGAGGGCCTGGCTGCCTGGGCTCACCCTGCCCGCACTCCTGACCATGTCAGGAGTAAAGTCAAGGAGTTGCGGAAGGGTTACACCAGGGCCCAGAACTCAGCCAGCTGATCTGGGGCTGCCCCCGCTGTTTGCCCCTATTACTGGGAGCTCAGGGCTATCCTGGGCCCCCGGGGCACCTCCTCCCCCCCAGCCACCCTTGACACCATGGCTGACGAGCCCCAGCTACCCTCGGAGACAGGGTCGGGTCCAGAGGCCAGCCCTGCCCCCCCACGCCTAGATCCGGGACCCTCCGCCCCAGCCACCGAGTGGTCCAGCGAGGAAGGGGAGCTGGTGCTAGACGTCTCGTCCCGCAGCTCCAGCCACGTGTCTGCTGCATGGGGATCTCTGAAGTCTGGCAGTGCACTGTCAGGTACGTACCCCACAGGGCGCAGACCCCTGAGCATGGGGCAGGGGCACCACTTGACTGGGGGGTCCCACACATCCCCACAACACCGCAGTCTGACATGGCCCAGGCAATGCACAGCACAGGGATGGTTCCACAGGCACCAGTGCCCAGCAGCACCTCCACCCATGGACAGTGCCGTGCCCCACCCCCCGGTGGGAGGAGAGAGGGGCGGACCACTGGAGGGGACCACCCACAGGATCACTGCACGCACCAATGGTGCATGGATTCGGGGGGACACAAGCCCTTGGGGGAATGGGGGGTGGGCCAAGGGTCAAGGCTGGGTACTCACGGCCTCCCTTCCCCCCTATTTCTGAAGCCGCACCCTCCGTGGTCCCCAACGGCCCTCCCAGACCACCGGAGCACCACCTCCCGGGGTCACCACCTGCCGCAGTACGGGCCCACCGCCGCCAAGGACACTGCCAAGGACACCGCCGCACCACCACCACCTATATCCCAGAGGTGGCTGCAGCCCTCCGGCGCCAGGCGGACCTCATGGAGCAGAGGCTCCAATTCGAGGAGCGGGAGGCTGCCTGGCGCCGGGAGGCCTGGCGGGAATTTATGGCCACATTAAACCGGGTGGCCAATGCGTTTGAGGAGCTGGTGGACAGTCTTCCTCCCCCTGATGTCATCCGTGCTGCCCTCCCCGCCACCCTGCCTGCTGCTTCCTGCCTGCTGTCCCACCTGCTGTCCCACCCGATGTCCCGCCTGCTGCCCCACCCACCAGCTCCTTAGAGCAAGAGCCACCCGGGGCTGAGGACCCGCTTCGGCCATACCTCCCCGTGCTCCCGGCCCCCAGCCGGCCTCGCCTGGGACCCCGGATGACAGGGGGACTGGCCAGCCGAATGCAGCGGGGCTCGAGCCCGTCCACTCCCGCCCCAGAATGATGGGCGGATGTGGCGTGCCCACATCTCCCCCTTGTACAGAGTTGTCCCCACCCCTGTATATAGTTATTTATAGTTGACCCCCCCCGTAATAGTTTGTAGAGATGTCCCAATTGTATATAGTTATTATTTTCATTGAATCTGTTTTATTTTTGCTAATATTATTTATATGCCAAAAAGAGGCGACATTTTTGTTCTTGTAAAAATAATGATAGTTTTATTTTTCCAAAAACCTGTGTCCCACGTGCTTTTGGTGAAGGTGAGGTGTGGGTGCTGGGGCGGGCTGCAGGGACGGCTGGGGGGGTCACTCACTGGGTCCCCTGGTCAAAGTACTCCCTTAGGGCCTCCCGGACCCGGACCCTGTCCTGGTGGGCCTGGCGGCTCGGGGCGGCGGCTGGCTGGCTGGGGGTAGGCTGTTGCAGCCTCCTGTGCCCAGCCCTGCACGAAGGCCTCCCTCTTGCTTTCCACCAGCTTGTGGAGAGTGCAGCAGGCCCCCACAACCTGGGGGATGTTTGGGAGGCCCAGGTCTGGGCGTGCCAGGAGGCAACGCCAGCGGCCTTTCAGGCGCCCGAAGGCTCGCTCGACCACTTGTCGGGCGTGGTTGAGTCGGGTGTTGTAGCGGTCCTGGCTATCAGAGAGGTGGCCTGTATGGGGCCGCATAAGCCAGGGCTGGAGGGGGCATGCCGCATCCTCCACAAGGCAGAGGGGTACAGTGGTGGTATCCCCCAGAGGGAGATCCCTCTGGGGGCTGTAGGTCCCCGCCTGCAGTCGGTGGCATAGTCCCAAATTCCGGAAAACGCGAGCGTTGTGGGTAGAGCCAGGCCAGCCCACGTAGATGTCCTGGAAGCGGCGACGGCTGTTGACCATGGCCTGAAGGACCACAGAGTGGTAGCCCTTCCGGTTGACGTAGCAGCCACCACTGTGGTCTGGGGCGCGGATGGGGAAGTGGGTCCCATCAAGGGCTCCAAAAAGTTGGGGAATCCCATGGCGGCAAATCCCTTGACGGCCACGTCCAGGTCCCCAACTCGGATGACCCTCTTCAGCAGCAGGGCGTTGAGTGCACGCACCACCTGTGGGGAGGGAACATGAGTGCCTGTGAGGGTTTGCAGAGTGTGACCGCCTTCACCCAGGCCCCTCTCCTCAGCCCCCCTCACCCAGGCCCCCCTCCGCAGCAGGGAGTTCATCCCCAGGCATCCTTTCCTCCATGAGGACAGCCCCGACTGTGGCTTTTCCCTTTCCAAACAGCTGTCCCATGGAGCGGTAGCTGTCTGGAGTGGCCAGCTTCCAGTCAGCTATTGTGACCCTGTTCTCGACGGGGAGGGTGCGCCGCATCTGGGTGTCGTGGTGCCTGAGTGCAGGGGTGAGCCGCTGGCAGAGCTCCAGGAAGGTCTGCCGGCTCATGCGGAAGTTCCGCAGACACTGCTCACCATTCCATTCCCCCATAACCAGGTGCTCCCACCATTTGGTGCTTATTTTTAATTAAGGATGGGGGGAGAGGGGTGGGGTGGGGATCAAGTTAATAGTAGAGGTGCAATTAAGGGCAGGTTACACATGCACCAGAAATTTTGCAAGGTTCATCAATCTCTGGGCTAGCCTCCTTTGGCTGGCACAGCTGTCATTTCGGGACGCCATGCTCCTAAAAGCAACAGTGGTAGGGGAGCTTGACCCCTGCTGCTTTCTTACCCAGCCCCATTTCACTCCCTCCCCTGAGCACACTCCAGTCTTGTTCCTCCCACTTCCTGCAGGCTACTGAACACTGAGCTGAAGCAGGGAGGAAAGCTGCTCTCTTTCTTACTGCACAAAACCTAATGCCCCTGCCCTGCTTCCTTCCCTGTCGCTAGAGGCTCACGCCCCCCTAGCTCTCTCCCTCTCCCGTACTTTGCTCACCTTTACCAGGCTGGATACTGGGGCAGTAGGACATGAGCTGCAGGAAAGCGCTCCCACTAAGGTCAGAAATTAAGGGTTCAGGGAGTGGAAAAGGGCTCTGGGCTGAGGCCCCTGTGCCTAGGGCCACAGGCCTGCTGCTGCCTTCCAGGAGCCATTTAGAGCTAGGTAGAGCCTGTTGCACCTGGGAGACCCCGCTCTACATTTCCATAGCTGACCATAAGTGTAATGGTCCCTTTTGGATCAAATGGTTGATGAAGTAGCAGCCAAGCACTGAGTTCAGTATACCCCCAGCACCCTTTGTCTGTGAGCACTGCAGCCCCCCTACAACTAGGGCACATGCACATCTAGCAGTAGAAGTAGCCGTTCCCCACATAGCGTATTTCAGCAAAATGCTTGTCTGTCCTTCTCCTCATTGCCTTCACTAGACATTCACACTGACCTTAGCCCTTAGGCTTCTGCAAATACCAGTTCATTTATCCATCTGAAGCAGGCACTGTTTAGGAGATTCCCCACGTTCAATTTAGAATGGTCAAGGTTGGCACGTGTGGGTTCTCTTTTTTTTTTTTTTTTTGAAAGAAAGCTATAAATTAAAAGCCAGCCCCCCCTGCACTAACAGGGTTTAGGCACTAAGTCACAGAGAAGTCACTACTACTACTACGATGTAGATCAGTCATTGCTCCCCAAGAACTCTCTAGCAAAGCATCACTTTACCCACATGCGGACACTTGCAAATGGGACCACTCTCAATGGTGCCCTCATTCAAATGTGGAGATCCGTGCCCTCATGCTTACCTTCCACAGCTGCGCTACCCCTGCCCAGCCTGTCTCCTCTATAATCACTGCTGTATCATCAATAACTAAAGCTCTTAGGGCATCTGTGCTATTACATGAAGTTAGAAATAAACTAACCCCCCTACTGGAGCATAAGATTTCCCACACCTTCTAATACTAGTGGAAAATTGAGTACTGTGATCCAAGAACCTGCACCCGCGTGTTAACAGTGCCTGTCATCTTTACTGTTTACACATACAGCTGGGGTGGGGCTACCTATGCAGCTTTGATGTGGACGGCTTTAGGTCATCGGGACTCCAAAAAGCCCATGCCATGCTAGAGCTGCTTGTCTTGCACATGCTGGCACTACTCTCCCTCTCCTCTCTCCCCTGCCCCCAACTTTTTTTTTTTTTTTTTTTTTTTTTTTTTTAAAAAAAAAAAAGAGCTGTTCAGAAAGTAGTGAGTGACTCCCGACCCCCAGAGTGGAAGGCACAAAGGTAGGTTCTAGCAGAGCTGCACTGGTTGCCTCCAGCCCTTGCTCACTGAAAAGCTCTGAAGGCAGATCTCCTACGGCCTGATCTCCAAAGCTCAGGAATGATTTGTCCTAAGGAGCTAGTGTTTGCAGCTGAAGAATCCTTCTCCAACTAGCCAGATGCTAAGACTTGTTTGCGATATGTATGCAGAAGCTTGCCTCCATGTCTGTCATGCTTCTGGCTGATGGTTACCACTCAGAAACAAGGATTATAGCAGTGCTTGTACCTCATCCTGCTCTCTACTGCAGACCCTGTGCTCGACGACTCAACAGGACACAAACACCAAGTTCAAATACAATGACATTTTATTGTGGACACTGTAGTATTATCTGAGCAAAGGAGCAGTCACAACACCTGGGCCCTGCTCAGGCAAAGCCATCTGAAGCCTCAGTTAGT
This sequence comes from Carettochelys insculpta, assembly GCF_033958435.1. Lineage (NCBI taxonomy): Eukaryota > Metazoa > Chordata > Testudines > Carettochelyidae > Carettochelys > Carettochelys insculpta. The sequence continues at coordinate 259,059,939 of NC_134137.1, read as the reverse complement.
CACATTCCTTCCCTCAGATTTAAACAGGTCAACCAAGAAACAAGCGGAGGGGCAGGTCAGCAGCTGGAGTACATTAATACCGCTAGCACTTCTAAATGCTCCCATTCTGGACCTCCCTCAAGTTCCATCTAAACAGAGCCTCCTGGAGAAGAAGAAGAATAAGAAGTCTCTCGTGCATGTGAAGTGAAAGGTGGGGGGACAGCTGGGGGACAAAAAGCAATTCTGCCTTCCTTCTTTGAAATTCAGTCTTCCCAGCTTTAGGTCCTCAGTCAGCCTTAGATGCTGTTGTGACTTCTGCTTCTTTATCCTCATTTTCTTGGCTTGGTGGTTCCACGGAACCTGCAGACCCCTTACTTGAGGGGATGAAGGGACCCACAATCCAGGACAGAGGTGTGTTCTGCATCATGTAAGCCATCAGCTCATCCACATATTCCTGGGCCCTGCTCACCATCTCCCGGCTCTGGGTCAGGAGGCTGCTGGAGAGATCCTGGAAGGAACCAACGCTTGAGAAGGAGGCACGGAGCTCTTCCATGTTGCGATACACCTGCTGCACCTTATCCTGAAGGCTGGTGGGGAGGCCTTGAATGCTGGATACTAGCACCTGGCAGGCATCCTGCAGCTGCTGGAGAATGCTGCGGGACATGGCCAGAGTCTCAGACTCCATCTGGTGGAGAAACAAACCCAAGGTTTACGTTCACCACAGACACACAAAGATGGGACTTGCTGCCACCTCTTCTGGAGATGTCCTCGTGCTGGGAGCTGTGCTGAAAAGGATAGCAGGGACAGAAACCAGGAGCTCTTTCATGGAAAGAGCATTGGCTTGAGCCATTCTTTCCATAGAAAGGGAAGCTATTTGGCTTTTAGGACTCAGGAAGCCTGTATTACCATTGTTTGCAGCCTGTGACACGAAGAGACATGAGCTGCCTGGAACAGAGCTCGATCAGGGGAGAGCTTAGGGATCTCCTTATCAGTTACATGACTCAAGGTTTGAAGGCTATGCTGAGGTTAAGGGAGGGCAACACTTACAGCTACCCTACCAAGAAGGGAAGTGAAGCCCCTTGGACACAGCATTCACGAGTGACCAATTTGAGATGTATTCGAGGAACACTTATGGGCAACCCTGTTTTCCCTCAAGGTAGGAGGTCACCAGGTATCTGTCTGGCTGAGGAGCTCAGCAGCTACCTTGCAAGGCCCAAAACACTTTTCAGCCTCCGAGCAGAAGGGGAAAGCTATGGACATACCCCTGTCTCTTCCACGTCTGTGATCTCACTGCCTTTTGGCTGCTTTTGACTCCAGTTCAGCCACATCTCCTGGAACTTCTCCCGGGCATCTTGGAGCCTCACACCTTCTTTGATGTATTCAATCTAGAAAGGGATTGAATAAATCTCTCAGTTCCTCTAGCTCTACTGCTTGAGGACACAACTTCAACCTGCAGACATTTTATGTTCTATAAGTCTATCACGCCCTGGTCCGCACAGGATGAAGTGGAAGAGTTCCCTGGCCTGAAAGGCAGGGGAGTAGGGCAAAGGAGTCCAAGCCACCACCAACTCTATTTGCCCAGGCACTGGGCTAGAGTTTACTAGTAGACCGCCTCCTGAAGCGGAGCGAGTCCTTACCAGTCCGATGACCTGACGAAGCTGGGACAGAGCCTCATTGATGCTTTGGCTGGTATGGCTCATCTTGTCTAGGGAATAGCGGTAGGCGCGCTGGCGGAGTTTGGCCGACAGGGAACCCAAACGCACAAAGTAGCTGCGATGCTCTGGCGCTTGTGCTGAAGACGCTGGAGTCCCTTCCATGGATTCAGCAAGTTCAGCTGAAGGCAAGAAGAATCTGAGGGTAAGAGCTTGGGAAAGGAGGACAAGCTATACTCAACTGCCCAATGCTACCCCAAATTCTTGGCGGAATAGCCCTTCAAAAAGCCACGAGATCAACCTCTGCCTTTAAGGCGGCTAATAACTGACCCCAAACAAAGAGGGCTAGGACTGTTTCTGCACACTTGACATGGACTCCAAGATGTAGTCCGAATTCATGCCCATAGTACCTTCGAGCACCACCCTTTCCCCCCACTTGCTCACATCATTTTCAATGGGCATGTAGCCAGGAACTCCCTTGGCCAAGCACGTTACACATGAAAATGCTGCCCATCTGTCAGCCAGTGCAGGCTGAGAGGCTTCTCAGTCTTGTCCAGACAAGTTGGGACCAAAGGGAGTGTTACTTTGCTCTTTGAAACCATAGCCCTGTCCTTTGTGTTCTGACCCAGTTCCTCCTCCGTCATGGGAAGGTAGTGATCCAAGAGCTCTTCTGACTTCCCCAGCACTGCTTCCATTCTGCTCATGGCCAGTTGGCCCATTCTGGATTCTGCTACTGTGCTCATGCTGTCCGTCACTGCTGACTTGGTGGCCTTCATCCCATCCTGCACAGCCTCCTTCGTCATGTCTACCACTCTGCTCATGGCCTCCTTGACATCTGTCAGTCTGGAGGAGACCGACTCCTGTGTGTCGGGCACAGCCTGGAGAGAAGGGTCAAGCAAAGCATTACTGACCAGACATTCAGGGCAATAAACCACATTGGCCCAGGGAGTCGAGTCACTAGAGGATGTTTACCACTTGTCCATCTAGACATGAAGAACTCCCTACCTTGCTCGGGTGACCATATTCCTCCCCCACACCCAGCCTTACGGAACATGGCCATTTTACAAGATGCCCTATTGGAGTCTGAATGTGAGTCACAGGCAGCATTCACTAGCGGGAGACTGGTCACCCTCTTCAAGACAGTCTAGGGAGGCAAGGAGGAAAATGAGCAAGTCAGAAGCAAGGCTGGAGCTTGGAGCCACTCATGACTTTTCAACTGTTATCCCCGAGTCAAAAAGATTCTGTAACGGTGCAAGAGGCTACAGAGCTAGCACACCTAACAGCTAGGTCTCACTTGAGAGAGATGAGCCTGATCAGAAAGGTCACTGGACAGGGAGGGGAGAAGTGGTTTTCAATAGGGTAAGCCAGACATCTTGTGTCTCTGTCGTCAACTGAACGAGTGATGCCTAAGAGGCAATACCTACCTGCTGTTCCTCCTCCCCATGCTCCAGGGATGCCATCTTTGTATCCTTGCCATTAGAATCCATAGTGGAATTAGATGTGCCTGAAGAGAGAGAAGCTTACTTTGCAAGTTGTAACCCTTCCCAAGGGAGATACAGCCCATCAAAGGGAAGAAGATGGTTCTATTCCAGACAACGGCCAATAGGTAGCCCCAACAGCTTAACAAGTGGCTGGTATGTAGAACTTACTCTGTAAAAAGCAGTGGAGCCAAGAATTTTACTAGATAGAAAGGAAGAGCATTTTCTTATCTGTCACATAAGAGTCACCAGAAAAAAGTCTCATTTTTATAAACCCTTTGAAGGCTGTAGATTCTATTGGTTCTAAGTTGCTTTTAAGTGCATGAAAAGCCCATGAGTCTGTCACAGGAGAGAAAGGGCTTAAGACCAACTCCTTCACAATATAAGCACAGCACACAGGCACAGCCCAACATTTCTTAGGAGCATAAACAAAAAAACATGACAAAGAAAGAGTAAAAACAAAAAAGAAAGACAGGAAACCCCCTTCAAAACCTTATTCCCAAGCACAACCCCCAACCTACCCCAGGACTCCAAACACTGCCTTACTTTTCTTCCCCTCTGGCAAGATTTTATACACTCCTGGTGATGTCATTATGAGGGAGTGGTGAAATAATGAGGACTGACAGTTTAGGGAGCCAGTGAAAGAAAGCTTCCACTTCCTTGACCAATAAGAGAATGCAAATCCCTTGGGGACTGCAAAGTTTGGGCCTGAGTTCTTCACCATATCTGATTCCAATTATTCCCACGGGTCTTCTGCTGTCGTCCAGCTGAATTCACTGATAGCACTGCTGTCTTGAAACAGTTGCTAGTTCGTATAGGTAAAATGTTCTAAAGAACTTCTGTGACAAAAAGCTATTGACCTTCATTGCAATTGACCATGGGAAAAGAGAGAGAAAAGGGAAAATATTGAAACTGAACTTCTGGCTTTGTTTTGAAAAATCTTGAAAAAAGAAAAAAAATATATAAACCTTCTGTGGTGGTAAGGTTGCAGAGATCCAGATACCTGCCTCCTCTACACGTTGCTCATAGCTTCAAAGTAAACACTGGCCCACTGTAGCAAAGAGTGGCATTCTACTGACACGTATTTTTTTCCAAAGGGTTAGGACACTAGCCTAGGATTTGAGCTGCTGTCAATTCCATCCTCTTTCACAGAGCTTCTGTGTGACCTTGACCAAGTTGCTTAGCTTCTCAGTGCCTCAGTTTCCCCTGGGGGGTGTTTGGGAGGCCCAGTTCTAGGCGTGCCAGGAGGCAACGCCAGCGGCCTTTCAGGCGCGCGAAGGCTCGCTCGACTCCTTGTTGGGCGTGGTTGAGTCGGGCGTTGCAGCGGTCCTGGCTATCAGAGAGGTGGCGTGTATAGGGCCGCGTAAGCCAGGGCTGGAGGGGGTATGCCGCGTCCCCCACAAGGCAGAGGAGTACAGTGGTGGTATCCCCCAGAGGGATCTCCCTGTGGGGGATGTAGGGCCCCGCCTGCAGTCGGTGGCATAGTCCCGAATTCCGGAAAACGCGGGTGTTGTGGGTAGAGCCAGGCCAGCCCACGTAGATGTCCTGGAAGCGGCCACGGCTGTCGACCACGGCCTGAAGGACCACAGAGTGGTAGCCCTTCCGGTTGACGAAGCAGCCACCACTGTGGTCTGGGGCGCGGATGGGGATGTGGGTCCCATCAAGGACTCCAAAGCACTTGGGGAATCCCATGGCGGCAAATGTCTTGACGGCCGCGTGCAGGTCCCCAGCTCGGATGACCCTCTTCAGCACCAGGGCATTGAGTGCATGCACCACCTGTGGGGAGGGAACATGAGTGCCTGTGAGGGTTTGCAGAATGTGACCGCCTTCACCCAGGCCCCTCTCTCCCAGGCCCCTCTCCTCAGCCCCCCTCACCCAGGCCCCCCTTCCCAGCCCCCTTCCCAGGCCCCCCTCCGCAGCAGGGAGTTCAGCCCCAGGCATCCTTACCTCCATGAGGACAGCCCCGACTGTGGCTTTTCCCACTCCAGACAGCTGTCCCATGGAGCAATAGCTGTCTGGAGCGGCCAGCTTCCAGACAGCCACTGCGACCCTCTTCTCGATGGGGAGGGTGCGCCGCATCCGGGTGTCGTGGTGCCTGAGTGCAGGGGTGAGCCACTGGCAGTGCTCCAGGAAGGTCTGCCGGCTCATGCGGAAGGTCCGCAGCCACTGCTCATCATTCCATTCCCCCATAACCAGGTGCTCCCACCACTCGGTGTGGGAGGAGTAGCTCCAGAGTCGGCGGGGCACACGGCGGGGGAGGGTGAGGAGGGCCCGATGGTCGGGGGTGTCTCCTAGTGCTCCTGGGGAGGGCTTGCATTCCAGAAGCTGCTGGGCGGCTGCCTGGGCAGCATCTAGAAGGGCGCCTGTTCCGCGGGAAGTGACTTGTAGGGCTTCCAGCTCCTGCTGCACGTCCATGTCTGCGGGCTCGAGGTCTGCGAGGCTTGTATCACCAACGCAGGGCTGCTCGTGCGGTGCAGGCCGAGTGTGTCTGGGAGGGGCCCTTTAAGGGAGCGGCTTGCAGCTCCCCCGGAAGGGCTAGTGTGCTCTGTGACCCGGTCCGCGGGCTTTCCTGGCCCCTTCTTTCGAAAGAGGGGACTAGTATGTGTGGACGCTCCGCGTTTCCTTCCGGGGCAGCTCTTTTCGGTGTTCTCCGGGGCTACTTCAATGTTGAACGTCGAAGTTGTCAGCCCTGGAGGACGTATAGACGATAACCGTCGAAGTAGCCTACTTCAACGTTGTGTCCCAGTAGAGATGTAGCCCAGGAAAAGGAGGATGGCCAAGGGAGGGGCCTGTGACGGTGGGGCCAACTTCCGTTCCGCCCTCTGATCACGAATCTGAGCAGAGTTCCTCTGGGCATCGTGCACCAGCTCCACTCCAGCCCCTGTTTTTCTTTTTAGTTGTCCCCCGAATTTATTTGGGGCCCATGTATTTTAGTGGATCCTTCCTCTTGAGGAGGACCTTTAAGTCATGGCTGGGCTCTGCCCGCACACTCCCTGGTCCCCGATAGGAGCACGGGGCTCGGTCAGCTCAGATGGGTGGCTCTGGAGGCTCAGGCGGGCAGGCAGGCAGCTGGCACGGGACTTGGCCAGCTGGGGCTGCACCAGGGTCCCACAAGGGGCCAAGAACAACTATTTGAGCTTATTTTTAATTTTAAATATTTTTATATCAAGTTTCTGTGTTCATTTCAAATTCCAAGTTGGATTTTTTTTAAAGCGGGGGCTGGAAGGTGGGAAAGGACAACTGGGGGGACATGAGGGTTTCTCAAAAATCAAAAGGGGAGCGTGGGGCCAAAAAGTTTGGGAACCACCGTTTTAAGGGAAGGGTGTGAGAAAAGAGTGTTTATCCCTCTGTGTCCCCTTCATTGCTCTCCCTCCAGGTTTCAACTGGGAGAGGAAAAAGTGGTGATACAGTCTCAGGCCCTGCTAACAGGCCAAGCTCCGCCTGCGTGAGATGCTCCTGATAGCAGACTGTGCAGGTGTTCGGACCAGGCGCACGCATGCTCTGCTGGGTTCTTTGGGATTAGGTCCCTCCCAGGAGGTTCAGCCGCACCACATGACCACAGAACCATGGCAGCACAATAGCCACATGCCTGGAGCCCAGTCATGTGATTAGGTCAATGTCAGCTGCCATTTCAAAATAAGCTTTTTCTATTTTTTTTTTTTGGTCCAATGGGGCTGCAAGGAAAAGCTTGAAAACATCCATTGAATGCCAGGGATTTGGTGATGGCTGCCTGTGCTGTCACCCAGACTCCAGCAGCGGGCAATGCAGCATCCATAGCAGGAGAGGTAACCGGCTCTTGTTGGCCCTGATGTGCGCCCACCCATTCACCCTCCCTCACTTTAATAGGGAAAAGGCTGGCTGGGCTCAATGGGATCGGTGGCATACGGCCGTTGACCCCCAAAGCTCAGATTGTGGTCGGTGAATGGGAAGAGTTCCCAAATCCCACCCCCCCTCACCAGGAAAATGAGAAGCCGCTCCTAGTGCATTACATAGATCGGTAATCCTTCCTCTCTCTTCTTGCTATTTATCAGCAGCAATGATATAGGATAAACCTAGACTTTTCTATAGCCATCACTTGGCATCATTTAGCTGAATAGGGCACCTCACACCTCCCCGAGCTACTGAGTCAGGGCCTCTGCAGAAGCAGGCAGCTGCTTATGTGTCTGTTTTTAATGCTCTTATGTTTCCAGGTTTTTTTTCCTGATAATATTGCATCATAGTTTTGTCCATGGCAACGTCTCCATGAGCATCAGAAGATCGGACACTCCTGATAATGGAAAAACTCACAGAAATGTTAAGATGTCTGGATGGGACAACCCAGGCTCCCTGGCTGCTTGCTATTGTGGGGTGGGGGCTTCCCAGAATGGGTCCTACAAGTCTTCTTTTGTTCTATAATTGACAAAGCACATGGTTTTCTTTCCTTTTTTTTTTTATGCCAGGTCTGAAGTTTTCTCATAACTCTGAGGCAACCTGAAGATGTGGTTTGAGAGCTGTGTACAGAACGAGGTGTTTCCCCTTCTTGAAAATGTACCTTTTTAATGTGATTCACAATTGGAAAACATCTTGGCTGATGTAGTGCCTTCCTTAACCAGGGACAGGGGCTGCATTTACTTAACACCTAACTTCAGCACGCTAGCTCAAGCCATCTTGTCTCGTACTGTAGCTCGCGGAGCCTAGGTAACAAGTTGACCACCTAATATCATGATGAAGACATTGCCCCTCACTTGCGTTCGGAATGCAGCTGAGTTTACGCTGGGCTTTCTGATATCTGGCATGTCCAGGACTGGACAGGTGCTGGATTGCCAAATTGTCTGGGACCACTGGATGTCACCACCACGTGCTCCTGCCACTTCACCACCCCCACGCTCCTCCTGCTTTTTCACCACCACACATCTCCAGCTTCACCCCTGTAGCGCTCCCCAACTCCAGCTCCCGCACACCCCAGCTCAACTCCACCCCTGGCTCCTCTGCACCCTAACCCACCCCAATCTTAATCCTCCTTTCCCCCTCCCACAGCCCCTACCCAAGCCCCCTGACTCATGCAAACTTTGAGGGACCCAAGGGTTATGGCAAAGGCAACCCATGCATATCTTGGGAGACTACTGCATGCCACACCATCAAATTTTGTAGCATTAGCTCTTTAAATGGGACTATTTTTGCCAGAGGGCAGACCACCAGGATTTCTGGACCACCAGAGGCTGGATCAAGGGAACTTACTGAATTTAGCTCTATGGGTCCAATGTAAACTCAGCCACCATTCCTAGTCAAGTCAGATGTTCATCTGTTCCCTCACAGGAGACAGGTAAGGAACTGGTAATGCTTATTTTTAGTTAAAGATGGGGGGAGAGAGAGAGAGGGGTCAGGTTAATAGTAGAGATGCTATTAAGGGCAGGTTACGCATGCACCACAAATTTTGCAAGGTTCATCGATCTCTGGGCTAGCCTCCTTTGGCTGGCACAGCTGTCATTTTGGGATTCCATGCTCCTAAAAGCGTCAGCGGTAGGGGTGCTTGAGCCTTGCTGCTTTCTTACCCAGCCCCATTTCACTCCCTCCCCTGAGCACACTCCAGTCTTGTTCCTCCCACTTCCTGCAGGCCACTGAACACTGAGCTGAAGCAGGGAGGAAAGCTGCTCTCTTTCTTACTGCACAAAACCTAATGCCCCTGCCCTGCTTCCTTCCCTGTCGCTAGAGGCTCACGCCCCCCTAGCTCTCTCCCTCTCCCGTACTTTGCTCACCTTTACCAGGCTGGATACTGGGGCAGTAGGACATGAGCTGCAGGAAAGCGCTCCCACTAAGGTCAGAAATTAAGGGTTCAGGGAATGGAAAAGGGCTCTGGGCTGAGGCACAGGGGTGTGGTATAGGGAGGAATAGAGGTGGGGGCTCAGGTAGGGGACTCCCAACCCCACTAATTACACTTCCCTGAAGAGGCTGCAAGGACCCTGTGGCCTGTAAGCCTGAGTAGGCTGTATGCTGCCTGCCTCTCCACCCAGAAGCACTGGCCCTGGAGCTTCCCTTGGTTGCTCTTCCTGGCCCACGGGAGTTTTGGGGAATGGGCAAGTGTACAGAGGCCCCTGTGCCTAGGGCCACAGGCCTGCTGCTGCCTTCCAGGAGCCATTTAGAGCTAGGTAGAGCCTGTTGCCGCTGGGAGACCCCGCTCTACATTTCAACAGCTGACCATAAGTGTAATGGTCCCTTTTGGATCAAATGGTTGATGAAGTAGCAGCCAAGCACTAAGTTCAGTATACCCCCAGCACCCTTTGTCTGTGAGCACTGCAGCCCCCCTCCAACTAGGGCACATGCACATCTAGCAGTAGAAGTAGCCGTTCCCCACATAGCGTATTTCAGCAAAATGCTTGTCTGTCTTTCTCCTCATTGCCTTCACTAGACATTCACACTGACCTTAGCCCTTAGGCTTCTGCAAATACCAGTTCATTTATCCATCTGAAGCAGGCACTGTTTAGGAGATTCCCCACGTTCAATTCAGAATGGTCAAGGTTGGCACGTGTGGGTTCTCTTTTTTTTTTTTTTAAATTAAGAAAGCTCTAAATTAAAAGCCAGCCCCCCCTGCACTAACAGGGTTTAGGCACTAAGTCACTACTACTACTACTACTACTACTACTACGTAGATTAGTCATTGCTCCCCAAGAACTCTCCAGCAAAGCATCACTTTACCCACATGCAGACACTTGCAAATGGGACCACTCTCAATGGTGCCCTCATTCAAATGTGGAGATCTGTGCCCTCATGCTTACCTTCCACAGATGCACTACCCCTGCCCAGCCTGTCTCCTCTATAATCACTGCTGTATCATCAATAACTAAAGCTCCTATGGCATCTGTGCTATTCCATAAATTAGAAATAAACTAACCCCCATACTGGAGCATAAGATTTCCCACACCTTCTAATACCAGTGGAAAATTGAGTACTGTGATCCAAGAACCTGCACCCGTGTGTTAACATTGCCTGTCATCTTTACTGTTTACATATACAGCTGGGGTGGGGCTACCTATGCAGCTTTGATGTGGACGGCTTTAGGACATCGCGACTCCAAAAAGCCCATGCCATGCTAGAGCTGCTTGTATTGCACATGCTGGCAATACTCTCCCTCTCCTCTCTACCCTGCCCCCAACTGATTTTTAAAAAAAGAGCTATTCAGAAAATAGTGAGTGAGTGACTCCCCACCCCCAGAGTGGAAGGCACAAAGGTAGTTTCTAGCAGAGCTGCACTGGTTGCCTCCAGCCCTTGCTCACTGAAAAGCTCTGAAGGCAGATCTCCTACGGCCTGATCTCCGAAGCTCAGGAATGATTTGTCCTAAGGAGCTAGTGGTTGCAGCTGAAGAATCCTTCTCCAACTAGCAAGATGCTAAGACTTGTTTGCGATATGTATGCAGAAGCTTGCCTCCACGTGTGTCATGCTTCTGGCTGATCATTACCACTCAGAAACAAGGATTAGAGCAGGATGAGTTACAAGCACTGCTCTTCTGCAGACCCTGTGCTCGACGACTCAACAGGACACAAACACCAAGTTCAAATACAATGACATTTTATTGTGGACACTGTAGTATTATCTGAGCAAAGGAGCAGTCACAACACCTGGGCCCTGCTCAGGCAAAGCCATCTGAAGCCTCAGTCAGTCACATTCCTTCCCTCAGATTTAAACAGGTCAACCAAGAAACAAGCGGAGGGGCAGGTCAACAGCTGGCATACATTAATACCACTAGCACTTCTAAATGCTCCCATTCTGTACCTCCCTCAAGTTCCATCTAAACAGAGCCTCCTGGAGAAGAAGAAGAAGTCGTCTCTCGTGCATGTGAAGTCAGAGTTGGGTGGACAGCTGGGGGACAAAAAGAATTCTGCCTTCCTTCTTTGAAATTCAGTGTTCCCAGCTTTAGTTCCTCAGTCAGCCTTTGATGCTGTTGCGACTTCTCCTTCTTTATCCTCATTTTCTTGGCTTGGTGGTTCCATGGAACCTGCAGACCCCTTACCTGAGGGGATGAAGGGACCCACAATCCAGGACAGAGGTGCGTTCTGCATCATGTAAGCCATCAGCTCATCCACATATTCCTGGGCCCTGCTCACCATCTCCCGGCTCTGGGTCAGGAGGCTGCTGGAGAGATCCTGGAAGGAACCAACGCTTGAGAAGGAGGCATGGAGCTCTTCCATGTTGCGATACACCTGCTGCACCTTATCCTGAAGGCTGGTGGGGAGGCCTTGAATGCTGGATACTAGCACCTGGCAGGCATCCTGCAGCTGCTGGAGAATGCTGCGGGACATGGCCAGAGTCTCGGACTCCATCTGGTGGAGAAACAAACCCAAGGTTTACGTTCACCACAGACACACAAAGATGGGACTTGCTGCTACCTCTTCTGGAGATTTCCTCATGCTGGAAGCTGTGCTGAAAAAGGATAGCAGGGACAGAAACCAGGAGCTCTTTCATGGAAAGAGCGTTGGCTTTAGCCATTCTTTCCATAGAAAGGGAAGCTATTTGGCTTTTAGGACTCACGAAGCCTGTATTACCATTGTTTGCAGCCTGTGACACTAAGACATAAGCTGCATGGAACAGAGTTCGATGAGGGAGAGCCTAGGGATCTCCTTATCAGTTACATGACTCAAGGTTTGAAGGCTATGCTGAGGTTAAGGGAGGGCAACACTTACAGCTACCCTACCAAGAAGGGAAGTGAAGCCCCTTGGACACAGCATTCACGAGTGACCAATTTGAGATGTATTCGAGGAACACTTATGGGCAACCCTGTTTTCCCCTCAAGGTAGGAGGTCACCAGGTATCTGTCGTCTGGTTGAGGAGCTCAGCAGCTACCTTGCAAGGCCCAAAACACTTTTCAGCCTCCGAGCAGAAGGGCAAAGCTATGGACATATCCTTGTCTCTTCCACGTCTGTGATCTCACTGCCTTTTGGCTGCTTTTGACTCCAGTTCAGCCACATCTCCTGGAACTTCTCCCGGGCATCTTGGAGCCCCACACCTTCTTTGATGTATTCAATCTAGAAAGGGATTGAATTAATATCTCAGTTCCTCTAGCTCTACTGCTTGAGGACACAACTTCAACCTGCAGACATTTTATGTTCTATAAGCCTATCACGCCCTGGTCCACACAAGATGAAGTGGAAGAGTTCCCTGGCCTGAAAGGCAGGGGAGTAGGGCAAAGGAGTCCAAGCCACCAGCAACTCTATTTGCCCAGGCACTGGGCTAGAGTTTACTAGTAGACCGCCTCCTGAAGCGGAGCAAGTCCTTACCAGTCCGATGACCTGACGAAGCTGGGACAGAGCCTCATTGATGCTTTGGCTGGTATGCCTCATCTTGTCTAGGGAATAGCGGTAGGCGCGCTGGCGGAGTTTGGCCGACAGGGAACCCAAACGCACAAAGTAGCTGCGATGCTCCGGTGCTTGTGCTGAAGACGCTGGAGTCCCTTCCATGGATTCAGCAAGTTCAGCTGAAGGCAAGAAGAATCTGAGGGTAAGAGCTTGGGAAAGGAGGACAAGCTATACTCAACTGCCCAATGCTACCCCAAATTCTTGGTGGAATAGCCCTTCAAAAAGCCACGAGACCAACCTCTGCCTTTAAGGTGGCTAATAACTGACCCCAAACAAAGAGGGCTAGGACTGTTTCTGCACACTTGAAATGGACTCCAAGAAGTAGTCCGAATTCATGCCCATAGTACCTTCGAGCAGCACCCTTTCCCCCCACTTGCTCACATCATTTTCAATGGGCATGTAGCCAGGAACTCCCTTGGCCAAGAACGTTACACATGAAAATGCTGCCCATCTGTCAGCCAGTGCAGGCTGATAGGCTTCTCAGTCTTGTCCAGACAAGTTGGGACCAAAGGGAGTGTTACTTTGCTCTTTGAACCCATAGCCCTGTCCTTTGTGTTCTGACCCAGTTCCTCCTCTGTCATGGGAAGGTAGTGATCCAAGAGCTCTTCTGACTTCCCCAGCACTGCTTCCATTCTGCTCATGGCCAGTTGGCCCATTCTGGATTCTGCTACTGTGCTCATGCTGTCCGTCACTGCTGACTTGGTGGCCTTCAGCCCATCCTGCACAGCCTCCTTCGTCCTGTCTACCACTCTGCTCATGGCCTCCTTGACATCTGTCAGTCTGGAGGAGACCGACTCCTGTGTGTCAGGCACAGCCTGGAGAGAAGGGTCAAGCAAGACATTACTGACCAGACATTCAGGGCAATGAACCACATTGGCCCAGGGAGTCGAGTCACTAGAGGATGTTTACCACTTGTCCATCTAGACATTAAGAACTCCCTACCTTGCTAGGGTGACCCTATTCCTCCCCCACACCCAGCCTTACGGAACACGGCCATTTTACAAGATGCCCTATTGGAGTCTGAATGTGAGTGAACTGCCTCGAGTCCTGGCCCGAGGTCAGGAATTGTCCCTTGTTCAGCCCAAGAGGTCGTCAACTCTTCAGTAGAAGATCTGCAGCTTGCTATCAGGCCTTAGACACCTGCCTCCACCTTAAGTGGCGTTCGTAAAATATTGCTCAACATGTCATTGTGGGGACAGACTTACCATCTCAGCAGTCTGCTGAGGAGTTGGTAGAGTCTCCTCCACCTTCTCTACTTCAGCAACAGCCTTAGTCCCTGTTGAGACACAGCATATTTCCATCTGGTTTTTTGGGTTTTGCCACTGCATGAGGTAGAGCATCTGGCTCATCTCTAATGACACCCCTTGGTCTTCCAAGCATTCAGGCTGCCATAGAGTGAATGCAAGCGTCGGTGTACGGCAACTATGACACCATCTAGAGCCTCACTGGGCATGGGGAAGGAAGGGACAAGCCCCTCATTTACTTAGTGCAAACACCTTGTGGGAGAGGGTCTCTCTCCTGCAGGTTAGGGTTTCCTTCCACTTACCCAGGCAAGATTGTTACCACTAGCAGCAGAATGTTCCTGCGCCCCCTTGCTTACTGCACAATTCTTAACCCTCTACTTCCCAGGCTCCTTCTTCATGCAAGAGGTTTTTTTGGGTTTGTATGCAGTAGAGCTGGACTACATGGAAGGATTTCACTCCACATAGTCTTACAGCTTGTAGGATTTTGACCTCATCTTAGTAGCTGTCTGGTACCTTTTGAAGGGCATTCACAAAGCCTCAACTGCAACAGTCGGTTAATTGTTTCCTTCATGCGGATGACATAGCTGGTCACATCAGGCAATAGCTCAACAAGCAGCTCAGAGCCATTTTTAAACTCTTGGCAGTTTTGTTGGCCCACAGGTACTAAGTAGAGGAGGCTGAAACAGCCTGACTGAAAGAGGTTAGAGCATCCCTTGTTGTACAGGGATCCGCTCATTTTGCAGTTGGATCTCCTGCAAAGATTATTGCTCTTGAAAGAAAGTTAGCTGAGCCGGAATCTTTACTTCCTGGCCACAATGAAGGCAACTGCAGGTTCAGCAACAGTCAGTGTCAACAAACCCCTTCCTTATCCTCTAGGTGGATATTTACATCCCTGGGCTTCTGTACCTTTCTACACTACCATCATGCCCACCTCTAATATTGCAGGCCTACATTTCTTAAGCACCTATGGTCAAGTTGTCACACACACACACACACACACACACACACAGCTCTGCAGAGACTTCACTCACCCTGAGGTTCAAATACAGGGGGAACTGACTCGGGGCTGCCGACTGCAACGTTGGTTATGGATGTCGCTCCCTTCTCTGCCAGGTCACACAGAGACTTGACGTAGGGATGGCTCTCCTTGGTGGAGGCATAGGCAGTTGCAGCCAAGTCACAGGCAGCATTCACTAGCGGTAGACTGGTCACCCTCTTCAAGGCAGTCTAGGGAGGCAAGGAGGAAAATGAGCAAGTCAGAAGCAAGGCTGGAGCTTGGAGCCACTCATTACTTTTCAACTGTTATCCCCGAGTCAAAAGGATTCTGTAACGGTGCAAGAGGCTACAGAGCTAGCACACCTAACAGCTATGTCTCACTTGACAGAGATGAGCCTGATCAGAAAGGTCACTGGACAGGGAGGGGAGAAGTGGTTTTAAATAGGGTAAGCCAGACATCTTTTGTCTTTGTCAACTGAACCAGTGATGCCTAAGAGGCAATACCTACCTGCTGTTCCTCCTCCCCATGCTCCAGGGATGCCATCTTTGTATCCTTGCCATTAGAATCCATAGTGGAATTAGATATGCCTGAAGAGAGAGAAGCTTACTTTGCAAGTTGTAACCCTTCCTAAGGGAGCTACAGCCCTTCAAAGGGAACAAGATGGTTCTACTCCAGAAAATGGCCAATTGGTAGCCCCAGCAGCTTAACAAGTGGCTGGTATCTAGAACTTACTCTGTAAAAAGCAGTGGAGCCAAAAATTTTACTATATAGATAACAAAGTGCTCCTCCTTTCTGTCACATAAGAGTCACCAGAAAAAAAAGAGGTCTCATTTTTATAAGCCCTTTGAAGGCTGTAGATTCTATTGGTTCTAAGTTGCTTTTAAGTGTATGAAAAGCACATGAGTCTGTCACAGGAGAGAAAGGGCTTAAGACCAACTCCTTCACAATATAAGCACAGCACACAGCCAAACATTTCTTAGGAGCATAAACAAAAACACATGACCAAGGAAGGGTAAAAACAAAAAAGAAAGACAGGAAACCCCCTTCAAAACCTTATTCCCAAGCACAACCCCCAACCTACCCCAGAACTCCAAACACTGCCTTACTTTTCTTCCCCTCTGGCAAGATTTTATACACTCCTGGTGATGTCATTATGAGGGAGTGGTGAAATAATGAGGACTGACAGTTTAGGGAGCCAGTGAAAGAAAGCTTCCACTTCCTTGACCAATAAGAGAATGCAAATCCCTTGGGGACTGCAAAGTTTGGGCCTGAGTTCTTCACCATATGTGATTCCAATTATTCCCCCGGGTCTTCTGCTGTCGTCCAGCTGATTTCATTGATACCACTGCTGTCTTGAAACAGTTGCTAGTTAGTATAGATCAAATGTTCTAAAGAACTTCTGTGACAAAAAGCTATTGACCTTCATTGCAATTGACCATGGGAAAAGAGAGAGACAAGGGAAAATATTGAAACTGAACTTCTGACTTTGTTTTGAAAAATCTCGAAAAAAGAAAAAAATATATAAACCTTCTCTGGTGGTAAGGTTGCAGAGATCCAGATGCCTGCTTCCTCTGCACGTTGCTCATAGCTTGAAAGTGAAAACTGGCCCACTCTAGCAAAGAGTGGCATTCTACAGACATGTATTTTTTTCCAAAGGGTTAGGACACTAGCCTCGGATTTGAGCTGCTGCTGTCAATTCCATCCTCTCCCACAGAGCTTCTGTGTGACCTTGACCAAGTTGCTTAGCTTCTCAGTGCCTCAGTTTCCCCTCTGACCAGTGGGGATGATAGAGCTACTGTACCTCACAGAAGTGTAGTGAGGTGCTCAGATACTCTGGCAATCAGGACCATATAAGCACCTTAGAGAAGGATACATTTTGTTAGGGAACAAAAGTTGGGTCGGGTAACTGGCATAGCCCTTCCTCACTCCTCTTTCAGCCCCAATTCAGAAAAAAGAAGCGGAACAAGTTCCCTTTCTGTGATGGGCGAGAGACAAGAGTTTTAATTCATCCCTTTGTAACATCACCCACTGTGTGTTGAAGTAAATGACTAAACAAGATACAAGGCAATTGAGAAGCCAGCCTGTATTATGCACGTGCCCTAGGACATACTCTGAAGATCTACGTCTTCTTCCCTCATGACTGCCCATTCTCTGCCCATCTCGAGTGGGGAAGGCAGTAGCAGCCCTTCCACTGCCTACTATCCCATCAGCTACAGAACACGTCTCCCTGCTCAGCCATTCTGCTGATCCCAAAGTTGCCCTTCATGACCTGTCTGCTGTCCCATTTTGGCGAGGCTTAGTCTAGACAGGTTTTGGAAGGAATCTAAATGTGGCAAATGAAGCATGGAGCATTTCTATGGTACAGTAAACGTCTTGCATGTTCTCCTGAAATTTGTTCTTTACTAATCAGTAGGATGAGGTGGATGGTCATCGGGGGCAGGGGAAATGTGTGACTCAGGGCAATAATGCAATGCTTTGGAACTTCAAGAAGGAAATTAATATTGTGAAGGTGCAATTTTTAAAACATCTCTTGAGCGGGTAGACAGCCACAACCGCTATTGTTTCATCCAAAAACTGCTCCCCCATGCAGAACCATCGCTGCCACTCTCTTTGATGTTTCCAGTGCCAATCCAGCCTTGCTGGGTTTTGTTCCCCCTGATCATTGAGGAGCATCTGTTGAAATTGTATTCCAGTGATACTCACTGGTCCAGGAGCCAAACAAGCAACCAGTGTTATGCAAAGGAGCCACCATCATTTGAATTAATTATTGCATGTATTATAGTACTACATTGAGTTTTATACTATCTATGTCATTCACCTCATCAAAAAGTTAATAGCTTAGTGCAAATTGATCATTTAAGCGGTCAATAAAAGACATCCTGATGGATTAATGATTAAACCACAGAATTTTCCTATCATCTTCTCGAGACATGTCAGATATGATGCATTCAATAGACACTTATACCTTGTGAGGGTCTGTCTGAGTATCAGAGCTATATCCTATCTTGAAGAGGCCAAAATAAATAAGAAGTCTTGCAAACTTTGACTCTTTCCGCGATTAATAGCAGTTTATGCACCCCTAAGGAATCCTGTAAGCAGGGCAGCCAGCAGATTTCAGCGGGCCCTGGGCGGGTGGGAGGGGCGTCTCTGGGCAGCTGCAAGAGGTGGAACCCTGCACAAAGCAACAGGGCTGAGGACGAGCCTACCCAAGCCAGCCCTTCAGCAGTGTGCGCCACCCAGGGCTCCGGGTGCTACCTTTGCAGCTGTAGCCTCTATAGTGGCCAAGCACCATGGGGCCTTTTAAATTGCCAGGCCCCAGGACATCTGTCTTCTTTGTCCCCACTCAACGAGCCCATCTGCAAACTTCATAAATCTCCGGCCTCGTCTACTTCGGCTGGCATCACTGTCAGCCCCGGTGCCAGGGCTGCTGTGTTTCCAAGTGGCTGGCAGTGTAAGGTGCTTGACCTCTGCTCTGCCCCAAGCCCTGCCCCCACCTCGCCTCCACCTGCCCGTGCCCCATGCCACCCCTCCGCTGAACACTCACCAGCTGGACATCTCCCCTCCCCCACGGCTGTCCTACGTCAGGGGAAGGTCCCACTGCTAACTTCCTCATGCACCAAGCCGAATACCTCTGCTGCCCTCCCTGCCCCTCTCCTGCCCAGGGGCTCTGTGCATGCCCTGCCCCTTCCCCAAGGCCTTGCGTCTGGGTAACTCCATTGCATTTCCCTCCACTCTTCACTCTCCCTCAACCTCACTCACATTCACTGCGCTGGGGTGGGGGACTGAGGTGTGTAAGGGGAGCTCTGCCCAGGGATGCAGGCTACAGGAGGAGCCAGAAATGAGCGGTTCCGTGTGCAGGAGAAGGCTCCTGGGACAGGGAGTTGGTCTGGGAGGGGCAGGAAGGCTCCTCCTGGCTCTGGCCAGGGATAAGGGTTTGGGTGCAGGAGAGGACTGGGGGCCGGGGCAGAGAGTTGTGAGGCAGAGGATGGGAGGTGCGGGCTCTGTGAAGGAGGTTGGGCGCAGAGAGGATTCTAGGCTGGGGTAGAAGATTCAGAGTCCTGACAGTACGGACTACAGCTCCCATGTTATCGTTTTAGGGGAAAAGGCAATATGCCAAATTTTGGAGACTCCAAAGTAAGACGCATAAGTGTTCCCACACACTGACCCCAATCCTGCGAACATGGGTCTCGCTGCCAGACTAAGGCTCAAGCCAGTTAGATTTGGTCTGAGTGGGGAAGCTAGAATCTGTCACTCCTGACTCCAATGCTATGAGGCTTTTCCTTGGCAGGATGAATCCAAAGCTTTGACAAGAGCTCACCTTCTATAAGACTTGCTTTTGGCAGGAGTTTGGATTTTGCTGCATCATGTTGTAACTAGTCACTTTGCAACATAATCACTTTGCAATGTAGGTTAATCTGGAGATCATTTTACATCCGTCTGCTGACACCTTCTACACGCGCCGTGCGCTATTTCAATGTTCAAATCGAAGTTAAGCGGTGAGACGTCGAAATCGCTATTCCTATCAGAAGACGGGAACAGCGTCCTCCTTCAACGTTCAACGTCAAAGTAGGGTGTGGGTAGATGATCCGCATCCCCTTACTTCGAAATAGCGGTGTCCTCCATGGCAGCAATCAGCTGAGGGTTGAGACGTGCTGGCCAGCCCCTGCAGGGCTCTATGATCTCTGCACTCAGCGGTTCTTAAAGCCGCAGGGACCTGGAAAGCCCGTAGCAGGAACCTAGCGGCAAGCGTGCGTGCAGCAGCCCTGCCACGAGGTCCCTGCACAGCCAGAGGGACACCATCATGGCGGCCAGCCAGCCACCCGAGCACACCCAGAGCTCCTCTTCCGGGCCATCCCAGGGCTCCCAGGCCTCCAGGCGGCCGGGTAGGAAGCGGGGCCCCCCCTCCTGGACTGACCCTGAACTCCGAGACCTGCTGGGGCTCTGGGGTGAGGAGGAGGTGCTTCACGTCATGGGGAGCAAGCGGCGGAATGCAGAGGCGTTTGCCCGGCTGGCTGAGGGCCTGGCTGCCCGGGCTCACCCTGCCCGCGCTCCTGACCATGTCAGGAGTAAAGTCAAGGAGTTGCGGCAGGGTTATGCCAAGGCCCAGGATTCAGCCAGCTGGTCTGGGGCTGCCCCCGCTGCTTGCCCCTATTACTGGGAGCTCAGGGCTATCCTGGGCCCCCGGGGCACCTCCTCCCCCCCAGCCACCCTTGACACCATGACCATCGAGCCCCAGCTACCCTCGGAGACAGGGTCGGGTCCAGAGGCCAGCCCTGCCCCCCCCAAAGCCTAGAGCCGGGACCCTCCGCCCCAGCCACCGAGTGGTCCAGCGAGGAGCAGGAGCTGGTGCTGGACGTCCCGTCCCGCAGCTCCAGCCGCGTGTCTGCTGCATGGGGATCTCTGAAGTCTGGCAGTGCACTGTCAGGTACGTACCCCACAGGGCGCAGACCCCCTGAGCATGGGGCAGGGGCACCACTTGACTGGGGGTCCCACACATCCCCACAACACCGCAGTCTGACATGGCCCAGCCAATCCACAGCACAGGGATGGTGCCACAGCCACCAGTGCAAAGCAGCACCTCCACCCATGGACAGCGCCGTGCCCCACCCCCCGGTGGGAGGAGAGAGGGGCGGACCACTGGAGGGGACCGCCCACAGGATCACTGCACGCACCAATGGGGGATGGATGCGGGGGGACACAGGCCCTTGGGGGGATGGGGTGTGGGCCATGGGTCAAGGCTGGGTACTCACGGCCTCCCATCCCCCCTATTTCTGCAGCCGCACCATCCGTGGTCCCCAACGGCCCTCCCAGACCACCGGAGCACCACCTCCCGGGGTCACCACCTGCCCCAGTACGGGCCCACCGCCGCCGAGGACACCGCCGCACCACCACCACCTATGTCCCGGAGGTGGCTGCAGCCCTACAGCGCCAGGCGGACCTCATGGAGCAGAGGCTCCAATTCGAGAAGCGGCAGGCTGCCTGGCGCCGGGAGGCCTGGCGGGAATTTATGGCCACATTCAACCGGGTGGCCAATGCGTTTGAGGAGCTGGTGGCCAGTCTTCCTCCCCCTGATGTCATCCGTGCTGCCCTCCCCGCCACCCTGCCTGCTGCTTCCTGCCTGCTGTGCCACCTGCTGTCCCGCGCGATGTCCCGCCTGCTGCCCCACCCACCAGCTCCTCAGAGCAAGAGCCACCCGGGACTGAGGACCCGCCTCGGCCATACCTCCCCGTGCTCCCGGCCCCCAGCCGGCCTCGCCTGGGACCCCGGCTGACAGGGGGACTGGCCAGCCGAACGCAGCGGGGCTCGCGCCCGTCCACTCCCGCCCCAGAATGATGGGCGGATGTGGCGTGCCCACATCTCCCCCTTGTACAGAGTTGTCCCCACCCCTGTATATAGTTATTTATAGTTGACCCCCCCTGTAATAGTTTGTAGAGATGTCCCAATTGTATATAGTTATTATTTTCATTGAATCTGTTTTATTTTTGCTAATGTTATTTATATGCCAAAAAGAGGCGACATTTTTGTTCTTGTAAAAATAATGATAGTTTTATTTTTCCAAACACCTGTGTCCCACGTGCTTTTGGTGAAGTTGAGGTGTGGGTGCTGGGGCGGGCTGCAGGGACGGCTGGGGGGGTCACTCACTGGGCCCCCTGGTCAAAGTACTCCCTTAGGGCCTCCCGGACCCGGACCCTGTCCTGGTGGGCCTGGCGGCTCGGGGCGGCGGCTGGCTGGCTGGGGGTAGGCTGTTGCAGCCTCCTGTGCCCAGCCCTGCACGAAGGCCTCCCTCTTGCTTTCCACCAGCTTGTGGAGTGTGCAGTAGGCCCCCACAACCTGGGGAATGTTTGGGAGGCCCAGGTGTGGGCGTGCCAGGAGGCAACGCCAGCGGCCTTTCAGGCGCCCGAACGCTCGCTCGACCACTTGTCGGGCGTGGTTGAGTCGGGCGTTGTAGCGGTCCTGGCTATCAGAGAGGTGGCCTGTATGGGGCCGCATAAGCCAGGGCTGGAGGGGGTATGCCGCATCCTCCATAAGGCAGAGGGGTACGGTGGTAGTATCCCCCAGAGGGAGATCCCTCTGGGGGCTGTAGGTCCCCGCCTGCAGTCAGTGGCATAGTCCCAAATTCCGGAAAACGCGAGCGTTGTGGGTAGAGCCAGGCCAGCCCACGTAGATGTCCTGGAAGCGGCGACGGCTGTCGACCATGGCCTGAAGGACCACAGAGTGGTCGCCCTTCCTGTTGACGTAGCAGCCACCACTGTGGCCTGGGGCGCAGATGGGGAAGTGGGTCCCATCAAGGGCTCCAAAGAGTTGGGGAATCCCATGGCGGCAAATCCCTTGACGGCCGCGTCCAGGTCCCCAACTCGGGTTACCCTCTTCAGCAACAGGGCGTTGAGTGCACGCACCACCTGTGGGGAGGGAACATGAGTGCCTGTGAGGGTTTGCAGAGTGTGACCGCCTTCACCCAGGCCCCTCTCCTCAGGCCCCCTCACCCAGGCCCCCCTCCACAGCAGGGAGTTCAGCCCCAGGCATCCTTTCCTCCATGAGGACAGCCCCGACTGTGGCTTTTCCCACTCCAAACAGCTGTCCCATGGAGCAGTAGCTGTCTGGAGTGGCCAGCTTCCAGTCAGCTATTGTGACCCTCTTCTCGACGGGGAGGGTGCGCCGCATCCGGGTGGCGTGGTGCCTGAGTGCGGGGGTGGGCCACTGGCAGAGCTCCAGGAAGGTCTGCCGGCTCATGCGGAAGTTCCGCAGACACTGCTCACCATTCCGTTCCCCCATAACCAGGTGCTCCCACCACTTGGTGCTTATTTTTAATTAAGGATGGGGGGAGGGCGTGGGGATCAGGTTAATAGTAGAGGTGCTATTAAGGGCAGGTTACACATGCACCAGAAATTTTGCAAGGTTCATCAATCTCTGGGCTAGCCTCCTTTGGCTGGCACAGCTGTCATTTCGGGATGCCATGTTCCTAAAAGCATCAGCGGTAGGGGTGCTTGACCCCTGCTCTTTGTTACCCAGCCCCATTTCACTCCCTCCCCTGAGTACACTCCAGTCTTGTTCCTCCCACTCCCTGCAGGCCACTGAACACTGAGCTGAAGCAGGGAGAAAAGCTGCTCTCTTTCTTACTGCACAAAACCTAATGCCCCTGCTTCCTTCCCTGTCCCTGGAGGCTCATGCCCCCCTAGCTCTCCCTCTCCCATACTTTGCTCACCTTTACCAGGCTGGATATTGGAGCAGTAGGACATGAGCTGCAGGAAAGCGCTCCCACTAGGGCCAGAAATGAGGGGTTAAGGGAGTGGAAAAGGGCTCTGGGCTGAGGCAGGGGGGTGTGGTATAGGGAGGAATAGAGGTGGGGGCTCAGGTAGCAGACTCCCAGCCCCACTAACTACAATTCCAAGATGCTGCTGCAAGGACCCTGTGGCCTGTAAGCCTGAGTAGGTTGTACGCTGCCTGCCTCTCCACCCAGAAGCACTGGCCCTGGAGCTCCCCTTGCTTGCTCTTCCTGGCCCATGGGGGTTTTGGGGAATGGGCAAGTGTACAGAGGCCCCTGTGCCTAGGGCCACAGCCTGCTGCTGCCTTCCAGAGCGAGGTAGAGCCTGTTGCAGCCGGGAGGCCCCGCTCTATATTTCAATAGCTGACCACAAGTGTAAGGGTCCCTTTTTGATGAAGAAGCAGCCAAGCAATGAGTTCGGTATACCTCCAGCACCCTTTTTCTGTGAGCACTGCAGCCCCCTACAACTACAGCACATGCACATCTAGCAGTAGAAGCAGCCTTTCCCCCCACAGCTTGTTTCGGGTGGGGTGGGGAACCCACCGTAGTGTATTTCACCAGAAGCACTTGCATTTCTCCTCATTGCTTTCACTAGACATTCACACTGGCCTTGGCCCTTAGGGTTTTGCACATACCAGTTCATTTATCCATCTGTAGCAGGCACTGTTGAGGAGATTCCCACGGTTCAATTTAGAATGATCAACATTGGCATGTGTGTGTTTTTTTTTTGTTTTTTTTTAAAAAGAAAACTATGAAGAAAAAACCAGCCCCCCTGCACGAACAGGGTTCAGGCACTAAGTCACAGAGAAGTCACTACTACTACTACTACCAGCAAGTAGATCAGTCATTTCTTCCCAAGAACTCTCCAGCAAAGCATCACTTTACCCACATGCAGACACTTGCAAATGGGACCACTCTCAATGGTGCCCTCATTCAAATGTGGAGATTGTATCCTCATGCTACCTTCAGGAGATGCACTACCCCTGCCCAGCCTGTCTCCTCTGTAGTCACTGCTCTATCATCAATAACTAAAGCTCTTATGGCATCTGTGCTATTACATGCAATTAGAAATAAACTAACCCACATACCGGAGCATAATGTTTCCCACACCTTGCAATACTAGTGGACTATTGAGTACTATGATCCAAGAAACTGCACCACACTGTTAACAGTGCCTGTCATCTTTACTGTTTGCACATACAGCTGGGGTGGGGCTACCCATGCAGCTTGGATGTGGATGACTTTTAGGGCCTTGGGATTCCAAAAAGCCCATGCCATGCTCGAGCTGCTTGTCTTGCATATGCTGGCACTACTCTCCCTCTCCTCTCTACCCTGCCCCCAAATTGTTTTTTAAAAAAAAAAGCTCTTCAGAAAATAGTGAGTGGCTCCCCCCCCCGCCCCAGAGTGGAAGGCACAAAGATAGGTTCTAGCAGAGCTGCACTGGTTGCCTCCAGCCCTTGCTCACTGAGAAGATGTGAAGGCAGATCTCCTACGGCCTGATCTCCAAAGCTCAGGAATGATTTGTCCTAAGGAGCTAGTGGTTGCAGCTGAAGAATCCTTCTCCAACTAGCCAGATGCTAAGACTTGTTTACGATATGTATGCAGAAGCTTGCCTCCATGTCTGTCATGCTTCTGGCTGATCGTTACCACTCAGAAACAAGGATTATAGCAGTGCTTGTACCTCATCCTGCTCTCTACTGCAGACCCTGTGCTCGACGACTCAACAGGACACAAACACCAAGTTCAAATACAATGACATTTTATTGTGGACACTGTAGTATTATCTGAGCAAAGGAGCAGTCACAACACCTGGGCCCTGCTCAGGCAAAGCCATCTGAAGCCTCAGTTAGTCACATTCCTTCCCTCAGATTTAAACAGGTCACCCAAGAAACAAGCGGAGGGGCAGGTCAGCAGCTGGAGTACATTAATACCGCTAGCACTTGTAAATGCTCCCATTCTGGACCTCCCTCAAGTTCCATCTAAACAGAGCCTCCCGGAGAAGAAGAAGAAGAAGTCTCTCGTGCCTGTGAAGTCAAAGGTGGGTGGACAGCTGGGGGACAAAAAGAATTCTGCCTTCCTTCTTTGAAATTCAGTCTTCCCAGCTTTAGGTCCTCAGTCAGCCTTAGATGCTGTTGTGACTTCTGCTTCTTTATCCTCATTTTCTTGGCTTGGTGGTTCCACGGAACCTGCAGACCCCTTACCTGAGGGGATGAAGGGACCCACAATCCAGGACAGAGGTGTATTCTGCATCATGTAAGCCATCAGCTCATCCACATATTCCTGGGCCCTGCTCACCATCTCCCGGCTCTGGGTCAGGAGGCTGCTGGAGAGATCCTGGAAGGAACCAACGCTTGAGAAGGAGGCATGGAGCTCTTCCATGTTGCGATACACCTGCTGCACCTTATCCTGAAGGCTGGTGGGGAGGCCTTGAATGCTGGATACTAGCACCTGGCAGGCATCCTGCAGCTGCTGGAGAATGCTGCGGGACATGGCCAGAGTCTCAGACTCCATCTGGTGGAGAAACAAACCCAAGGTTTACGTTCACCACAGACACACAAAGATGGGACTTGCTGCTACCTCTTCTGGAGATTTCCTCGTGCTGGAAGCTGTGCTGAAAAGGATAGCAGGGACAGAAACCAGGAGCTCTTTCATGGAAAGAGCATTGGCTTTAGCCATTCTTTCCATAGAAAGGGAAGCTATTTGGCTTTTAGGACTCAGGAAGCCTGTATTACCATTGTTTGCAGCCTGTGACAATGAGAGACATAAGCTGCATGGAACAGAGCTCGATGAGGGGAGAGCCTAGGGATCTCCTTATCAGTTACATGACTCAAGGTTTGAAGGCTATGCTGAGGTTAAGGGAGGGCAACACTTACAGCTACCCTACCAAGAAGGGAAGTGAAGCCCCTTGGACACAGCATTCACGAGTGACCAATTTGAGATATATTCGAGGAACACTAGTGTGCAACCCTCTCTTCCCTCAAGGTAGCAGGTCACCAGGTATCTGTTTGGTTGAGGAGCTCAGCAGCTACCTTCAAAGGCCCAAAACACTTTTCAGCCTCCGAGCGGAAGGGCAAAGCGATGGACATACCCCTGTCTCTTCCAAGTCTGTGATCTCACTGCCTTTTGGCTGCTTTTGACTCCAGTTCAGCCACATCTCCTGGAACTTCTCCCGGGCATCTTGGAGCCTCACACCTTCTTTGATGTATTCAATCTAGAAAGGGATTGAATAAATCTCTCAGTTCCTCTAGCTCTACTGCTTGAGGACACAATTTCAACCTGCAGACATTTTATGTTCTATAAGCCTATCACGCCCTGGTCCACACAGGATGAAGTGGAAGAGTTGCCTGGCCTGAAAGGCAGGGGAGTAGGGCAAAGGAGTCCAAGCCACCACCAACTCTATTTGCCCAGGCACTGGGCTAGAGTTTACTAGTAGACCACCTCCTGAAGCGGAGCAAGTCCTTACCAGTCCGATGACCTGACGAAGCTGGGACAGAGCCTCATTGATGCTTTGGCTGGAATGCCTCATCTTGTCTAGGGAATAGCGGTAGGCGCGCTGGCGGAGTTTGGCCGACAGGGAACCCAAACGCACAAAGTAGCTGCGATGCTCCGGCGCATGTGCTGAAGACGCTGGAGTCCCTTCCATGGATTCAGCAAGTTCAGCTGAAGGGAAGAAGAATCTGAGGGTAAGAGCTTGGGAAAGGAGGACAAGCTATACTCAACTGCCCAATGCTACCCCAAATTCTTGGCGGAATAACCCTTCAAAAAGCCACGAGATCAACCTCTGCCTTTAAGGCGGCTAATAACTGACCCCAAACCAAGAGGGCTAGGACTGTTTCTGCACACTTGAAAGGGACTCCAAGAAGTAGTCCTAATTCATGTCCATAGTACCTTCGAGCACCACCCTTTCCCCACTTGCTCACATCATTTTGAATGGGCGTGTAGCCAGGAACTCCCTTGGCCAAGAACGTTACACATGAAAATGCTGCCCCCTCTGTCAGCCAGTGCAGGCTGAGAGGCTTCTCAGTCTTGTCCAGACAAGTTGGGACCAAAGGGAGTGTTACTTTGCTCTTTGAACCCATAGCCCTGTCCTTTGTGTTCTGACCCAGTTCCTCCTCTGTCATGGGAAGGTAGTGATCCAAGAGCTCTTCTGACTTCCCCAGCACTGCTTCCATTCTGCTCATGGCCAGTTGGCCCATTCTGGATTCTGCTACTGTGCTCATGCTGTCCGTCACTGCTGACTTGGTGGCCTTCATCCCATCCTGCACAGCCTCCTTCGTCATGTCTACCACTCTGCTCATGGCCTCCTTGACATCTGTCAGTCTGGAGGAGACCGACTCCTGTGTGTCCGGCACAGCCTGGAGAGAAGGGTCAAGCAAGGCATTACTGACCAGACATTCAGGGCAATAAACCACATTGGCCCAGGGAGTCGAGTCACTGGAGGATGTTTACCACTTGTCAATCTAGACAAGAAGAACTCCCTACCTTGCTAGGGTGACCATATTCCTCCCCCACACCCAGCCTTACGGAACATGGCCATTTTACAAGATGCCCTATTGGAGTCTGAATGTGAGTCACAGGCACCATTCACTAGCGGTAGACTGGTCACCGTCTTCAAGACAGTCTAGGGAGGCAAGGAGGAAAATGAGCAAGTCAGAAGCAAGGCTGGAGCTTGGAGCCACTCATGACTTTTCAACTGTTATCCCCGAGTCAAAAGGATTCTGTAATGGTGCAAGAGGCTACAGAGCTAGCACACCTAACAGCTACGTCTCACTTGAGAGAGATGAGCCTGATGAGAAAGGTCACTGGACAGGGAGGGGAGAAGTGGTTTTAAATAGGGTAAGCCAGACATCTTTTGTCTTTGTCAACTGAACCAGTGATGCCTAAGAGGCAATACCTACCTGCTGTTCCTCCTCCCCATGCTCCAGGGATGCCATCGTTGTATCCTTGCCATTGGAATCCATAGTGGAATTAGATATGCCTGAAGAGGGAGAAGCTTACTTTGCAAGTTGTAACCCTTCCTAAGGGAGCTACAGCCCTTCAAAGGGAAGAAGATGGTTCTACTACAGAGAACGGCAAATTAGTAGCTCCAGCAGCTTAACAAGTGGCTGGTATCTAGAACTTACTCTGTAAAAAGCAGTGGAGCCCAAAATTTTACTATATAGATAAGAAAATGCTCCTCCTTTCTGTCACATAAGAGTCACCAGAAAAAAAAAAAGTCTCATTTTTATAAGCCCTTTGAAGGCTGTAGATTCTATTGGTTCTAAGTTGCTTTTAAGTGCATGAAAAGCGCATGAGTCTGTCACAGGAGAGAAAGGGCTTAAGACCAACTCCTTCACAATATAAGCACAGCACACAGTCACAGCCAAACATTTCTTAGGAGCATAAACAAAAAGACATAACAAAGAAAGAGTAAAAACAAAAAAGAAAGACAGGAAACCCCCTTCAAAACCTTATTCCCAAGCACAACCCCCAACCTACCCCAGGACTCCAAACACTGCCTTACTTTTCTTCCCCTCTGGCAAGATTTTATACACTCCTGGTGATGTCATAATGAGGGAGTGGTGAAATAATGAGGACTGACAGTTTAGGGAGCCAGTGAAAGAAAGCTTCCACTTCCTTGACCAATAAGAGAATGCAAATCCCTTGGGGACTGCAAAGTTTGGGCCTGAGTTCTTCACCATATGTGATTCCAATTATTCCCCCGGGTCTTCTGCTGTCGTCCAGCTGAATTCACTGATACCACTGCTGTCTTGAAACAGTTGCTAGTTAGTATAGATCAAATGTTCTAAAGAACTTCTGTGACAAAAAGCTATTGACCTTCATTGCAATTGACCATGGGAAAAGAGAGAGACAAGGGAAAATATTGAAACTGAACTTCTGGCTTTGTTTTGAAAAGTCTTGAAAAAAGAAAAAAATATATAAACCTTCTGTGGTGGTAAGGTTGCAGAGATCCAGATACCTGCCTCCTCTACAAGTTGCTCATAGCTTCAAAGTAAACACTGGCCCACTGTAGCAAAGAGTGGCATTCTACAGACACGTATTTTTTTCCAAAGGGTTAGGACACTAGCCTCGGATTTGAGCTGCTGTCAATTCCATCCTCTTTCACAGAGCTTCTGTGTGACCTTGACCAAGTTGCTTAGCTTCTCAGTGCCTCAGTTTCCCCTGGGGGGTGTTTGGGAGGCCCAGTTCTAGGGGTGCCAGGAGGCAACGCCAGCGGCCTTTCAGGCGCGCGAAGGCTCGCTCGACTCCTTGTTGGGCGTGGTTGAGTCGGGCGTTGCAGCGGTCCTGGCTATCAGAGAGGTGGCGTGTATAGGGCCGCGTAAGCCAGGGCTGGAGGGGGTATGCCGCGTCCCCCACAAGGCAGAGGAGTACAGTGGTGGTATCCCCCAGAGGGATCTCCCTCTGGGGGATGTAGGGCCCCGCCTGCAGTCGGTGGCATAGTCCCGAATTCCGGAAAACGCGGGCGTTGTGGGTAGAGCCAGGCCAGCCCACGTAGATGTCCTGGAAGCGGCCACGGCCTGAAGGACCACAGAGTGGTAGCCCTTCCGGTTGACGTAGCAGCCACCACTGTGGTCTGGGGCGCGGATGGGGATGTGGGTCCCATCCAGGGCTCCAAAGCAGTTGGGGAATCCCATGGCGGCAAATGTCTTGACGGCCGCGTGCAGGTCCCCAGCTCGGATGACCCTCTTCAGCACCAGGGCATTGAGTGCATGCACCACCTGTGGGGAGGGAACATGAGTGCCTGTGAGGGTTTGCAGAGTGTGACCGCCTTCACCCAGGCCCCTCTCCTCAGCCCCCCTCACCCAGGTCCCCCTCCGCAGCAGGGAGTTCAGCCCCAGGCATCCTTACCTCCATGAGGACAGCCCCGACTGTGACTTTTCCCACTCCAGACAGCTGTCCCATGGAGCAATAGCTGTCTGGAGCGGCCAGCTTCCAGACAGCCACTGCAACCCTCTTCTCGATGGGGAGGGTGCGCCGCATCCGGGTGTCGTGGTGCCTGAGTGCAGGGGTGAGCCACTGGCAGTGCTCCAGGAAGGTCTGCCGGCTCATGCGGAAGGTCCGCAGCCACTGCTCATCATTCCATTCCCCCATAACCAGGTGCTCCCACCACTCGGTGTGGGAGGGGTAGCTCCAGAGTCGGCGGGGCACACGGCGCGGGAGGGTGAGGAGGGCCCGATGGTCGGGGGTGTCTCCTAGTGCTCCTGGGGAGGGCTTGCATTCCAGAAGCTGCTGGGCGGCTGCCTGGGCAGCATCTAGAAGGGCGCCTGCCCCGCGGGAAGTGACTTGTAGGGCTTCCAGCTCCTGCTGGACGTCCATTTCTGCGGGCTTGAGGTCTGCGAGCCTTGTATCACCAACGCAGGGCTGCTCGTGCGGTGCAGGCCGAGTGTGTCTGGGAGGGGCCCTTTAAGGGAGCGGCTTGCAGCTCCCCCGGAAGGGCTAGTGTGCTCTGTGACCCGGTCCGCGGGCTTTCCTGGCCCCTTATTTCGAAAGAGGGGACTTGTGTGTGTGGACGCTCCGCGTTTCCTTCCGGGGCAGCTCTTTTCGGTGTTCTCCGGGGCTACTTCAACGTTGAACGTCGAAGTTGTCAGCCCTGGAGGACGTATAGACGATAACCGTCGAAGTAGCCTACTTCAACGTTGTGTCCCAGTAGAGATGTAGCCCAGGAAAAGGAGGCTGGCCAAGGGAGGGGCCTGTGACGGTGGGACCAACTTCCGTTCCGCCCTCTGATCACGAATCTGAGCAGAGTTCCTCTGGGCATCGTGCACCAGGCTCCACTCCAGCCCCTGTTTTTCTTTTTAGTTGTCCCCCGAATTTATTTGGGGCCCATGTATTTTAGTGGATCCTTCCTGTTGAGGAGGACCATTTAGTCATGGCTGGGCTCTGCCCGCACACTCCCTGGTCCCCGATAGGAGCACGGGGCTCGGTCAGCTCAGATGGGTGGCTCTGGAGGCTCAGGCGGGCAGGCAGGCAGCTGGCACGGGACTTGGCCAGCTGGGGCTGCACCAGGGTCCCACAAGGGGCCAAGAACAACTATTTGAGCTCATTTTTAATTTTAAATATTTTTATATCAAGTTTCTGTGTTCATTTCAAATTCCAAGTTGGATTTTTTTTAAAGCGGGGGGCTGGAAGGTGGGAAAGGACAACTGGGGGGACATGAGGGTTTCTCAAAAATCAAAAGGGGAGCGTGGGGCCAAAAAGTTTGGGAACCACCGTTTTAAGGGAAGGGTGTGAGAAAAGAGTGTTTATCCCTCTGTGTCCCCTTCATTGCTCTCCCTCCAGCTTTCAACTGGGAGAGGAAAAAGTGGTGATACAGTCTCAGGCCCTGCTAACAGGCCAAGCTCCGCCTGCGTGAGATGCTCCTGATAGCAGACTGTGCAGGTGTTCGGACCAGGCGCACGCATGCTCTGCTGGGTTCTTTGGGATTAGGTCCCTCCCAGGAGGTTCAGCCGCACCACATGACCACAGAACCATGGCAGCACAATAGCCACATGCCTGGAGCCCAGTCATGTGATTAGGTCAATGTCAGCTGCCATTTCAAAATAAGCTTTTTCTATTTTTTTTTTTGGTCCAATGGGGCTGCAAGGAAAAGCTTTAAAACATCCATTGAATGCCAGAGATTTGGTGATGGATGACTGTGCTGTCACCCAGACTCCAGCAGCGGGCAATGCAGCATCCATAGCAGGAGAGGTAACCGGCTCTTGTTGGCCCTGATGTGCGCCCACCCATTCACCCTCCCTCACTTTAATAGGGAAAAGGCTGGCTGGGCTCAATGGGATCGGTGGCATACGGCCGTTGACCCCCAAAGCTCAGATTGTGGTCGGTGAATGGGAAGAGTTCCCAAATCCCACCCCCCCTCACCAGGAAAATGAGAAGCCGCTCCTAGTGCATTACATAGATCGGTAATCCTTCCTCTCTCTTCTTTCTATTTATCAGCAGCAATGATATAGGATAAACCTAGACTTTTCTATAGCCATCACTTGGCATCACTTAGCTGAATAGGGCACCTCACACCTCCCCGAGCTACTGAGTCAGGGCCTCTGCAGAAGCGGGCAGCTGCTCATGTGTCTGTTTTTAATGCTCTTATGTTTCCAAGTTTTTTTTCTGATAATATTGCATCATAGTTTTGTCCATGGCACCGTCTCCATGAGCATCAGAAGATCGGACACTCCTGATAATGGAAAAAATCACAGAAACGTTAAGATGTCTGGATGGGACAACCCAGGCTCCCTGGCTGCTTGCTATTGTGGGCTGGGGGCTTCCCAGAATGGGTCCTACAAGTCGTCTTTTGTTCTATAATTGACAAAGCACATGGCTTTCTTTCCTTTTTTTTTTATGCCAGGTCTGAAGTTTTCTCATTACTATGAGGCAACCTGAAGATGTGGTTTCAGAGCTGTGTACAGAACGACGTGTTTCCCCTTCTTGAAAATTTACCCTTTTAATGTGATTCACAATTGGAAAACATCTTGGCTGATGTAGTGCCTTCCTTAACCAGGGACAGGGGCTGCATTTACTTAACACCTAACTTCAGCACGCTAGCTCAAGCCATCTTCTCTCGTACTGTAGCTCGCGGAGCCTAGGTAACAAGTTGACCACCTAATATCATGATGAAGACATTGCCCCTCACTTGCGTTCGGAATGCAGCTGAGTTTACGCTGGGCTTTCTGATATCTGGCATGTCCAGGACTGGACAGGTGCTGGATTGCCAAATTGCCTGGGACCACTGGATGTCACCACCACGTGCTCCTGCCACTTCACCACCCCCACGCTCCTCCTGCTTTTTCACCACCACACATCTCCAGCTTCACCCCTGTAGCACTCCCCAACTCCAGCCCCCGCACACCCCAGCTCAACTCCACCCCTGGCTCCTCTGCACCCTAACCCACCCCAATCTTAATCCTTCTTTCCCCCTCCCACAGCCCCTACCCAAGCCCCCTGACTCATGCAAACTTTGAGGGACCCAAGGATTATGTCAAAGGCAACCCATGCATATCTTGGGAGACTACTGCATGCCACACCATCAAATTTTGTAGCATTAGCTCTTTAAATGGGACTATTTTTGCCAGAGGGCAGACCACCAGGATTTCTGGACCACCAGAGGCTGGATCAAGGGAACTTACTGAATTTAGCTCTATGGGTCCAATGTAAACTCAGACACCATTCCTAATCAAGTCAAATGTTCATCTGTTCCCTCACAGGAGACGGGTAAGGAACTGTTAATGCTTATTTTTAATTAAAGCTGGGGGAGAGAGAGAGAGGGGTCAGGTTAATAGTAGAGGTGCTATTAAGGGCAGGTTACGCATGCACCAGAAATTTTGCAAGGTTCATCGATCTCTGGGCTAGCCTCCTTTGGCTGGCACAGCTGTCATTTTGGGATTCCATGCTCCTAAAAGCGTCAGCGGTAGGGGTGCTTGAGCCTTGCTGCTTTCTTACCCAGCCCCATTTCACTCCCTCCCCTGAGCACACTCCAGTCTTGTTCCTCCCACTTCCTGCAGGCCACTGAACACTGAGCTGAAGCAGGGAGGAAAGCTGCTCTCTTTCTTACTGCACAAAACCTAATGCCCCTGCCCTGCTTCCTTCCCTGTGCCTAGAGGCTCACGCCCCCTAGCTCTCTCCCTCTCCCATACTTTGCTCACCTTTACCAGGCTGGATACTGGAGCAGTAGGACATGAGCTGCAGGAAAGCGCTCCCATTAAAGTCAGAAATTAAGGGTTCAGGGAGTGGAAAAGGGCTCTGGGCTGAGGCACAGGGGTGTGGTATCGGGAGGAATAGAGGTGGGGGCTCAGGTAGGGGACTCCCAGCCCCATTAATTACACTTCCCTGAAGAGGCTGCACGGACCCTGTGGCCTGTAAGCCTGAGTAGGCTGTATGCTGCCTGCCTCTCCACCCAGTAGCACTGGCCCTGGAGCTTCCCTTGGTTGCTCTTCCTGGCCCACGGGAGTTTTGGGGAATGGGCAAGTGTACAGAGGCCCCTGTGCCTAGGGCCACAGGCCTGCTGCTGCCTTCCAGGAGCCATTTAGAGCGAGGTAGAGCCTGTTGCAGCTGGGAGACCCCGCTCTACATTTCAATAGCTGACCGTAAGTGTAATGGTCCCTTTTGGATCAAATGGTTGATGAAGTAGCAGCCAAGCACTGAGTTCAGTATACCCCCAGCACCCTTTGTCTGTGAGCACTGCAGCCCCCCTACAACTAGGGCACATGCACATCTAGCAGTAGAAGTAGCCGTTCCCCACATAGCGTATTTCAGCAAAATGCTTGTCTGTCTTTCTCCTCATTGCCTTCACTAGACATTCACACTGACCTTAGCCCTTGGGCTTCTGCAAATACCAGTTCATTTATCCATCTGAAGCAGGCACTGTTTAGGAGATTCCCCACGTTCAATTTAGAATGGCCAAGCTTGGCATGTGGGGGTTCTCTTTTTTTTTTTTTAAAAAGAAACCTATAAATTAAAAGCCAGCCCGCCCGCACTAACAGGGTTTAGGCACTAAGTCACAGAGAAGTCACTACTACTACTACAATGTACACCACTCATCACTCCCCAAGAACTCTCCAGCAAAGCATCACTTGACCCACATGCGGACACTTGCAAATGGGACCACTCTCAGTGGTGCCCTCATTCAAATGTGGAGATCCGTACCCTCATGCTTACCTTCCACAGCTGCGCTACCCCTGCCCAGCCTGTCTCCCCTAGAATCACTGCTGTATCATCAATAACTAAACCTCTTATGGCATCTGTGCTATTCCATAAATTAGAAATAAACTAACCCCCATACTGGAGCATAAGATTTCCCACACCTTTTAATACTAGTGGAAAATTGAGTACTGTAATCCAAGAACCTGCACCCGCGTGTTAACATTGCCTGTCATCTTTACTGTTTACACATACAGCTGGGGTGGGGCTACCTATGCAGCTTTGATGTGGACGGCTTTAGGTCAGAGGGACTCCAAAAAACCCATGCCATGCTAGAGCTGCTTGTATTGCACATGCTGGCACTACTCTCCCTCTCCTCTCTACCCTGCCCCCAACTTGTTTTTAAAAACAGGGGGGAAAAAAAAGAGCTGTTCAGAAAATAGTGAGTGACTCCCCACCCCCAGAGTGGAAGGCACAAAGGTAGGTTCTAGCAGAGCTGCACTGGTTGCCTCCAGCCCTTGCTCACTGAAAAGCTCTGAAGGCAGATCTCCTACGGCCTGATCTCCGAAGCTCAGGAATGATTTGTCCTGAGGAGCTAGTGGTTGCAGCTGAAGAATCCTTCTCCAACTAGCAAGATACTAAGACTTGTTTGCGATATGTATGCAGAAGCTTGCCTCCATGTCTGTCATGCTTCTGGCTGATGGTTACCACTCAGAAACAAGGATTATAGCAGGATGAGTTACAAGCACTGCTCTCTTCTGCAGACCCTGTGCTCGGCGACTCAACAGGACACAAACACCAAGTTCAAATACAATGACATTTTATTGTGGACACTGTAGTATTATCTGAGCAAAGGAGCAGTCACAACACCTGGGCCCTGCTCAGGCAAAGCCATCTGAAGCCTCAGTTAGTCACATTCCTTCCCTCAGATTTAAACAGGTCAACCAAGAAACAAGCGGAGGGGCAGGTCAACAGCTGGCATACATTAATACCACTAGCACTTCTAAATGCTCCCATTCTGGACCTCCCTCAAGTTCCATCTAAACAGAGCCTCCTGGAGAAGAAGAAGAAGGTCTCTCGTGCATGTGAAGTCAAAGGTGGGGGGACAGCTGGGGGACAAAAAGCAATTCTGCCTTCCTTCTTTGAAATTCAGTCTTCCCAGCTTTAGGTCCTCAGTCAGCCTTAGATGCTGTTGTGACTTCTGCTTCTTTATCCTCATTTTCTTGGCTTGGTGGTTCCACGGAACCTGCAGACCCCTTACCTGAGGGGATGAAGGGACCCACAATCCAGGACAGAGGTGTATTCTGCATCATGTAAGCCATCAGCTCATCCACATATTCCTGGGCCCTGCTCACCATCTCCCGGCTCTGGGTCAGGAGGCTGCTGGAGAGATCCTGGAAGGAACCAACGCTTGAGAAGGAGGCACGGAGCTCTTCCATGTTGCGATACACCTGCTGCACCTTATCCTGAAGGCTGGTGGGGAGGCCTTGAATGCTGGATACTAGCACCTGGCAGGCATCCTGCAGCTGCTGGAGAATGCTGCGGGACATGGCCAGAGTCTCAGACTCCATCTGGTGGAGAAACAAACCCAAGGTTTACGTTCACCACAGACACACAAAGATGGGACTTGCTGCTACCTCTTCTGGAGATTTCCTCGTGCTGGAAACTGTGCTGAAAAGGATAGCAGGGACAGAAACCAGGAGCTCGTTCATGGAAAGAGCATTGGCTTTAGCCATTCTTTCCACAGAAAGGGAAGCTATTTGGCTTTTAGGACTCAGGAAGCCTGTATTACCATTGTTTGCAGCCTGTGACACTAAGAGACATAAGATGCCTGGAACAGAGCTCAATCAGGGGAGAGCTTAGGGATCTCCTAATCAGTTAGGTAAGAATGGCCACACTGGGTCAGACCAAAGTTCCATCCAGCCCAGCATCCCATCTGCCGATGGTGGCCAATGCCAGGTGCCCCAGAGAAGGAGAACAGAAGACAATGATCAAGTGATTTATCTCCTGCCATCCATCTCCTGCAGGCCAGGGCACCATACTTCACCCCTGGCTAATAGCCATTTATGGAACTAATCTGCAAAAATTTATCAAGCTCTTTTTTAAACCCTAACAGAGTCCTGGCCTTCACAGCCTCCTCCGGCAAGGAGTTCCACAGGTTGACTCAGCGCTGTGTGAAGAAAAGTTTCCTTTTATTAGTTTTGAACCTACTACCCATCAATTTCATTTGGTGTCCCATAGTTCTTGTATTCTGGGAAAAGGTAAATCATTTTTCTATATTCACTTTCTCCACATCATTCATGATTTTATATACCTCTATCATATCGCCCCTTTTCCAAACTGAAGAGTCCCAGTCTCTAGCCTCTCCCCATATGGGTCCTGTTCCAAGCCCCTAATCATCTTAATCGCCCTTTTCTGAACCTTTTCTAATGCCAATATATCTTTTTTGAGGTGAGGAGACCACATCTGCACGCAGTACTCAAGATGTGGGCGTACCATAGTTTTATATAGGGGAAGCATGATCTCTTTTGTCTTATCATTGGATCCCTTTTTTAATAATGCCTAACATCCTATTTGCTTTACTAACTGCCGCTGCACACTGCGTGGATGTCTTCAGAGAACTATCCACTCTAACTCCAAGACCCCTTTCCTGATCTGTCGTAGCTAAATTTGACCCCATCATGTAGTACGTGTAATTTGGGTTATTTTTTCCAACATGCATTACCTTACACTTACCCACATTAAATTTCATTTGCCATTTTGCTGCCCACTCACTCAGTTTGCTGAGAACTTTTTGTAGTTCTTCACAATCTGTTTTGGTTTTGACTGTCCTGAACAACTTGGTGTCATCTGCAAACTTTGCCACCTCACTGCTTACCTCGTTTTCTAGATCATTGATCAACAAGTTGAACAGGATCGGTCCCAGGACTGACCCCTGGGGAACACCACTAGTTACCCTCCTCCATTGTGAAAATTTACCATTTATTCCAACCCTTTGTTTTCTGTCTTTTAACCAATTCCCGATCCATGAAAGGATCTTTCCTCCTAGCCCATGACTGCCTAATTTACATAAGAGGCCTTTGGTGTGGGACCGTGTCAAAGGCTTTCTGCAAATCTAGGTATATTATGTCCACTGGGTGCCCCTTGTCTGCATGTTTATTAACCCCTTCAAGGACTTCTAATAGATTAGACAGACACGACTTCCCTCTGCAGAAGCCATGCTGACTTTTGCCCAACAATTCGTGCTCTTCTACGTGCCTTGCAATTTTATTCTTTACTAGTGTTTCTACTAGTTTGCCTGGTACTGATGTTAGACTTATCGGTCTATAATTGCCAGGGTCTCCTCTAGAGACTTTTTTAAATATTGGTGTTATATTGGCCGTCTTACAGTCATTTGGTACCAAAGTGGCTTTAAAGGATAGGTTACAAGCCACTGTTATTAACTCCGCAATTTCACATTTGACTTCTTTCAGAACGCTTGGGTGAATACCGTCTGGTCCTGGAGACTTGTTACTATTCAGCTTATCAATTCACTCCAAAACCTCCTCTAATGTCACTTCAATTTGAGAGAGTTCCTCAGCTTTGTCACCCAAAAAGGCTGGCTCAGATTTAGGAACCTCTGTAACATCCTCAGCCGTGAAGACTGAAGCAAAGAAATCATTTAATCGCTCTGCAATGGCACGGTCTTCCTTGGTCGCTCCTTTTATATCTTGATCGTCCAAGGGCCCCACTGCTTTTTTAGCAGCCTTCCTGCTTCTAGTGTATTTAAAAAACATTTTACTATCGTTTTTTGAATTTTTGGCGAGCTGTTCCTCAAAGTCTTTTTGGCTTTTCTTACTACATTATGACACTTAATTTGGGAGGGTTTTTGTTCCTTTCTATTTTCCTCACTAGGATTTGACTTCCACTTTTTAAAAAGCTGCCCTTTTCTCTCTCACTGCCTTTTTAACATGGCTGTTTAGCCATGGTGGTTCTTTGTTAGGTCTCTTACTGTGTTTTTTTATTTGGGGTCTACATTTAAGTTGGGCCTCTAGTATGGTGTCTTTAAACAGTTTCCATGCAGCTTCCACGGATTTTAGTTTAGTTACTCTACCTTTTAGTTTCTGTTTAACTAGCTTCCTCATTTTAGTGTAATTCCCCTTTTTGAAATTAAAGGCCAGAGTGTTTGACTGCTGCGTTGTTCTTCCCAACACAGGAATATTAAATGTTATTATATTGTGGTCACTATTTCCAAGCGGTCCAGTAACAGTTACCTCTTGGACCAGATCCTGTGTTCCAGTCAAGACTAGATCGAGAATTGACTCTCCCCTTGTGGGTTCCTGTACTAGCTGCTCCAAGAAGCAGTCATTTAAGGCATCAAGAAATTTAATCTCTGAATCCCGTCCTGAGGTGACATGCACCCAATCAATATGGGGATAATTGAAATCTCCTATTATTACTGTGTTTTTTATTTTGATAGCATGACTAAAGGTTTGAAGGCTATGCTGAGGTTAAGGGAGGGCAACACTTAGCTACTCTAACAAGAAGGGAAGTGAAGCCCCTTGGACACAGCATTCACGAGTGACCAATTTGAGATGTATTCGAGGAACACTTATGTGCAACCCTGTTTTCCCTCAAGGTAGGAGGGCACCAGGTATCTGTTTGGTTGAGGAGCTCAGCAGCTACCTTGCAAGGCCCAAAACACTTTTCAGCCTCCGAGCAGAAGGACAAAGCTATGGACATACCCCTGTCTCTTCCACGTCTGTGATCTCACCGCCTTTTGGCTGCTTTTGACTCCAGTTCAGCCACATCTCCTGGAACTTCTCCCGGGCATCTTGGAGCCTCACACCTTCTTTGATGTATTCAATCTAGAAAGGGATTGAATACATCTCTCAGTTCCTCTAGCTCTACTGCTTGACACAACTTCAACCTGCAGACATTTTATGTTCTATAAGCCTATCACGCCCTGGTCCACACAGGATGAAGTGGAAGAGTTGCCTGGCCTGAAAGGCAGGGGAGTAGGGCAAAGGAGTCCAAGCCACCAGCAACTCTATTTGCCCAGGCACTGGGCTAGAGTTTACTAGTAGACCGCCTCCTGAAGCGGAGCAAGTCCTTACCAGTCCGATGACCTGACGAAGCTGGGACAGAGCCTCATTGATGCTTTGGCTGGTATGCCTCATCTTGTCTAGGGAATAGCGGTAGGCGCGCTGGCGGAGTTTGGCCGACAGGGAACCCAAACGCACAAAGTAGCTGCGATGCTCCGGCGCTTGTGCTGAAGATGCTGGAGTCCCATCCATGGATTCAGCAAGTTCAGCTGAAGGGAAGAAGAATCTGAAGGTAAGCCTTCCTAAGAGCTTGGGAAAGGAGGACAAGCTATACTCAACTGCCCAATGCTACCCCAAATTCTTGACGGAATAGCCCTTCAAAAAGCCACGAGATCAACCTCTGCCTTTAAGGCGGCTAATAACTGACCCCAAACAAAGAGGGCTAGGACTGTTTCTGCACACTTGAAATGGACTCCAAGAAGTAGTCCGAATTCATGCCCATAGTACCTTCGAGCACCACCCTTTCCCCACTTGCTCACATCATTTTCAATGGGCATGTAGCCAGGAACTCCCTTGGCCAAGAATGTTACACATGAAAATGCTGCCCATCTGTCAGCCAGTGCAGGCTGAGAGGCTTCTCAGTCTTGTCCAGACAAGTTTGGACCAAAGGGAGTGTTACTTTGCTCTTTGAAACCATAGCCCTGTCCTTTGTGTTCTGACCCAGTTCCTCCTCCGTCATGGGAAGGTAGTGATCCAAGAGCTCTTCTGACTTCCCCAGCACTGCTTCCATTCTGCTCATGGCCAGTTGGCCCATTCTGGATTCTGCTACTGTGCTCATGCTGTCTGTCACTGCTGACTTGGTGGCCTTCAGACCATCCTGCACAGCCTCCTTCGTCATGTCTACCACTCTGCTCATGGCCTCCTTGACATCTGTCAGTCTGGAGGAGACCGACTCCTGTGTGTCAGGCACAGCCTGGAGAGAAGGGTCAAGCAAGGCATTACTGACCAGACATTCAGGGCAATAAGCCACATTGGCCCAGGGAGTCGAGTCACTGGAGGATGTTTACCACTTGTCCATCTAGAGATGGAGAACTCCCTACCTTGCTCAGGTGACCATATTCCTCCCCCACACCCAGCCTTACGGAACATGGCCATTTTACAAGATGCCCTATTGGAGTCTTAATGTGAGTGAACTGCCTTGAGTCCTGGCCTGAGGTCAGGAATTGTCCCTTGTTCAGCCCAAGAGGTCGTCAACTCTTCAGTAGAAGATCTGCAGCTCGCTATCAGGCCTTAGACACCTGCCTCCACCTTCAGTGGCATTCGTAAAATATTGCTCAACATGTCATTGTGGGGACAGACTTACCATCTCAGCAGTCTGCTGAGGAGTTGGTAGAGTCTCCTCCACCTTCTCTACTTCAGCAACAGCCTTAGTCCCTGTTGAGAGACAGCATATTTCCATCTGGTTTTTTGGGTTTTGCCTGACTGAAAGAGGTTAGAGCATCCCTTGTTGTACAGGGATCTGCTCATTTTGCAGTTGGATCTCCTGCAAGGATTATTGCTCTTGAAAGAAAGTTAGCTGAGCCCTAATCTTTACTTCCTGGCCACAATGAAGGCAACTGCAGGTTCAGCAACAGTCAGTGTCAACAAACCCCTTCCTTATCCTCTAGGTGGATATTTACATCCCTGGGCTTCTCTACCTTTCTACACTACCATCATTCCCACCTCTAATATTGCAGGCCTACATTTCTTAAGCACCTATGGTCAAGTTGTCACACACACACACACACCTCTGCAGAGACTTCACTCACCCTGAGGTTCAAATACAGGGGGAACTGACTCTGGGCTGCCGACTGCAACGTTGGTTAT
Organism: Carettochelys insculpta; assembly: GCF_033958435.1. NCBI lineage: Eukaryota > Metazoa > Chordata > Testudines > Carettochelyidae > Carettochelys > Carettochelys insculpta. The sequence continues at coordinate 259,018,482 of NC_134137.1, read as the reverse complement.
GGATGTCGCTCCCTTCTCTGCCAGGTCACACAGAGACTTGACGTACGGATGGCTCTCCTTGGTGGAGGCATAGGCAGTTGCAGCCAAGCCACAGGCAGCATTCACTAGCGGTAGACTGGTCACCCTCTTCAAGACAGTCTAGGGAGGCAAGGAGGAAAATGAGCAAGTCAGAAGCAAGGCTGTAGCTTGGAGCCACTCATTACTTTTCAACTGTTATCCCCGAGTCCAAAGGATTCTGTAATGGTGCAAGAGGCTACAGAGCTAGCACACCTAACAGCTACGTCTCACTTGAGAGAGATGAGCCTGATCAGAAAGGTCACTGGACAGGGAGGGGAGAAGGGGTTTTAAATAGGGTAAGCCAGACATCTTTTGTCTTTGTCAACTGAACCAGTGATGCGTAAGAGGCAATACCTACCTGCTGTTCCTCCTCCCCATGCTCCAGGGATGCCATCTTTGTATCCTTGCCATTAGAATCCATAGTGGAATTAGATATGCCTGAAGAGAGAGAAGCTTACTTTGCAAGTTGTAACTCTTCCTAAGGGAGCTACAGCCCTTCAAAGGGAAGAAGATGGTTCTACTACAGAGAACAGCCAATTGGTAGCCCCAACAGCTTAACAAGTGGCTGGTATGTAGAACTTACTCTGTAAAAAGCAGTGGAGCCAAGAATTTTACTAGATAAGAAAATGCTCCTCCTTTCTATCTGTCACATAAGAGTCACCAGAAAAAAAAAAAAGTCTCATTTTTATAAGCCCTTTGAAGGCTGTAGATTCTATTGGTTCTAAGTTGCTTTTAAGTGCATGAAAAGCACATGAGTCTGTCACAGGAGAGAAAGGGCTTAAAACCAACTCCTTCACAATATAAGCACAGCACACAGGCACAGCCAAACATTTCTTAGGAGCATAAACAAAAAGACATGACCAAGGAAGTGTAAAAACAAAAAAGAAAGACAGGAAACCCCCTTCAAAACCTTATTCGCAAACACAACCCCCAACCTACCCAAGACTCCAAACACTGCCTTACTTTTCTTCCCCTCTGGCAAGATTTTATACACTCCTGGTGATGTCATTGTGAGGGAGTGGTGAAATAATGAGGACTGACAGTTTAGGGAGCCAGTGAAAGAAAGCTTCCACTTCCTTGACCAATAAGAGAATGCAAATCCCTTGGGGACTGCAAAGTTTGGGCCTGAGTTCTTCACCATATGTGATTCCAATTATTCCCCCGGGTCTTCTGCTGTCGTCCAGCTGAATTCATTGATACCACTGCTGTCTTGAAACAGTTGCTAGTTAGTATAGATCAAATGTTCTAAAGAACTTCTGTGACAAAAAGCTATTGACCTTCATTGCAATTGACCATGGGAAAAGAGAGAGACAAGGGAAAATATTGAAACTGAACTTCTGGCTTTGTTTTGAAAAATCTCGAAAAAAGAAAAAAATATATAAACCTTCTCTGGTGGTAAGGTTGCAGAGATCCAGATGCCTGCTTCCTCTGCACGTTGCTCATAGCTTGAAAGTGAAAACTGGCCCACTCTAGCAAAGAGTGGCATTCTACAGACATGTATTTTTTTCCAAAGGGTTAGGACACTAGCCTAGGATTTGAGCTGCTGCTGTCAATTCCATCCTCTCCCACAGAGCTTGTGTGTGACCTTGACCAAGTTGCTTAGCTTCTCAGTGCCTCAGTTTCCTCTCTGACCAGTGGGGATGATAGAGCTACTGTACCTCATAGAAGTGTAGTGAGGTGCTCAGATACTCTGGCAATCAGGACCATATAAGCACCTTAGAGAAGGATACATTTTGTTAGGGAACAAAAGTTGGGTCGGGTAACTGGCATAGCCCTTCCTCACTCCTCTTTCAGCCCCAATTCAGAAAAAAGAAGCGGAACAAGTTCCCTTTCTATGATGGGCGAGAGACAAGAGTTTTAATTCATCCCTTTGTAACATCACCCACTGTGTGTTGAAGTAAATGACTAAACAAGATACAAGGCAATTGAGAAGCCAGCCTGTATTATGCATGTGTCCTAGGACATACTCTGAAGATCTACATCTTCTTCCCTCGTGACTGCCCATTCTCTGCCCATCTCGAGTGGGGAAGGCAGTAGCAGCCCTTCCACTGCCTACTATCCCATCAGCTACAGAACACGTCTCCCTACTCAGCCATTCTGCTGATCCCAAAGTTACCCTTCATGACCTGTCTGCTGTCCCATTTTGGCGAGGCTTAGTCTAGACAGGTTTTGGAAGGAATATAAATGTGGCAAATGAAGCAGGGAGCATTTCTATGGTACAGTAAACGTCTTGCATGTTGTCCTGAAATTTGTTCTTTACTAATCAGTAGGATGAGGTGGATGGTCATCGGGGGCAGGGGAAATGTGTGAATCAGGGCAATAATGCAATGCTTTGGAACTTCAAGAAGGAAATTAATATTGTGAAGGTGCAATTTTTAAAACATCTCTTGAGGGGGTAGACAGCCACAACCGCTATTGTTTCATCCAAAAACTGCTCCCCCATGCAGAACCATCGCTGCCACTCTCTTTGATGTTTCCAGTGCCAATCCAGCCTTGCTGGGTTTTGTTCCCCCTGATCATTGAGGAGCATCTGTTGAAATTGTATTCCAGTGATACTCAGTGGTCCAGGAGCCAAACTAGCAACCAGTGTTATGCAAAGGAGCCACCATCATTTGAATTAATTATTGCATGTATTATAGTACTACATTGAGTTTTATACTATCTATGTCATTCACCTCATCAAAAAGTTAATAGCTTAGTGCAAATTGATAATTTAATTGGTCAACAAAAGACATCCTGATGGATCAATGATTAAACCACAGAATTTTCCTATCATCTTCTCGAGACATGTCAGATATGATGCATTCAATAGACACTTATACCTTGTGAGGGTCTGTCTGAGTATCAGAGCTATATCCTATCTTGAAGAGGCCAAAATAAATAAGAAGTCTTGCAAACTTTGACTCTTTCCGCGATTAATAGCAGTTTATGCACCCCTAAGGAATCCTGTAAGCAGGGCAGCCAGCAGATTTCAGCGGGCCCTGGGCAGGTGGGAGGGGCATCTCTGGGCAGCTGCAAGAGGTGGAGCCCTGCACAAAGCAACAGGGCTGAGGACGAGCCTACCCAAGCCAGCCCTTCAGCAGTGTGCGCCACCCAGGGCTCCGGGTGCTACCTTTGCAGCTGTAGCCTCTATAGTGGCCAAGCACCATGGGGCCTTTTAAATTGCCAGGCCCCAGGACATCTGTCTTCTTTGTCCCCACTCAACGAGCCCATCTGCAAACTTCATAAATCTCCGGCCTCGTCTACTTCGGCTGGCATCACTGTCAGCCCCGGTGCCAGGGCTGCTGTGTTTCCAAGTGGCTGGCAGTGTAAGGTGCTTGACCTCTGCTCTGCCCCAAGCCCTGCCCCCACCTAGCCTCCACCTGCCCGTGCCCCATGCCACCCCTCCGCTGAACACTCACCAGCTGGACATCTCCCCTCCCCCACGGCTGTCCTACGTCAGGGGAAGGTCCCACTGCTAACTTCCTCATGCACCAAGCCGAATACCTCTGCTGCCCTCCCTGCCCCTCTCCTGCCCAGGGGCTCTGTGCATGCCCTGCCCCTTCCCCAAGGCCTTGCGTCTGGGTAACTCCATTGCATTTCCCTCCACTCTTCACTCTCCCTCAACCTCACTCACATTCACTGCGCTGGGGTGGGGGACTGAGGTGTGTAAGGGGAGCTCTGCCCAGGGATGCAGGCTACAGGAGGAGCCAGAAATGAGCGGTTCCGTGTGCAGGAGAAGGCTCCTGGGACAGGGAGTTGGTCTGGGAGGGGCAGGAAGGCTCCTCCTGGCTCTGGCCAGGGATAAGGGTTTGGGTGCAGGAGAGGACTGGGGGCCGGGGCAGAGAGTTGTGAGGCAGAGGATGGGAGGTGCGGGCTCTGTGAAGGAGGTTGGGCGCAGAGAGGATTCTAGGCTGGGGTAGAAGATTCAGAGTCCTGACAGTACGGACTACAGCTCCCATGTTATCGTTTTAGGGGAAAAGGCAATATGCCAAATTTTGGAGACTCCAAAGTAAGACGCATAAGTGTTCCCACACACTGACCCTAATCCTGCGAACATGGGTCTCGCTGCCAGACTAAGGCTCAAGCCAGTTAGATTTGGTCTGAGTGGGGAAGCTAGAATCTGTCACTCCTGACTCCAATGCTATGAGGCTTTTGCTTGGCAGGATGAATCCAAAGCTTTGACAAGAGCTCACCTTCTATAAGACTTGCTTTTGGCAGGAGTTTGGATTTTGCTGCATCATGTTGTAACTAGTCACTTTGCAACATAATCACTTTGCAATGTAGGTTAATCTGGAGATCATTTTACATCCGTCTGCTGACACCTTCTACACGCGCCGTGCGCTATTTCAATGTTCAAATCGAAGTTAAGCGGTGAGACGTCGAAATCGCTATTCCTATCAGAAGACGGGAACAGCGTCCTCCTTCGACGTTCAACGTCAAAGTAGGGTGTGGGTAGAAGATCCGCATCCCCTTACTTCGAAATAGCGGTGTCCTCCATGGCAGCAATCAGCTGAGGGGTTGAGACGTGCTGGCCAGCCCCTGCAGGGCTCTATGATCTCTGCACTCAGCGGTTCTTAAAGCCGCAGGGACCTGGAAAGCCCGTAGCAGGAAGCTGACAGCATGCATACGTGCAGCAGCCCCGCCACGAGGTCCCTGCACAGCCAGAGGGACACCATCATGGCGGCCAGCCAGCCACCCGAGCACACCCAGAACTCCCCCTCCGGGCCATCCCAGGGCTCCCAGGCCTCCAGCCGGCGGGGTAGGAAGCGGGGCCCCTCCTGGACTCACCCTGAACTCCGAGACCTGCTGGGGCTCTGGGGTGAGGAGGAGGTGCTGCACGTCATGGGGAGCAAGCGGCGGAATACGGAGGCGTTCGCCCGGCTGGCTGAGGGCCTGGCTGCCTGGGCTCACCCTGCCCGCACTCCTGACCATGTCAGGAGTAAAGTCAAGGAGTTGCGGCAGGGTTACACCAGGGCCCAGAACTCAGCCAGCTGATCTGGGGCTGCCCCCGCTGCTTGCCCCTATTACTGGGAGCTCAGGGCTATCCTGGGCCCCCGGGGCACCTCCTCCCCCCCAGCCACCCTTGACACCATGGCTGACGAGCCCCAGCTACCCTCGGAGACAGGGTCGGGTCCAGAGGCCAGCCCTGCCCCCCCACGCCTAGATCCGGGACCCTCCGCCCCAGCCACCGAGTGGTCCAGCGAGGAAGGGGAGCTGTTGCTAGACGTCCCGTCCCGCAGCTCCAGCCACGTGTCTGCTGCATGGGGATCTCTGAAGTCTGGCAGTGCACTGTCAGGTACGTACCCCACAGGGCGCAGACCCCTGAGCATGGGGCAGGGGCACCACTTGACTGGGGGTCCCACACATCCCCACAACACCGCAGTCTGACATGGCCCAGGCAATGCACAGCACAGGGATCGTTCCACAGGCACCAGTGCCCAGCAGCACCTCCACCCATGGACAGTGCCGTGCCCCACCCCCCGGTGGGAGGAGAGAGGGGCGGACCACTGGAGGGGACCACCCACAGGATCACTGCACGCACCAATGGTGCATGGATTCGGGGGAACACAAGCCCTTGGGGGGATGGGGGGTGGGCCAAGGGTCAAGGCTGGGTACTCACGGCCTCCCTTCCCCCCTATTTCTGAAGCCGCACCCTCCGTGGTCCCCAACGGCCCTCCTAGACCACCGGAGCACCACCTCCCGGGGTCACCACCTGCCGCAGTACGGGCCCACCGCCGCCAAGGACACTGCCAAGGACACCGCCGCACCACCACCACCTATATCCCAGAGGTGGCTGCAGCCCTCCGGCGCCAGGCGGACCTCATGGAGCAGAGGCTCCAATTCGAGGAGCGGGAGGCTGCCTGGCGCCGGGAGGCCTGGCGGGAATTTATGGCCACATTCAACCGGGTGGCCAATGCGTTTGAGGAGCTGGTGGACAGTCTTCCTCCCCTTGATGTCATCCGTGCTGCCCTCCCCGCCACCCTGCCTGCTGCTTCCTGCCTGCTGTCCCACCTGCTGTCCCGCCCGATGTCCCGCCTGCTGCCCCACCCACCAGCTCCTTAGAGCAAGAGCCACCCGGGGCTGAGGACCCGCCTCGGCCATACCTCCCCGTGCTCCCGGCCCCCAGCCGGCCTCGCCTAGGACCCCGGATGACAGGGGGACTGGCCAGCCGAATGCAGCGGGGCTCGAGCCCGTCCACTCCCGCCCCAGAATGATGGGCGGATGTGGCGTGCCCACATCTCCCCCTTGTACAGAGTTGTCCCCACCCCTGTATATAGTTATTTATAGTTGACCCCCCCCGTAATAGTTTGTAGAGATGTCCCAATTGTATATAGTTATTATTTTCATTGAATCTGTTTTATTTTTGCTAATATTATTTATATGCCAAAAAGAGGCGACATTTTTGTTCTTGTAAAAATAATGATAGTTTTATTTTTCCAAAAACCTGTGTCCCATGCGCTTTTGGTGAAGGTGAGGTGTGGGTGCTGGGGCGGGCTGCAGGGACGGCTGGGGGGGTCACTCACTGGGTCCCCTGGTCAAAGTACTCCCTTAGGGCCTCCCGGACCCGGACCCTGTCCTGGTGGGCCTGGCGGCTCGGGGCGGCGGCTGGCTGGCTGGGGGTAGGCTGTTGCAGCCTCCTGTGCCCAGCCCTGCACGAAGGCCTCCCTCTTGCTTTCCACCAGCTTGTGGAGAGTGCAGCAGGCCCCCACAACCTGGGGGATGTTTGGGAGGCCCAGGTCTGGGCGTGCCAGGAGGCAACGCCAGCGGCCTTTCAGGCGCCCGAAGGCTCGCTCGACCACTTGTCGGGCGTGGTTGAGTCGGGTGTTGTAGCGGTCCTGGCTATCAGAGAGGTGGCCTGTATGGGGCCGCATAAGCCAGGGCTGGAGGGGGCATGCCGCATCCTCCACAAGGCAGAGGGGTACGGTGGTGGTATCCCCCAGAGGGAGATAAAACGAGGTGTTTCCCCTTTTTGAAAATGTACCTTTTAAATGTGATTCACAATTGCAAAACATCTTGGCTGATGTAGTGCCTTCCTTAACCAGGGACAGGGGCTGCATTTACTTAACACCTAACTTCAGCACGCGAGCTCAAGCCATCTTCTCTCTTACTGTAGCTCGCGGAGCCTAGGTAACAAGTTGACCACCTAATATCATGATGAAGACATTGCCCCTCACTTGCATTCGGAATGCAGCTGAGTTTACGCTGGGCTTTCTGATATCTGGCATGTCCAGGACTGGACAGGTGCTGGATTGCCAAATTGCCTGGGACCACTGGATGTCACCACCACGTGCTCCTGCCACTTCACCACCCCCACGGTCCTCCTGCTTTTTCACCACCACACATCGCCAGCTTCACCCCTGAAGCACTCCCCAACTCCAGCCCCTGCACACCCCAGCTCAACTCCACCCCTGGCTCCTCTGCACCCTAACCCACCCCAATCTTAATCCTCCTTTCCCCCTCCCACAGCCCCTACCCAAGCCCCCTGACTCATGCAAACTTTGAGGGACCCAAGGGTTATGTCAAAGGCAACCCATGCATATCTTGGGAGACTACTGCATGCCACACCATCAAATTTTGTAGCATTAGCTCTTTAAATGGGACTATTTTTGCCAGAGGGCAGACCACCAGGAGTTCTGGACCACCTGAGGCACAGGGGTGTGGTATAGGGAGGAATAGAGGTGGGGGCTCAGGTAGGGGACTCCCAGCCCCATTAATTACACTTCCCTGAAGAGGCTGCAAGGACCCTGTGGCCTGTAAGCCTGAGTAGGCTGTATGCTGCCTGCCTCTCCATCCAGAAGCACTGGCCCTGGAGCTTCCCTTGGTTGCTCTTCCTGGCCCACGGGAGTTTTGGGGAATGGGCAAGTGTACAGAGGCCCCTGTGCCTAGGGCCACAGGCCTGCTGCTGCCTTCCAGGAGCCATTTAGAGCTAGGTAGAGCCTGTTGCAGCTGGGAGACCCCGCTCTACATTTCAATAGCTGACCATAAGTGTAATGCTCCCTTTTGGATCAAATGGTTGATGAGGTAGCAGCCAAGCACTGAGTTCAGTATACCCCCAGCACCCTTTGTCTGTGAGCACTGCAGCCCCCCTACAACTAGGGCACATGCACATCTAGCAGTAGAAGTAGCCTTTCCCCACATAGCGTATTTCAGCAAAATGCTTGTCCTTCTCCTCATTGCCTTCACTAGACATTCACACTGACCTTAGCCCTTAGGCTTCTGCAAATACCAGTTCATTTATCCATCTGAAGCAGGCACTGTTTAGGAGATTCCCCACGTTCAATTTAGAATGGTCAAGGTTGGCACGTGTGGGTTCTCTTTTCTTTTTTTTGAAAGAAAGCTATAAATTAAAAGCCAGCCCCCCCTGCACTAACAGGGTTTAGGCACTAAGTCACTACTACTACTACGATGTAGATCAGTCATTGCTCCCCAAGAACTTTCCAGCAAAGCATCACTTTACCCACATGCGGACACTTGCAAATGGGACCACTCTCAATGGTGTCCTCATTCAAATGTGGAGATCCGTGCCCTCATGCTTACCTTCCACAGCTGCGCTACCCCTGCCCAGCCTGTCTCCTCTATAATCACTGCTGTATCATCAATAACTAAAGCTCTTAGGGCATCTGTGCTATTACATGAAGTTAGAAATAAACTAACCCCCCTACTGGAGCATAAGATTTCCCACACCTTCTAATACTAGTGGAAAATTGAGTACTGTGATCCAAGAACCTGCACCCGCGTGTTAACAGTGCCTGTCATCTTTACTGTTTACACATACAGCTGGGGTGGGGCTACCTATGCAGCTTTGATGTGGACGGCTTTAGGTCATCGGGACTCCAAAAAGCCCATGCCATGCTAGAGCTGCTTGTCTTGCACATGCTGGCACTACTCTCCCTCTCCTCTCTCCCCTGCCCCCAACTTTTATTTTAAAAAAAAAAAAAAAAAAAAGCTGTTCAGAAAGTAGTGAGTGACTCCCCACCCCCAGAGTGGAAGGCACAAAGGTAGGTTCTAGCAGAGCTGCACTGGTTGCCTCCAGCCCTTGCTCACTGAAAAGCTCTGAAGGCAGATCTCCTACGGCCTGATCTCCAAAGCTCAGGAATGATTTGTCCTAAGGAGCTAGTGGTTGCAGCTGAAGAATCCTTCTCCAACTAGCAAGATGCTAAGACTTGTTTGCGATATGTATGCAGAAGCTTGCCTCCATGTCTGTCATGCTTCTGGCTGATGGTTACCACTCAGAAACAAGGATTATAGCAGGATGAGTTACAAGCACTGCTCTCTACTGCAGACCCTGTGCTCGACGACTCAAGAGGACACAAACACCAAGTTCAAATACAATGACATTTTATTGTGGACACTGTAGTATTATCTGAGCAAAGGAGCAGTCACAACACCTGGGCCCTGCTCAGGCAAAGCCATCTGAAGCCTCAGTTAGTCACATTCCTTCCCTCAGATTTAAACAGGTCAACCAAGAAACAAGCGGACGGGCAGGTCAACAGCTGGAGTACATTAATACCACTAGCACTTCTAAATGCTCCCATTCTGTACCTCCCTCAAGCTCCATCTAAACAGAGCCTCCTGGAGAAGAAGTCGTCGTCTCTCGTGCATGCGAAGTCGAAGGTGGGTGGACAGCTGGGGGACAAAAAGAATTCTGCCTTCCTTCTTTGAAATTCAGTGTTCCCAGCTTTAGGTCCTCAGTCAGCCTTAGATGCTGTTGTGACTTCTGCTTCTTTATCCTCATTTTCTTGGCTTGGTGGTTCCACGGAACCTGCAGACCCCTTACCTGAGGGGATGAAGGGACCCACAATCCAGGACAGAGGTGTATTCTGCATCATGTAAGCCATCAGCTCATCCACATATTCCTGGGCCCTGCTCACCATCTCCCGGCTCTGGGCCAGGAGGCTGCTGGAGAGATCCTGGAAGGAACCAACAGTTGAGAAGGAGGCACGGAGCTCTTCCATGTTGCGATACACCTGCTGCACCTTATCCTGAAGGCTGGGGGGGAGGCCTTGAATGCTGGCTACTAGCACCTAGCAGGCATCCTGCAGCTGCTGGAGAATGCTGCGGGACATGGCCAGAGTCTCAGACTCCATCTGGTGGAGAAACAAACCCAAGGTTTACGTTCACCACAGACACACAAAGATGGGACTTGCTGCTACCTCTTCTGGAGATTTCCTCGTGCTGGAAGCTGTGCTGAAAAGGATAGCAGGGACAGAAACCAGGAGCTCTTTCATGGAAAGAGCATTGGCTTTAGCCATTCTTTCCATAGAAAGGGAAGCTATTTGGCTTTTAGGACTCAGGAAGCCTGTATTACCATTGTTTGCAGCCTGTGACAATGAGAGACATAAGCTGCATGGAACAGAGCTCGATGAGGGGGGAGCCTAGGGATCTCCTAGTCAGTTACATGACTAAAGGCTTGAAGGCTATGCTGAGGTAAAGGGAGGGCAACACTTACAGCTACCCTACCAAGAAGGGAAGTGAAGCCCCTTGGACACAGCATTCACGAGTGACCAATTTGAGATGTAGTCGAGGAACACTTCTGTGCAACCCTGTTTTCCCTCAAGGTAGCAGGGCACCAGGTATCTGTTTGGTTGAGGAGCTCAGCAGCTACCTTGCAAGACCCAAAACACTTTTCAGCCTCCGAGCAGAAGGGCAAAGCTATGGACATACCCCTGTCTCTTCCAAGTCTGTGATCTCACTGCCTTTTGGCTGCTTTTGACTCCAGTTCAGCCACATCTCCTGGAACTTCTCCCGGGCATCTTGGAGCCTCACACCTTGTTTGATGTATTCAATCTAGAAAGGGATTGAATAAATCTCTCAGTTCCTCTAGCTCTACTGCTTGAGGACACAACTTCAACCTGCAGACATTTTATGTTCTATAAGCCTATCACGCCCTGGTCCACACAGGATGAAGTGGAAGAGTTCCCTGGCCTGAAAGGCAGGGGAGTAGGGCAAAGGAGTCCAAGCCCCCAGCAACTCTATTTGCCCAGGCACTGGGCTAGAGTTTACTAGTAGACCGCCTCCTGAAGCGGAGCAAGTCCTTACCAGTCCGATGACCTGACGAAGCTGGGACAGAGCCTCATTGATGCTTTGGCTGGTATGCCTCATCTTGTCTAGGGAATAGCGGTAGGCGCGCTGGCGGAGTTTGGCCGTCAGGGAACCCAAACGCACAAAGTAGCTGCGATGCTCCGGCGCTTGTGCTGAAGACGCTGGAGTCCCTTCCATGGATTCAGCAAGTTCAGCTGAAGGGAAGAAGAATCTGAGGGTAAGAGCTTGGGAAAGGAGGACAAGCTACACTCAACTGCCCAATGCTACCCCAAATTCTTGGCGGAATAGCCCTTCAAAAAGCCACGAGATCAACCTCTGCCTTTAAGGCGGCTAATAACTGACCCCAAACAAAGAGGGCTAGGACTGTTTCTGCACACTTGAAATGGACTCCAAGAAGTAGTCCGAATTCATGCCCATAGTACCTTCGAGCACCACCCTTTCCCCACTTGCTCACATCATTTTCAATGGGCATGTAGCCAGGAACTCCCTTGGCCAAGAACGTTACACATGAAAATGCTGCCCATCTGTCAGCCAGTGCAGGCTGAGAGGCTTCTCAGTCTTGTCCAGACAAGTTTGGACCAAAGGGAGTGTTACTTTGCTCTTTGAAACCATAGCCCTGTCCTTTGTGTTCTGACCCAGTTCCTCCTCCGTCATGGGAAGGTAGTGATCCAAGAGCTCTTCTGACTTCCCCAGCACTGCTTCCATTCCGCTCATGGCCAGTTGGCCCATTCTGGATTCTGCTACTGTGCTCATGCTGTCTGTCACTGCTGACTTGGTGGCCTTCAGCCCATCCTGCACAGCCTCCTTCGTCATGTCTACCACTCTGCTCATGGCCTCCTTGACATCTGTCAGTCTGGAGGAGACCGACTCCTGTGTGTCGGGCACAGCCTGGAGAGAAGGGTCAAGCAAGGCATTACTGACCAGACATTCAGGGCAATAAACCACATTGGCTCAGGGAGTCGAGTCACTGGAGGATGTTTACCACTTGTCCATCTAGACATTAAGAACTCCCTACCTTGCTAGGGTGACCATATTCCTCCCCCACACCCAGCCTTACGGAACATGGCCATTTTACAAGATGCCCTATTGGAGTCTGAATGTGAGTCACAGGCAGCATTCACTAGCGGTAGACTGGTCACCCTCTTCAAGACGGTCTAGGGAGGCAAGGAGGAAAATGAGCAAGTCAGAAGCAAGGCTGTAGCTTGGAGCCACTCATTACTTTTCAACTGTTATCCCCTCGTCAAAAGGATTCTGTAACGGTGCAAGAGGCTACAGAGCTAGCACACCTAACAGCTATGTCTCACTTGAGAGAGATGAGCCTGATCAGAAAGCTCACTGGACAGGGAGGGGAGAAGTGGTTTTAAATAGGGTAAGCCAGACATCTTGTGTCTTTGTCAACTGAACCAGTGATGCCTAAGAGGCAATACCTACCTGCTGTTCCTCCTCCCCATGCTCCAGGGATGCCATCTTTGTATCCTTGCCATTAGAATCCATAGTGGAATTAGATATGCCTGAAGAGAAAGAAGCTTACTTTGCAAGTTGTAACCCTTCCTAAGGAAGCTACAGCCCTTCAAAGGGAAGAAGATGGTTCTACTCCAGAGAACAGCCAATTGGTAGCCCCAGCAGCTTAACAAGTGGCTGGTATCTAGCACTTACTCTGTAAAAAGCAGTGGAGCCAAAAATTTTACTATATAGATAAGAAAATGCTCCTCCTTTCTGTCACATAAGAGTCACTAGAAAAAAACAAGTCTCATTTTTATAAGCCCTTTGAAGGCTGTAGATTCTATTGGTTCTAAGTTGCTTTTAAGTGCATGAAAAGCACATGAGTCTGTCACAGGAGAGAAAGGGCTTAAGACCAGCTCCTTCACAATATAAGCACAGCACACAGCCAAACATTTCTTAGGAGCATAAACAAAAAGACATGACCGAGGAAAAGTAAAAACAAAAAAGAAAGACAGGAAACCCCCTTCAAAACCTTATTCCCAAGCACAACCCCCAACCTACCCCAGGACTCCAAACACTGCCTTACTTTTCTTCCCCTCTGGCAAGATTTTATACACTCCTGGTGATGTCATTATGAGGGAGTGGTGAAATAATGAGGACTGACAGTTTAGGGAGCCAGTGAAAGAAAGCTTCCACTTCCTTGACCAATAAGAGAATGCAAATCCCTTGGGGACTGCAAAGTTTGGGCATGAGTTCTTCACCATATGTGATTCCAATTATTCCCCCGGGGTCTTCTGCTGTCGTCCAGCTGAATTCACTGATACCACTGCTGTCTTGAAACAGTTGCTAGTTAGTATAGATCAAATGTTCTAAAGAACTTCAGTGACAAAAAGCTATTGACCTTCATTGCAATTGACCATGGGGAAAGAGAGAGACAAGGGAAAATATTGAAACTGAACTTCTGGCTTTGTTTTGAAAAATCTCGAAAAAAGAAAAAAATATATAAACCTTCTCTGGTGGTAAGGTTGCAGAGATCCTGATGCCTGCTTCCTCTATACGTTGCTCATAGCTTCAAAGTAAACACTGGCACGCTGTAGCAATGAGTGGCATTCTACAGACATGTATTTTTTTCCAAAGGGTTAGGACACTAACCTCGGATTTGAGCTGCTGCTGTCAATTCCATCCTCTTCCACAGAGCTTCTGTGTGACCTTGACCAAATCACTTAGCTTCTCAGTGCCTCAGTTTCCCCTCTGACCAGTGGGGATGATAGAGCTACTGTACCTCATAGAAGTGTAGTGAGGTGCTCAGATACTCTGGCAATCAGGACCATATAATCACCTTAGAGAAGGATACATTTTGTTAGGGAACAAAAGTTGGGTCGGGTAACTGGCATAGCCCTTCCTCACTCCTCTTTCAGCTCCAATTCAGAAAAGAGAAGCGGAACAAGTTCCCTTTCTGTGATGGGCGAGAGACAAGAGTTTTAATTAATCCCTTTGTAACATCACCCACTGTGTGTTGAAGTAAATGACTAAACAAGATACAAGGCAATTGAGAAGCCAGCCTGTATTATGCACGTGCCCTAGGACATACTCTGAAGATCTACGTCTTCTTCCCTCATGACTGCCCATTCTCTGCCCATCTCGAGTGGGGAAGGCAGTAGCAGCCCTTCCACTGCCTACTATCCCATCAGCTACAGAACACGTCTCCCTACTCAGCCATTCTGCTGATCCCAAAGTTGCCCTTCATGACCTGTCTGCTGTCCCATTTTGGCGAGGCTTAGTCTAGACAGGTTTTGGAAGGAATCTAAATGTGGCAAATGAAGCAGGGAGCATTTCTATGGTACAGTAAACGTCTTGCATGTTGTCCTGAAATTTGTTCTTTACTAATCAGTAGGATGAGGTGGATGGTCATCGGGGGCAGGGGAAATGTGTGAATCAGGGCAATAATGCAATGCTTTGGAACTTCAAGAAGGAAATTAATATTGTGAAGGTGCAATTTTTAAAACATCTCTTGAGGGGGTAGACAGCCACAACCGCTATTGTTTCATCCAAAAACTGCTCCCCCATGCAGAACCATCGCTGCCACTCTCTTTGATGTTTCCAGTGCCAATCCAGCCTTGCTGGGTTTTGTTCCCCCTGATCATTGAGGAGCATCTGTTGAAATTGTATTCCAGTGATACTCAGTGGTCCAGGAGCCAAACTAGCAACCAGTGTTATGCAAAGGAGCCACCATCATTTGAATTAATTATTGCATGTATTATAGTACTACATTGAGTTTTATACTATCTATGTCATTCACCTCATCAGTACCGTGTGCTGCTGTGAGTGCAGGGGACTGGACTGGATGATCTCTAAAGGTCCCTTCCAGCTCTATGAGATAGGTATGTCTCCATATGTGTCAGTGTAGATGGGATCAAACTAGAGAACATACAGAAGGTCACATATCTAGGGAGCAACATGGTGTATGATCTATACTGAAAGAAGGAAATAGCGACGAGAATAGCAAGAACAAGTTTGAAGGCAATGGATGAGATCTCAAAAAGTGATTAGCTGAGAAGCAAAGCTGAGCATCTCGAAAATGTGTATTCAGCAGCCCATTGTACAGATGTCAGACATATGTGATGACAAAAGATTTGAAGAAAAGGATACTGGTGCTCAAGAGGAGTCATTATAAAAAAATCCTGGGAATAGGATGGATGCAGAAGATCACAAATGATGAATTATATTGTATGATACAGCTGAAAGAGAACCTACTGCAGATGATTATACAGCAGAAATTACAGCTGTTTGGGCATATCTGTAGAATGGACAATGAATGAAAAGTCAAGTCCCTGGTATTCAGCATAATGGATGGTTCAAATAGAAGAGGCAGACCTCACAGAGAATGGGTAGATGATAGAGTGAATTGGTGCAGAGCTAGTCTACAGAAACTAAGTCGCTCCATACTGGACAGGGGAAGATGGAAGGAAATAGCGAGGGATGCATCGGACACTAATGGGTGCTGAGCCCATGGTTGTTGATGATGATGATGATAATGATGAACAGTGCTTATCCACTAGGGATGAGAGAAGCTCAGCAACTCTTTTCAGACCATGGAAGCATTAGAGAAGTTTGGTCACTCTTACTTGTTATATTATTTGTATGAGAGTAGAACTGAGGGTGTGGCTACACACTATGTAGCACAACAGATCCACACTGGTGGAGCTTGGGCTCAGACACTGTATAGCAGCATTTAAGACATGCAGCTTGGGCTTGAAAGCTTTCTTGTAGAACACGTGTGTGAGCCTGTTGACCCAGGCTAGGAGGCTTGCTACTGAAGGATGTGTCTAAGCCACAAGTGAGTTGGGCTAGGTGTAGTACAAACATTTACTATGTTTCTTTTCCACATTGCTTACCGTCTGAATGGGCAAGGCAGACAAAGAACAGGGGTAAAGGAAATGGTGTTATTCCTTGTTTACAGATAAGAAAACTAAAGCACAGAGAGTGATCCTGATCCAACATCCACTGAAGCATATGGAAGCATAAATTATTCTGCTAGTCTTTAAAGTGCTACTGGACTGCTTTTTTGTTTTGATGGTGTATAGACTAGCACGGCTTTCTTTCTATTACTGTGAAGCATACGGGAGTCTTTCCATTAATTTCAGCAGCTTGGGATCAGGCTATTGATGACTTGTATCGGGCTCAGAGGAGTTCTGTGACGATCTGAGAGCTGAACTCAGATGTACTTAGTCCCAGTCTAGTGTCAGAGGTATGAAGCCCTCCTTCTGCCTCATTCTCCACAGTGTCCCCTATGTGTCTGGATAAAGGGGTGGTGCGGGGGAAGGATTATTTCTGAAAAGCATTTGAACATGCCTTCCAACAATGAGCTTCAGTGCAGGAGGGTTTCATTAGCTGCAGTGGTATTGTAAGCACAGACCTTTAGGGATTTTGGAAGTGTTTCCTTGAACACTACAGAAATTTGCAACTGAAGCCATCCATGCACATTTCATCAATGTAATTAAAAACACCTTATTTAGTTCTTGGAAATGCACAGCTGGAACAATCACCTATTTAAAACATTGCTGTTTTATGCTTCGGGGTTCAAGTGAACCAAGTGGATGGGGTTTGTGATCATGTGTGAAAAGTGCAACCCATAGCGCACTCCTTCCACAGCTGGAACTGATGTAGTACCTCTAAATAAAATCCAGGTGATCGCTTAACAGACATCAGCTAGAGCTGGAGGTTCCTTTATGTGGCCAAGAACAAGTCTATTCAATCCACATGCAAGGTCTGTGGTGATAAGGATCAGAGGCTTGGAAAGTTCATTGCAGCTGTGAGGCACTTTTCGAAGGCTGATGTGCCTTACTGACTTGTCTCTGGAGTGAGGCACCGATATTAACTATTGACTGTTCAAAATGCCTTTCACCAAGTTGCAGAACTTATAACATACGCTCTGGCCAAGATTTTCCCAAAGTAACTAGTGATTTGGGGTGCCCAGCTGGAGACCAGGTTTTTGGTCAATGGGAGCTCAGCTTTTTCTGGTTAAAGTTGACCACTCCAAACCTCTGGTTGTTCTAGAAAATCTTGGCTTCCTATACAGCTACAGCTGAATTTCTAGTAGGTTTTTACCACTGACTTTTATGCAGTAGGATCAGTCCTGTAACATCACATTTAATCTATAGAAACCACTATCCCCCCTATTTTGTGAAATCTTTATTTATGTTCTCAGTGTTCTTTATGTTACATTGTCAAGTGTCAAGATGGCTGCCTGAATGCTTTTGGATACTCTTGGCTCTACAGGCCTCCATTCTGGTTAGGGTTGCCAGGTGTCTGGCTTTTTGACTGGAACACCTGATTGAAAAGTGATCCTGATAGTTCCAGTCACCAGTGCTGAGGAGGCCCTTAAAAGTCTGGTTGTCAGCACAATGGGACTAAGGCTGACTCCCTGCCTGCCTGGTCTCTGCACAGCTCTCAGAAGACAGGCAGGCAATCAGCGAAGCTCTGGGTGCTGCTCCCGCCTGTATTGTTGGCTCCTCAGTGTCCATTGTCCAGGGACCTCTGTGAACTGATGTTCGTGGTCATGGACATCTGGCCAGGAGCTGCACAGGCATGCTGGTGACTGCTGAGAGCTGTGCAGAGCCAGGACAGGCAGACAGCTTACCACAGCCCTGCTGTGCTGCTGACCAGGGCATGATTGCTAGCTCTGACCATCTGAACCCACAGCCCTCACCCCACACCTCAACCCACTACCCCAGTCCTGAGCCCCCTCAAACTCCTGATCCCTGGCCTCATCTCAGAGGCCACGCCTTGATCCCTTGCCCTAGCCCTGAAACCATTCATGCACCCCAAATCCCTCATCCCCCTCCTGAACTCCAGCTCTGTGCCCAGTCTGAACACTGAACGCCTCATTTCTGGCTCAGTCCTGGAAGCTGCACCCCGAGTCAGAGCCCTCATCCCTTCCTGTACCCCAAGCTCATGCCCCAGCCCAGTGAAATTGAGTGAGGCTGAGGGAGAGGGAGAGATGGTGAGAGGAAGAATGCAGTGAGTGGGGACAGGGCCTCGGAGAAGGGGGCAGGGCAGGTGTGGGCTTCAGGGAGTGTGGTTTGGTGAGATGCGAAAGCTGGCAACCCTAGCGAGCTGTGGGTGAGCCTGAGAGTGCTTAAGCCAGTATTTGACTGTTTTCTCTCTGGTGTGCTCAAGCTCCAAGCCACCACATTCTAAGAAAACAAAAATGTTCTTGACTCTCACAGTTCCTCCACTGGTCACAGCCCCTGACCCCTACCCCATCAGCTCCCACCCTGTTTATTCAAAGGACACAAAAACATAAACAGATGATGTTTTCAGCAGCACGGGAAATTTAAAACTATTATCAGCTTCTTAACATTTATTTCTGCTCTTATTCCCTGAGGAGTCGTCAGACAAACTTAAGGAACAAATTGATGGGTAATTAACAGATGAACTGACACATCCAAGGAGATTCATGCAGAAACCTTTGGTGCACATACACACACAGAGAGATGCCATACAATCATGTACACGTTGGTGAGGTTGCCACAGCATTTCCTATACTCCTAAGCTCTAAAAAGAGACATTAGTTAAATGATTCCTGGCAAGATTACTACAGGGTGAATCTCTCTAGTCTGGCACTCTTGGGACCTGACTGGTGCTGAAAGAGGAATTTGCCTGGCCACAGAAGGTCAGTATTGTCTAGCAGCATTGCCACTAGCAGCATTGCACTTCCACTGCTTACGGGGCTCTTAGAAGACCTTTGGGGTAAATTACAGTGAAACAACGGCACAGAACACTGAGAGCCAGGATGAGTGGCTGTGAACAAACTTTATGGGACCACGGGAAACTTGGCCACACCAATGATAAATGGTTGTCCAGCTGACTAAAATCATGCCAGATTACAGATGTTGCCAGACAACAGAGTACTGGATTAGAGAGGTTCACCATGTTTCTGTAACATCAGGAGGAATGAATGAAATCAATAAAATCAAGGTGCTTATGTGCTGAGGCTTTTGTTGCCAAAGACAACAATAGGCAGCATAATGCAACGCAGGCTACAGCTGGTCAGAAAATTTTCATCTAGAGTTTTCCAACTGAAATTTTCTTTTCTTACAAAACCAAAGGTTTTTTGAGGAAATCTTATTGATTTGAACAATGTTTTTTAAACCCCCACCACATGACCAAATTGTGGGGATCTACTTAAAAAATCCATGTTCTTTTTTAAAGGGAGTAGAACAAAATTTTGAGGTGTTTATTTCAGAAAAACCTCTTATTTTTGAAGTTCCTTTAAAACTCTGTGTTTAATATATAATGGTAAAAATCAAAACAGAATATTTAGACTGGTCCAAAAAAAATTTCATTTGTGGGAGAGAAGGACTTTTCACAGAAATGTTCTTATTAGGTTTTGTAAACCTTTTTGGGCCAGATTCTCAGCTGTTGAAAGTCAGCAGAGTCAAGGGACTACATTAACTTTTCACAGCAAGGGACCTGGCTCTCAAATGCCACAATAATTGCAGGTCCAGACCACATGCCAATGTCCTGTTGGGGGAGTGGGGAAGTGGGAAAGAGAGAAAGAGTTAGAAACTTGTGACACTTTGAGCCACTGTTTTGCTACCATACAGCCTATGGGAAATAAATGCAGTGTGCATATGACTGGGATCACGAAAAGAGAAACCAAATCCAAAGATAACCATTGACTTCACTGGGCTTTGGATCAGAGGCTTAGTGAGTTTTTGGCTACGTCTACACGTGTCCCAAACTTCGAAATGGCCACACAAATGGCCATTTCGAAGTTTACTAATGAAGCGCTGAAATGCATATTCAGCGCTTCATTAGCATGCGGGCGGCCGCGGCACTTCGAAATTGACATGCCTCACCACCCCACGGCTCGTCCCGACAGGGCTCCTTTTCTAAAGGACGCCGCCTACTTCGAAGTCCCCTTATTCCCATGAGCTGATGGGAATAAGGGGACTTCGAAGTAGGCGGGGTCCTTTTGAAAAGGAGCCCCATCTGGACGAGACGTGCGGCGGCAAGGCGCATCAATTTCAAAGTGCTGCGGCCGCCTGCATGCTAATAAAGTGCTGAATATGCATTTCAGCGCTTCATTAGTAAACTTCGAAATGGCCATTTGTGTGGCCATTTCGAAGTTTGGGGCACGTGCAGACACGGCCTTTGAGTGTAAAAAAGATGAAGTATTGATTTGAGTTGCGGGATGCAATGCATAGGCAGGTGCAGGAGTTAACAGAAGGCCCTAGGGGAGAGGAGGAGGAAAAGTGGCAGAATCAGAAACTAGCTAAATAGCAAACAAAAGGAGATACCCAACTGGAAATTAAGATAAGTCCTGGAGCAAAGAAATATTCACACACAATAAGGAGTGTGCTGGCACCCGGGATGGAGGGTATGCAGGCTGGAAGCGTAGACTGTAAGTGTTAGAACTGCTAGAATAAATGTCCTGTGAGTATGATATATGTACATGCATGTGTCTGGACAGTCCCACACACTGATACACATGTTAAAAATTCTAGATGAGCCACTTCAAGGGTTGAGAAAATAAACCAATCACTATGACCATTCAATCCTCAGTTTTAGTTTGAGATTGCCCATTACAAGTGTCACTTAGTACCAGCCGTGTTGATATTTTTTGGCATGGGCATTGGTGCCTTTGGAATTTATAACTAATTCTCTTTGTGATGGTCCCCATTACAAAACCTTTCTATTCCTCTGTCCCTAGTTCTATCATTCCAGTGCTGATTATTTTCAGGGGATTCATGCCACATCCACCATATTTTTGTGTATAAATGTCAGAATTTATATTAGTATTTAAGTGGTTTCTTTTCTTGAAGAATTTTGTGTAGTGATCTCTCCCTCTTTTGTCTGCGAATAACTACTTTTTTACCATGGCCATTGCTTCTGATATCTTCCCTGTTGTGCTTATTAACTTTTTAGATGTGCATGTCCTAAGTCTACCTCTAAAGAACTATTGTCTTTAAATGAAAGTGCTGTAAACTTCATGCCGACTGCAAGACTGGAATAAAGTGAGAGGAAATAAGGCAGCGCAAAACCATTTTTTTCTTAAAGAAACTCGTATATATGTTAATATTTGAGGAGCATTTTCACCTCTATTTTGCTCTTTTCAGGCATCTCGACTATTTGCTTTTGGGCTAGTATTAAGCATATTTGTGGCACAGTAAACATGTGCTTTGCCAGTATTTCTAATAATATCTGGTGATTTCCATGTGCCCTTGAACTCCGCTCTGCAGATGATGGGCATATGTTGGAGTCTATTCAGGATGGATGAAGTCGATTGTGGAAGAGGGTATATAAACTTCTGCTCAAAACTTGAGCTTTAATCCAAGCTAACCTTTACTGGAGTGTAACCTTTAACTGGAGGTGGGTGTTCCAGCTCTTACAAACCTTATATGGAAGTTTTCAGCTACCTTAACAAAGGATCATGTGTGGAGCTGGAAATGTGTGCTGCTGACTCACTCTGGCAGCCATACCATGAGCTGGAGGTCGTGAGACCTCATAAAGGTGTAGATGCATGAGTGTCATTTTGAAGCAATATAGAGGAAAGGAAGCCCTAAAAAATCCCTCTGAGTAAATAGCTCAGGGTAGAACCCTAAGGGCTAATACTGAGTCTTATAAGCACAGTCTGGTCTTAGGCCTTTGATACAGGTTGAACCTCTCTAGTCTGGCACCCTCAGGATCTGACTGGTGTGGAACAAGAGATTTTGCTGGACCACAGGTGATTAATTATCTAGCAGCATTACCAACACCTCCACTGCTTAGTTGGCTCTTAGAAGACATTTAGGGGTAAATTAGAGCTAAATAACAGCACAGAACACTGAGAGCCAGGACCAGTGGCTGTAAACAAAGAAATAAAACCTCATGAGGTTTTTACAATGCAGTTTTCTACATAAATTGCTGCTAATCTGGGATAAAATGGGTGGAAATTATAAGATTCATTGTATTCCTGTCTCTGCCAGGGCAGGTCACTTAACCTATCTATGCCCTTGTTTTCCTGTCGATAAATAGTTTACAGTGATACTTGCCTACTTCACAGGAATGTCATGAGGCCTCATTCATTCATCTGCCTAATGTGCTTTGGAATTCTTCAATGGATGAGATACAGAAATTAAATGTAAACAGTCCGAGGTTTTATCTGATGCATACTCTAAAGTTGAAGGGACAGAGTTGTAGTAATTCTGAGCAAATGAACCTAAGGAAAATCAATAGAGGCCCTTAATGCCTTTGAAAACTGGGATGAGGATGAAATATAACTCACTGGTTAAGTTCCTTTTGGTCATCATCTTATAAGTGGCTGGACCAGACAGGGAAAAAATGACATTTACAAGTACCAGCTAACACAGTTACTTTCAACTCATGTAGTAGAGTCCCATGCTTTTGGGTGTGAAAGTCCACAGTCCTATGTCTTCAGTGATAAGATGAGTGTGTAGTGTTGCTAGAGCTCTATAATACATTTCAGAATTTAGCGATGATTATGGGACCTTTTTATTCCAAAATATATTATGGACAATGTATTTATCTTATCTAATTTCTCAAGTTTTCAAGACAAAATATGAGCCATCCTGTTCTTTTTTAAAAAAAAAAACAAACAACAAAAAAACCCTGTACATTTGTAGCTTGTCATGTAAAAAGAGCATGAAGCCAAGGTTATAGCTGTGTTGTTAGAAAATTGTTTAAAATTATTTAGGGATCGTTGTTTCACATAGTCAGCATAAGCTAATTTTAAATCACTGAGGCTGGGTGTACACGAGCCCCTTCCTTTGGGAAGGGGCATGTTAATGAGTGGGTTTGAAAGATGCTGATGAGGCACTATGAATATGCAGCGCCTCATTAGCATAACGGCAGCCATGGCCATTCGAAAGTGCGGCTTTCGAATCATGCACCACCCATGGAGACAGGGACCTTCTGAAAGGCCCCCCGCCCCAGTTTTCAAAAGCTCCTTCCTAACACCAGATAGGAAGAAGTGGCTTTCAAAAACTGGGAGGGGTCCTTTCCGAAGGTCCCCATCTCCACGGGCAGAGTGCGATTTGAAAGCTGCACTTTTGAATCTCTGTGGCTGCCATTATGCTAATGAGATGCTGCGTATGCATGGCAGTGCCTCATTAGCATCTTTTGAACACACTCATTAACATGCCCCTTCCTAAAGAAAGAGGCTCATGTAAACACGGTGAATGAGCCAGAAGCATCATTTCCACTTTGGAATTAAAACTGTTACACCATAAGCCTGCCTTTCAGTGCAACTGGCGTTAATAATAATATTTGCATTTTGTTTGGATTTGATTTTTGTATAAATGTATTTTTACACAGAAAACTGTCATGTATTTTAATATCTTTCTAACTGTGTGTTTAGTTGAACAATCAGCATGAACGTTCTCTGTTAGTAAATTATAAGGTTTTGGTGGAAAATCCTAAACTATTTGTTCAGGCCAAATTGACGTTGAAAAGAGGTAGGTTGAAGCCACAAATTGATCCTCTCTAATCTGGAACAGTCTGGGCCAGCAAACTCCGTAATCCAGCATGATTTTAGTTAGCTGTATGATGACCACTATCAGGGGTGTGGCCAAGTTTCCTGTGGTCCCGTAAAGTTTGTTTATAACCCCAGTCCTGGTTCTCAGTGTTCTGTTGCTGTTATTTAGATGTAATATACCCCTAACTGTCTTCTAAGAGCCCAGTAAGCAGTGGAAGTGTTGGTAATGTGCTCAAACATATTGACCTCCCATCATCTGGCAAACTCTCTCATCCAAGATGCAGTGACCATCCATCTCATTTTGGCCAGGACAGACCCATATTTAAGGCAAATGGCCCAACTTTTTGTTTTGTTTTGTTTTGTTTTTTTAAAAGCAAATTGTCCTGAATTTTCAGCTCCAGCACGCTCCTTGCTGGGCAGCCATGGTAAGTGCAGCTGGAGCAGTCTCCTGTTTGCAGCTGGCAGGGGAATGCCAGGCAGGTGGCAGTCAGCAGGTGATGGTGTCAGGAACGACTCAGTGGTGCACACACACACACACACACACACACAGAGCCAGTCTGAGGAGAAGCAGCCTGAGTGCAATGGAGGGTTAGTGTGTGTGTAGGGTGTACCACCCCCTCCCCATGTGCACGTTAAAGCAGCATTTCCCAAAAGGGGGGGGGGGTGGAGTCTGCCAGTGCAGCCCCCTTTTCTCACATAGCCAGTAAGAGCTGCAGGGTGGGGGACCCAGCTCCATATCTGGCAGAACCCTCAGAGAGCAGAGGCTGCAGAGGAGTTCTCCTGGCACACAGACCCGAATTACCACATCCCTGTCCCCTGAGCTATCTCCTGCCCACATACAATCTCTAGCTGTGCCTGCCTGCCCACAGCCCCTAGCTAATCCTTCCCTGCTCCCTGATCTACCCTCTGGATGCATATTGCCCCAAGCTACCCTTTGCCAGTCCCCTGTTCTGTCTCCTTCCTGCATCCTAAGCTAGCTGCCTATATGTACACAGCACCTAGCTACCCCTCCCTGAGCCCTAAGCTGCCCGCACATAGCCCCTAGCTAGTTCCTGTCCTCACAGCCCCTGGCCACTCCTCTTTCAATGGCCCGAACTACCCTTCCCTGCAGCCCAAGCTGTTTTCATACCTGGTGAGCTGAGCCTCCCCCACCACACAACACAGCCAAGCCAGGCTGGGCGGCTGCTGGTGCAAATGGGGTGGAGATGGTGCTGCCTCCCTGGTCCTGCCAAGTGGAGCTGGCTTGAGCCTGCTGGGCCCTGCCCCAAAACAGGGGTCATACTACATGTATACCTGAGCTCTACCGCAACCCAGCCCAGAACCTCATTGTCCCCCTCCTTCACTGGGCACTGGAGCTTTTGAAGCATGTGAGGAGCAGGGCCTATCATAGGCCTATCATACGTCATTCCCTGCTTTTGATGGCCCTCAGTGTAATACAATTTTTTAAAAAGACTGATACATGAAAACAAAATAAGGTTCCAAAAAGAGGGAGACAGACCTGGAGTACTTTTTTTTTAATTTTTTTTTTTAATTTATTTAACAAATGCTTTTCTAGCCTATCAAAAAATATTAACACATCTAAATCTGAGTCCCCCTTTGAGCGTGAGGGGAAAGTCAAATGGTGCTTCACACTTCCCCTCCCCTCAGATTGGCCCTGGTTGGCAGAGGGTACTGCATACTTCTGATCAATTGCCATTGAACTCACTTGAATCTGAGCAATTTTATGAGGTGTCCCGTATTCATCATAGAGAAATATGGTCATTCTAGTCTGGCACCAGTCAGGTCCTGAGGCTGCCAGATGAGACAACCTTTATTAGATAAAATACAACACTACTGACCAAGTCAATTAGTTGAATCTGTTAATTAGCCACTAACTGAAAGTACATAGCTAGCAGCTGATTGGTTGCATTCAGGGTTTTGCCTTCCTTGGGGCATTTCTACAGGGGACAGACCACACTCCAGTTTGGGTGTAAAGTGTAGTGTGTATCAGCATGTCATGCACTAAAAGGCGGGTGGGACACCACAGATGCCCACTAAAATTCACTAGTGCAGGATGGCTTTGTCCCATTTCCAGTACTGGATTTCTTTTAAAAAGTTCAGGAAAAGGCAAAAGCTTGTTCTAAATGTTGGTGTGTGGGGAAGGAGAGAAGTCTGATAGCCAAAGGCCCTGGAAGGAAGCAATGGGATGCTGGGAGGCATACAGGGAGAGTGGGGGAGTCCACAGAAAGCATGGGGGCAGGCCAAAGGGGACAGATGTCTGATGAGGACTGGCTGCCTTCAGCCCCGCCTCTTCCACCTGAGGCCCCACCTCTTCCAGGAGTGCAGCGCTTCCCCCACCTCACTTTGCCCAGGGGTCTGGCAAGTTGGTTGACTCCTTTGAATACCAAAGTGGCATTCTGGCTCCCCAGAAGAGTGCAGGAATGTAGCCAAAGGACCCATGTACTGCCCAGTTCAAACTGCAGTAAGTCAGAGATAACTTTCAGTGTGTGACAGCATGGTCCACATTGACAGTTGGCTCACTGAAGGCTGGTCAGAAGTTCTGGGATAGAACCAGTTCACATAACAATAGCTCTGTACTTGAACCAGAAGACCATTCTTTCCTAATGAAATGTTGCTTCAAAGTTTGTGGTTTAGTAATATGTTAGTGGCTAAAGTTTCAAAATCCGCATGCAATGCAGTGTCTCCCCTGTGATAGAATACTCTAATATGTACCCAGGGCCTCTGTATGGGTATGTACTCACTTGGACATCAGATCATGGTGAATGGTCAACAGCCTTCTAAAATAATAACAAATGCTGCTTTAATAACTGTAATGCTGGTGGAAGGGGCTAACCTGACAACCCAGGAGCCTGAAGTCCCATTCTACCCATAGAGCCATTCTGTGGTGTGATTACACTACAGATGACTTCTCCACACTAGTTCATCAAGCTGCCTTAAACCCACATTGGAAAGGAAGTACACGGGGGAGGATAGCTATCTCCAAGTCCACTCAGCCACTGGTGCTACTAAGATAGCCAACAAAGAGCTTGATTAATCCTTGGTGCAACCCCACTGAAGTCAGTGGACTTACACCAGAGATGAATTTAGTCCAAGGCAGGGCTTGTAAAACATGTAAACTGCTTCTGTGATATGGACCTCTGTCCACTAGAATCAAGACTGAACTCAATTCCCATCAGCCACCATCCCAGGGAGTTAGTGATGCCATGTAGCGAGGGGCTGAGTTTCAAGCCTCTTAATGGCTATATAGGTACTGCCTGCAGTGGCACACGGAATGGAAATAAAACACATACCACCAATGCATCTAAAATAACACTGTTTTTATTCTAGATTTACTTTTTCAAAGAAAATAAGTCAGCTACACCAAGCTGCTGTCAAGGAGTACCATTGAAATAAAGCCTCTATATCTTTACAAATGTTTTTTTTCCATATTGAAAGTTATGTGAATATGTTGTGCCATTACAGAAAGAGAGACGAAACAGAAGATCTATACATACATATCCTTTAGGATCTTTTCCCCTTGAAAGATAAGAATTGCAGTAATTTATTTGACAGGAATGTTTTTAGTCTAGTTGATGGGGCAGTTACAGTGTGAGACTGATTTTTTATTTGATGTCCAGCTGTTTTGCCGTGCCCAAGTGGCACATCACAAGTGTAGAGCTAGTTTACCTGGCCCATGGAGGATTCCCTGTGTGGCTCAGGCTAAGCATAAAGGCTCTACATCGCCAATGTAGGGGATGGTCCTAGGAAAATGGGACATGGCTTAGGCATCCTTATGCCCTGGTGATCTTTAGTTGCCACAGGAAATAGCCTGAATGGCCCATGGGAGGAAATATCAAGCTGTTTGGAATAATTTCCTGTTCTTCATACCCATCTGAAACTAGCTCAGCTACAGCTTAGAAGCTATCCTATATGTCTGAACACACCTGAACACAATTTCTGTGGCAATTCTTGGGGAAATTCCAGTTATTTCAGGAAAATCTCTTTTCTTTTTTTTCTCACAGGGTAAGATAATTTACCTTACCTACAAAGGAAATCAGTTGGGGTCCTAAAACAGCATCTGGCCCCCTCCTTTAACTCTTATTGAACTCCGTGCTAACAACAGTTGTTGCCAGTGAGAAGGCCCTGGAGGCTGAATTCCAATTACACCTGATATTTGGGAATAGTCACTTCTGGGATGAAATCCTGGCTCCAGGGACGTCTAGGGCAACCATGCTGAACACAGTGGCTTCAACTCATTCCTTACATAGTGTGATAAGGAATGCACAGAGCTTTATCAATCAATTTAATGCAGGCCACCAAAGAGCTAGATCCCTGTAACACTTTTGATCACCTTTAAATTCTTATAATTACTAATGGTAAAAGGCTCCAAATTCCCTTATAGATGCTATTGGTTCCATTGGCCACCTACATGTTTTGGTGAACTATCTGTGATTCACATCAGTAATATCCATTTGGTCAGCCCAATGCCTGAACAGTTTTTTCAGACAAAATTCACTATGAGTTTGCCTGACGTAAAAATTAAGGGCCAGGTTTTTAAGTGTGTTTAGGTGCCTAACTCCTATACATAGGCATTTAAATATCTAAATGGAAACTGAATGAGCCCTTGAGGATCTGTTTTAATGGGAAAACAGATTATAAGTGGCTTCTGGAAGAAAATGAACATGCAAGGGTTCAGTGCAGAGAGCACTAATTTTATCTTTATTTTATATTGTTCTTGCATATTATTCTATGGGCATGGGCCCTCATTTTCTTGAATGTCAAAATGCATACAGCTACATATAATTTAGTACAACATGTGTGCCAAGGTGTCCAATGCCAACAAACATATACCCCCAAATTTTTGGAAAGATTCTCTTGATACAGATCTCAACTTCCTGGCTGCCCCCTTGCCCGCATTTCTGTAATAATTGCACCATCTCCAAGAGGTGGCCATTCCCAACTTGGAAAAAGTTTGTATGCTGATCCAAATCTTGTAGTATGGGCATCTCTACCTCCTTTTTGTCAGTTTGTGACATCAATTCATTGCAAACAACTATGCTGAGCTAATGAGGAAAGTACTTTATGGGGGAAGTGCCAAAAAAGGGAAGGGAAATGTTATTCAAAAAGAAAAATTGGCAGTAAGAATGGAGGTAAAGGTATTAAATTACTATCTCTTGCTGAAAGACCAGTAGATCTGGCTTCACTTTTTATTTGGGTCTCTCAACACTGTCATTTTGTGTCTCATTTGAGGAACTGTAGGAAAAGGAGGCTTCTACAGAACAAAAAAAAATAAATTGCAACACCTTGAGAAGCCATAAAGTAGACTGAACTGCTCATTAAACAGAGGAAAAACAACAGTGTTCTTAACTAAAAACAAAACAGAAAAAAGCCCAAATCACAAAATAGTGCCATTTTTTTTACTATTTAAAATAGTTTCCAACTTTGTTCTTCACACGTGTTGCTACTTTTGTTGGAAGGTCACTAGTCTGTCATGAGTAAGACATGTTTGCTCAGCAGACTGTTCATTGTGAAGGGATTTCATGACTTCCCCATAAACATATGTTAAAAAGAAAGACAACTTTTAAAGGGGCATAGACAAGTTCAGATCAGACTTAAATGTTTCATTAGCTGACAAAAGCCAGTTTTGTGTGTGTGTGAGACTTTTAATCTGCTGTTCTAATCTGAAAGCGTAGTCTGCTCTTAGAGCCTCATGACATCCCGCATTATTTCTAACTTCAGATAAAATTTCCTCACTGCACAACTAAACCAATCTGATTCCACACATCCCTCTTCCCATCGCCAAGTCAGCAGTCGTAGTCTGAAAGGTAACAGTAAGGTGTGTTCTTTCAGGCTTATGTGACATTGTTAAAGATTATTGGAGGAACTTCGGTTCCGAACCTGACAACACTTTCTCATGCCTATTAAGTTAATCACATGCATGTTTGCAAGATCAGTGCCTTAGCTAGCCAATGTTTATTCCTGAGCCAGAATAGACTCTAGCGCACTCTCCCATAACTGTGTTAGCCCTGCATAGCTAAAAGGAGTATTAAAAAAAAAGGCAAAAATTGATTGTTGTCACTGAAATTAGCAACGTAACTGACGCATTTTCAGAAGATCTGGTGAATGGGAAGGTATCAATTTATCTGTGGCTCTTCTTCTGATCAGAATCATGCTTTGAAGATTCTGTTTGGTTTGCAACTGAAACATGTGCATGAGTGTGAGAACCAAAAAGAAGAAAGTTACTCCAAATTCAACAGTTTAACTTCACTGTCTCAAAGACAATGAATTTTGGAAAATAAACAGTGCATATGGGTCTTTAAAGTATATTTGCCTATGAATTCCTTCAAAGTTAATCAGAGAGATTTGTTACTAACAATGTTTAAAAGAAAGTGAACTTGACAGTCTCTTTAAGTCATTCCTGATTTAAGAAAACTGATTTAGGACTCATTTCCTGTTCACATGAAAACAAAGGGCTTATTCTACTATGTTGTCCCTTATGTGGTCATTTGAACCTGTGCAAAGTGCTAACAAATCATATATCACTACTTGCCTACCCCTGTGCTATCATTCACCATCCATTTTTCATTCTCTTTACTCAGATGTAAATGGCTACACAAGATGCCAAGCAGTGGAAAATAAAACTCTGGATAGAAGAGGGATGTTCATGAAATGAAACAAATTGCTCAAATTCTTATTTGTGAGTCTACTCAATTGCCTGGGGCTCTGCATTTTGTTAATCTGGGTTCCATTCCTAGCTTCCTAAAAGGGTGCAATGTAACTGCTAAGAGAGAAGCACAATGTGGAAATTCTTAACAACCTCCTAATTCGAGCTCCGATATGTATTTGTTTCCATCTCCTTCCTCTTCCCCTTCAAGAGGGCCCTAGACATGCAGCCAACAGGTGAATAAAGCAGAAAGAAATCAAAGAGCATTGATTTCCCACCCCCATCCGCACACAAATGTCTGTTTTCTGGGATGGAATGCTCATTGTGCCTTCAGAAAAGATGTTTATGCTCTACTCCCCACCCACTATTGCAGGTCTGAGAGGCCTGGGACAAACAACCATATTTATGTCCTTCAGACCCATTGAAATTCACCCAACTCTTGTTGAAATCTCTACCGGCATGCAATATTTTCCTAGATTAAATACATACCTAATACTAGTATTGAGGCACTAGTATTGAGCTGGAAAAATAATACAAGAAAAGATGAGTCATAATAAAAAGCAATTGTGTAAAAATTTAGAGCTAGCAAAAGGTGCCAGATTAACAATTTTGGAGAGTACAATAAAGCAGTCTCCCAGGTGATTCAATCCTTGGCACCTCTGAGGATGTCAGTTGTTGCTGGACTGAGCCTCATTTCCCACTGAGCAGCTGTCAGAAGATAATGATTTTCAGTCCTTACCAGTCTAGGCTGAATTGGAGCCAGCAACCAAGAAGCTGTCTCATTACCAATCCCTTGAGTCATCCAGTCCTTTGGAATGTGTCTCTGATGCTGGACAGAAATGATGTAGAGCAGACGCTACCGCTCTAAACCATCTGAATAAAATAGACAGGAATCTGCCCCATATACTCAAAAAGGGATGAAGAGATTCTTTTTTAAATAAAGCTTTGACCGTATTTTATTTTAATATGACCTGACTTCCTCCTTTCTCGCCCCAAACTACTCTACAACGGTTCTCTACTTCTCTACTTTGTTACAATTCTTTTAGCTGCTGATTTTGGTGAGCATCTTGTTAATTGCCTGCTTGACATGGGTGGTGGAGCTCCGTCTCCGAGTCTTGCCCTGGATCATCTTACGACGCCGTACCTCACGGCAAAGCTCGTAGAAGGCCTCCATGATGTTGCCTTCACCTGTGCAAGCGGAGCATTCGTAAAACGCACATGCCAGTTCTGTGGCCAGCTTTTCTCCTTCCTCTGTGCTGACTTGCCTGGAGTGGTCCAGGTCTGCTTTGTTCCCCACTAGGATCAGAGTAACATTCTTGGGTTTTTTCACTTCATCCAGCAAGTTCTTAAGTGGCAGCACGTCCTCAAAGCTGCCCCTGTCAGTGATGTCATAGACTAGCACAAAGCCTTCACCCCATCGTACGTGTCCTTCCTTCTGAATAGCATCCTCCTGTTTGAAAAGGAGTTTAAGGGTGAGATTATTAACTGGCTGAATACAGTTTGTAGAACTAATACCAGGTCTTCAGGTAGACATCCGCTGCTTAGGCTCATGTCTCATTGACTAAGTGGGGTTCAGACACATTTACACCTGGGCCAAGTGGATGTAAAAACACAACTTTTCTGATTTTACACCTGTGACAAAGTCAGGTCAGAGGGCTGCAGTAGAAAAGGCAGACCTAGGAGGGGAAAAGGCCCATTCCCCCATTAACTAGGGAACTAACTTACTGCAGGTCAATCAGAATCAGCTGAAAAGGAGTTGTCCCATGCAGATCAGGATCAGCCAAGACAAGGCTACCCTCACCCCATCAGGGTCAGCCAATCCCATTTCAGGGCTGCCTGAGATCTTTTTACACCCTGCCTCTGAGGTGAAAAGGAAGGGAGGAGAAGAGAGAGGCCTAGACCGATCCAGCAGCTACTATGCTAAGAGACAATAGGGGAGTGAGGAGCTTCAGGGACAGAGGCTGGGTTCCTACCCCAAGGGAAGGTGATGCACGTAAACCCCCGCCTAGGGGAAGGCTGATTGCTCAAACATGGCAAACAGGGGCGCTTTACCCAAGACCCATCCTGCCAAAGTGGGGGAGAAGTGCAGGGGCTAGCTAGGGGAAGAAGACCTCCTGCCACACACACACACTGCGAAGGTGGAGATGACTGCCCAGGGTGCAAGGCAGTGGAGGATCTGTAGCTGTGAGTGGAATAATATTGTTGTATGCCCCCATAATAGATTCTGGGGAAAAGTCTGGCGGCTTCAGATAGGTTTCTGGTGGTTTCCAGTGCGAGCCCCTGCTGGTGTTTAGTAAGAGTGAATGGTGGCTGTGGTGAGGCAGAATCAATGGTGTTTGTTTTGGTGGGTGTAACAAGTTATACATGTCCTGGCTGTGCGTGGCTGATCATAATGTATGATCAGCTGCTGTAGGCAGTAGCTGTTCAACCCCTATATTCAGGTACTGCAATGATGACTTTCAGTCAGGGCTTAGCTTCACTGGGTCTCTCTGGGACACTTCACAACCCTTGGGGGTCCTCATGGCTTGCTTAGAGCGCTATTGCTAGACTGTCTTTCTGCTCTGGATAGTGGAACCCGACAAGTAATAACCTACTAGAGCAGGGCTCTGCCACCAAAATAGTGAGAAGAGACATTGTTTTCAAATTCAGTTACAAAATCAATACTTTAAGAGCCGCAATGCATGTGAATACAAGACTGTCCTTAACAAATAATGTCAAACTGTGCTTTTTATCACCCCTATTTTAAGAACAGCATGCACACGCAGGCTACGTCTACACTAGCACACTATGTCGAAGTAGCCTATTTCGAGGTAAAAACATCGAAACAGGCTTCTTGGACGTACATCGTCTACACGTCCCCCAGGGCTGGTGTCATTGACGTTCACTGTTGAAGTAGCGACGGAGATCGTCGAAAGGAGCCGCCCCGGAAGGAAACACAGAGCACCCACACACACAAGTGCTCCCCATCGAAATAAGGGGCCAGCAAAGCCCCAAGCCACTCCCTTAAAGGGCCCCTCCCAGACACACTCGCCCTGCCCAGCACAAGATCCACAGAGCCGACAACCAGTTGCAGACCCCGTGCACACAGCATGGACCCCCAGCTGCAGCAGCAACAGCAGCCAGAAGCCCTGGCTAAGGTCTGCTGCATGTGGCGACCATAGAGCCCCGCAGGGGCTGGACAGAGTGGCTCTCAACCCCTCAGCTGATGGCTGCCATGGAGGACCCCAGACTTTACCGCCCTTCATACCCTCACCATCCCCAGGCTTTACCCCCCGCAGTCCCCAAATCTGCCCTGTATCCCCAGGCTTTACCCCCCCTTCATACCCCCATCAACCCCAGGCTTTACCCACCTCATCCCCCAAATCTGCCCCCTATCCCCAGGCTTTACTCCCTCATCCAGCAAACCTGCCCTCATCCCCAGGATTGAACCACAGCCTCCCTCCCTTGCCCCCAGGCTTAACTCCTCAGAGCGTCAACCTCTCCTCGCCAGCCCCAGGCTTAACCCACCTCAGTGTGCACAGTTCTGCAGTGGCTGCAGCCACCACCTCCTCCTGCTGCTCTCCACCACCCCCTCCTCCTTCTTGGTGATGTTCTGCGGCTCCAGCAGGGGCAGGCTTGGCTGCCCTCCCCCCAGCTCTCCTGCCAGCTTAGACTTCTGCCCACATGGGGCAGCTCCCTGCCCAGGTGGCTTTCACTCCCAGGCTCTCTGCCACAGCTGAAGGCCGAGCAGCTCCAGCTGCTGCCACTTAAACAAAAACACTAAAGTCAGTTGGCTCAATGGCTGGCAACCAAATTTAGATTTTTGTTTAAGCGGTAGCAGCCTCCGGAGCCACAAGAGGAGTCAACGGTAGTAGATCTCAGAGCCACAAGTGGTTCCTTAAAGAGCCGCATGCAGCTCCGGTGCCACAGGTTGACGGTCCCTCTACTAGGGAAATCAGGTAATGTGATCTGGGCCACGGAGGCCAGTGTTACCATAGATTACATTGCACTGATTTCATCCAGAGCCTGCATCCTACAGCCTTATGTGGGAGGCTTGTCGTGCAGAGAGACAGTTGCACCAGCTGATTAAGTGCAATACCCTGGTGCACCTGCTGAAGGTCCTTACCCAGACTTCATTACAAATAAGGCATGCAAAAATAACAGGTTCTCCAGAGGGTCATCCCCTGTCTCCACCCATTCTTCCATTTATACATGGATCTGTGTGAAGCACCTGGTTCTGGCAGCAGGGGCTCGAGTTCATCTTCATCACTGGAAGCATCGTGCATTTGCATTCCTCACACCTTTTTCTCTTGCTTGTTTGTGCATGAGAATCAAATCCTCTTGACTCTTCTCACTCACCTGGCCAGCAGTGTCTAGTATCTCCATGGAAACCACTTCATCATCGATAGTTGCCTGATGACGATAGGTAGACTCTGAAAATAATGAAGAGGTTAAAATCTAAATGCAGATTACTGAGTAGAATCTTCCGCATGTTATCATTCTATCACATGACTTGAAGTAGTGTATTGATGCGACCTAAAATTTCCCCTGTATCTGATTTCAAGCTTTCTCATCCATAGGCTCGGCCTACCTCTTCTCACTGCTAAGACCTACCATTTCTCCCCATGTAACACCCCATAACCTTCTTTTACACTAAATATCAGAACTATGGCTGTCCACAGACATAGCCTTTGTTCTGTGGGATCTCTGCAATTACCACAAAAAGACTCAACAATTTAAAAAGGTAGCCAGCCTGTTGTTCCAGTAATATTCACAAGTGTTAGTACCTGGGATAGATAGCAAAGCCACTTCTGAGATGGAATGCTTTAAAAATGGGCATAACTTTCAAAAACTAAAACAGGTTTCAATGTCTATGGTCCTATTTTTACATCAGGTCTGAATTTGTTCCAAATTGTTTATCCAAATTGGAACATGGAATTGAGGCAAACACAGTTATTCTTTTTTAAAAAAATGCTTTTGTTATTTCAGTTTATTTTTAAGAGGGAAAAGGGCTTAACTGCATTAAATACCTGTCAAACAATCAGCATGAGGTTTTTCCAAAAGATTTTCTTATAAGATCAAACTATCCAATAATGCTAAAATGAGAGGCAGGATTCCATATTTCCATCTATTTTAAAAGTTCTCAGTTACAGTAGTTGCTGGAATATATATTATTATTACCACTGGATAGAATGCTAAAAGCACATACGTGGTACAAGATGGATTTGCAGCAGCCATGAATTTGGTGCAAGATCTTGTAATTAAAAGAGGAATCCTGAGTTCACTTAGGCTAGTTCTTGGAACTGTATTTAGCTTGATTATAACCTCTTCCTAGAACACTTGATATGCCCCTCAAATTGCTGCTTGTTCGAACAGATATTATCCTATTTACTAGTATATGTATGGAGGTTGGAGTCTGGTGCTTTTTAAGTGGTCGCCATCTTGGATTTGTGCCTTGCTGAAAGCCCAGCAAGAGACCCTTTTAAATCCATGCTGTGACAGCACATTTTTTTACTAATTTGGAGGGAAGAGTGACTGCCTGAAACACCAATGCCACTTCTTTGAGGTCTCCAATTCAAAAAGTGACCGTGCCTGTCATCGCTTAGCTTGAAATCTGATCCACTCAGAGCTGTAAGTGGTGTGGCTGCAGACCAGGGATCTGCTCAAGCTGCCTGCTAAGCATAGCCCTTACATTGTAATAGAATTACAGAACAGCGAGGTTTATTTTCAGAATGTTTCTTTGAAGCATGCTGAAATCATCCCTTTCCTTTTTTCTAGCAGAGTCTTAAAGCGACATGTATGATTTAAAAGAATTGCCAAGGGGAGTCAAATAGACACCCTCTCCATGGCACAGGAAAATAAGGGTATATTTGTTGCCTCTAAAGTTTCAGAAATAGGAAACTAAATAATTAGGGACATGAGGGCACTTGCTATTTCTTAATGAGTAGCTAACACTTAAGTGTGATAACTTTTGACCTACAACTTGGAAAAGGATCCATGCTAACATTCAGATATTACTTTTTCCAGCTAACAGATGGCCTACATCAGAAGTCAAATGCACATGGTATAAAACTGTAGCCAGCAATTCTAAATGCTTTTCATTGTCAGAGATTTACATTTTATTTGGTGCAAATCTCTTCAATGGGAATGGGAGGATGTGCTCAAGGAAACTTATTTATTGAACCAGAACTTCTGAAAGGTTTTATATTCTGTGACTGTCTCCCTTCTCTGCTGAAGGATGCCATCTCTCCAGAAAAATGTGCTTGAACTCTCACATTACTTTCCCTCACCCAAAATGCTCCCCATCACCCAAAAACTAAATTGTCCTCTTCACCTCCATTGGTTTGTGTGGAGCAGATGCCAAAATATGGACAAATGGGCAGGACCCTCCATCAATCAATCAGGCAGGTGGAAACCAAATGGTAAGTGCCTTTGTCTTCAGTTTTTATTGGTTTAAAATTTCCCAAGAACTTATGGGTGCTTGTAGTGAAAATGGGCAAAACTTTGTGCAAAAATTAACTTTCCAGTTTTCTGCATCATATCAGGGTTAATAATGGGGATGCAAGAACAGGGGTGTGGCTGCCAGGGAAGGGAGCAATAAATAGAGAAAAGTAAAGCCAGGAGTGAAGAGGTGGAAGAGATGAGGGAGCCACCTCCTCATGTTGTCTTCTCCATCTTTTCCAGGTCTGGTTCCACTCTGAGAAAAGAGTCAGCAATTCAATTAGCTGTTAGCCCTCAAAACAGGAGTTCAGTCGGATTTATGTAGGGCAAATACCTGGTTTTGGCCTTCTACCCAGGGTGAATTTTATCTTGGATGTATAGCACTGATACGGGTAAGAGATGTGTGAAATATTGATATAGGTTGAACCTCCCTAATCTGGCACACTCTCATCTGACAACATCCGTAATCTGGCATGATTTTATTCAGCCAGATGACCACTTAGCATGGTTGTGGTCAAGCCTCTTGTGGTCCCATAAAGTTTGTTTCTAACCACCAGCTCTCAGTGTTCTGTGCTGTTATTGAGAGGTAATTTACCCCTAAACTTCTTGTCAGAGCCCAGTAAGCAGTGAAATTATTGATAATGCTACTAGACAATATTGACCTCCTGTGGTCTGGAAAATTCTCTCATTCAGCACTGGTCAGGTCCTGAGATTGCTGGACAAGAGAGGTTCAACCTGTAGTTGTTTAAGGTAAAGATGTATGAGGTTTGTAGATTTGGGAGAATTCAAACAATATTTAGCATTATCTAGATGTATATGAAAAATCAAAAAGCTATTATTAGTCTAAAACAGTTGGGTCTGAATTTTGACTCAGCAGGTGGGATCTTCTAAAAAATCCAGTGAATTAAAGACTGAGGCTAGAAGCCATGACATGTTGACTTGACTTTGCATTTCTGTAATACTTCCCACAGAACCGTAGCTTGTTTTGCAGTAGCGCAATACCACTGCCCCTCTTCACTGTACATATGGAGACAGTGCCACAAAGAAGCTAGTAAAATGGTTTGACTGGGAGTTGACATGGGCTAGTTCAGAAGTTCTCAAATTGTGGTGAGTGAATCACCAGTGGTCCCTGTGTTCCATTCAGAGAATCACTGGTGGTCTGTGCAGGTATGGATTTACTAATTAGGTCCGTGGACCCTGGAGAAGGTATACATGTAAAGTGAGTTGGTGGCCATGGTGAGGGGAGGGGGGACGGCAGTGGGTGGAAAGAGGGGATAGGTGGAATTTCAGGATGTGCAGGGCCACAACAGCCAGAAAAAGAGGTGACTTTCTCCAGCTCCAGGGCTGCACCTGCTGGGGAGTGATGGCCCTCCTTCCCAGCCCAGCTTGGGGGCTGCTGTGGCAGGGGAGAGCCCCCTTCCTTCTCAGCCCCAGCTTGGAAGCTGCTGAGAGGGGGTGTGGGAGAGAAAAACAGACCCACTCATTTCCAGTCCAGCTCATTACCTACCAGGGTGGAGAAAAGAGAGACTTCCCTTCTCCTTCCCAGCCCTCATTTGGTTGCTGTTGCAGAAAAGAAGACACAGAACCCCCTGAATAACTGCTACAATGTAATGGGAATCACTGGCCCAGACCAGTGAGTTCCACTGTATTTGGGGAGAGGTATG
Source organism: Carettochelys insculpta (assembly GCF_033958435.1). Taxonomy (NCBI): domain Eukaryota; kingdom Metazoa; phylum Chordata; order Testudines; family Carettochelyidae; genus Carettochelys; species Carettochelys insculpta. Next base: position 258,980,249 of record NC_134137.1, on the reverse strand, counting down.
GAAAATATTAAGTCAAGTCTTTATCTGGTATAGCTCTGGCTCTTCAGAGAATTCCCATTAACCCGTGAATAGGAAGCAGCACCAAGTGTGGTGGGGCTGCTAGTAGGCATGTTGTATGACAAAATTCTTATTTGCAAGTTGTCCTACTATACCACATACATAAGAAAGGTAAGAATATGTAGATTAAAATATGAGTTACTTGCACTTATCTGTAGAAGAAAAAAGTTTATTGTTATTAAAGGTGTTGTATATGTAGTGCTTTTATCCAAACCGATTTACAATAGCTGGCAAACGGCACAAATATTTGGAAATATCATTGTGGTCCACTGAGACACTCAGCAATATTCAAGTGGTCTATGAAAAAAGTTTGAGAACTCTGATTTAGTTGATGAGGCATAGATCTAACAGAGGACAGCTGCCTTCTAATTATGGTCATGATATGGACTTTGCAGGTCTTTGCAGGGCAACTTCTTCAGGCTTGGCTTCCCTGCCTGTACCACACACTAGGGGATCAGGTAATCATTCAATACTGTAATTATATGGCTAACTCATATTAGATGCAAGGAAAATTGTATAATTTTATTCTTCTGTCCATACATGCTTGAATTACTAGAATTTTGCTGGCTCCTCAGGAGCCAGTCAGCTGTGGTCAGAGCTGCGGTAACCTAATAAACATCAGAAATATCAAAACAGGGGCATAAAATTTACCGCTTGACCCCCATGTCACATTTCATAAAATATATTTTGAAAAATATGGGGTTGCTGACCATATTGCTTTGGATCTATACTTCTGATGGTTTTACTTTGTATAACAGTGCATTCTGCAGCCCTTTTATTTAATAATACACACTTAACTCTTGCAAGAGTCATCATGTGAAAAATGAAAGCTCATCCTTTAAACATTTAGACCATACCAAGGCTTCTAAGAAGCATTTCTGAAGTAACATTAATTTGTTTATTTTTTTAGCCTACAGTATATTGTCACAATAATTCAGTCCCCATTAACTAATCAACTTCTAAATTCCCACACATGGAAAATCATTTATAAAGAGAAGCCAAAAAAAACCCCAAACAAACAAAAAACCGACTGAAAGTTTCTCCTGGGCTTATTTGTTCTATCCTGTTAATAAGTGCATCACAGAATCACTGTATTCTTCTCAACAGTGGGTTAATAGTCATTATGAAAAAAATACTTTTTTAAATTATAGAGAGAAAATGCTGAAGTACATGATCCACTGAATGCAAATCTGAATGTCCTCCAAACCCTGAGGTGATCAATCTAATAACATCTCTGTGCGGTGTCTGTAAAATATTCAAGGGAGATTTGGGTTGTATTTACTTGACCAATAAGTACATTCTTTTGTCCTGAATAAAACTTAATTGGTCAATGCATTTGTTACAGAGAACATATTTCAATTCTGGGGGAAATTTTTTCCTCTGAGATCCACTTTGTAGCTCTTGGACCACATGCTCAGTTTGCATAAATAGTCTTTAATGGCAGTAGACCAACTTAGGGTCTGGTCTCTTAAATGTCTTGCTTACTACAAGTTCCATGCATATGGGGAGAGCACAAAATGAGGGTAAATCATAGTCTTACATCTCTGAAAAGAGATGTTTTCTTTATGCTTTTAGTAACTTATTTATTGTAGGAATAGGCAACCCAGGTTGAATGAGATAAACACCTAGACAAATTTATGCCCTGACTTGAACATTAGCCAGGTCTGTTGAGCACAGATTGGCTCAAATTCCTTTCTCATCCAGAGCTTTGGCTCATGTCCATCTCTAGTTTCAGTGTTCAAAAAAGACAGCCTAACTGGGAGGTGAAGTATAGAAATAGTGTGAGAAAGTTTGTGTGTTTGGTATTTTGCCCTCCCATGGAACCTAGAAACTCTGGAGATCTAGAGAAAAAGCCTCTTCTGTGAAACTTTCAGACCAGTCTGTAGAGCAATCAGATGCAGATAAGAGGAAATGAGATGCAAGAATGTGAATTTTTGATTACTTAATTGCACTGAACTTTAAAATCATCATTTAAAAACTTCATTTTCCTTCTAATGAAGAAATACGCATAGGAGACTACTTTGCCATAAAAATCCATGCAACTCTATGGAGGTCCCTGGGATTTCATGGGAAATACGCCCGCAGAATCAGTCTCCATCTCATTTGAGAACAGTAATGTTCCACATCCCATATGTTTGTCTCTAAGGCTACACTAGAAGCATCCGTCTACAGAAGTTACCGTTGGAAGAGATGTTCTGACAAAACTTCTGTTGACAGATCGCATCTACAAGTAAAAGCAGATTGATCTTTTGAGCCACTTTGTTGACAAAAGAGCCCCCAGGAGTGTCTGCACAGCTTTTTTGTTGATAGTTTCTGTCAACAAAATGCATTTTGTGTGTGGATGCTCCATAAGTTTTGTCAACAAAACCCTCTAGTGTAGACATAGCATCTTAGTGTAAAGTTTACGATACCAACTGCAACATTAAGCTACTCATTTCAGCAGAAATGTGGGTCTAGAATATAGGGGAGTTGCAGATGTATTTTACAAATATTTTGTGCCAACTGTCTGAGCAGCAGTCTCTGTCCCTAACCAGGGCCTTGCTAAGGCCAGGCAAGGAGATACACAATGATATCAGAAAGTCCACAGGATTTCCTAGGCTATGTCAGTAATTAATGATTTTTTTTAAATTTTAACATTTCATGTTTAACTCTCTCTCATTCCAGTCCAAGCAGAGTCTCTAATCCTCAGTGGGAATTACGTCCATGACAAGCTTCATGTTCAGCTCATAATTTTGCTCACAATTTATTATTTTTTCATCGCTTTTTTGAGGCACAGAGCAAGCATGGGGAATTTTAGTCCATCCAGCAAATGTTTCAGAAAATGACCAGGAATAAATAGGGCTAACCAATTTGCAATTATAACTACTATGGGAATAGCTTGTGCCCAGTTTCATACTTCCTGCTGTATTCCATTTATTTAAAGGTGTTTTAGGATACTGCATATATTTAAAGGCTGCTATGAAACAGGCACTGCCTTCAGGAATGCTACATATTGAGACTAATATTAAAGAAAGTATAAAAGTTAAATAAATGATGCACGCATTGTTCCAAGATTCTTCCTTTGCTGTTCTTCATGGTGGCCTCTCTCTTTTGAGTCTGCATGGCAAAGGACAATGTCATTTAAAAAGTTCTGGGCCATGCCCATCTGCTTCCAATGGATACTTCAGAGAAACCAGAAATGTTTTCACAGCCCATTTCTGATAATACATTTTATATAAATTCCCACCATAGAGGAGTATGATGGGAGGCAACAGAAGATATCTGAAATGTGTATGAAGTCAAGTTAATGTTTCTTTGTGAGTGGAAAATTTAGTCTGGGAGAGGTGCCTACCATGAAGTCCAAGGAAATGGTGTAGAGTCCCATCCTGTTTAACACTGTTGATCCAGAAGGAATGAGTAACATTAATAAAATTCACAGGTAGTGCCAAGGGGCAGATTGCAGCTGGCCCAGCATAAGGCTCCATTCCACTACATCATCAAGCACAGTAGTAGTAGTAGGCATCCTTCAGTCTGCATAGACTATGGATTGCGCCCTTTAAACTTTCAATTGAGGGCTTCATTTACAGCGTCTATGGTGACTATGAAGACCCACATGAGAGTGACAGTCCTTGCTGCATCTCTTGCAGATGTAGTGGGTGTCTGGCAAGTCCTTATTGTGCTTTCTGTGCGCTCGCTTCTCCTCTGCTGGCTGTCTGATCTTCATCTCGCCCTTCTGAAGGCCCTTGCGTAACCCCTGCCCCCATCTGCTGTGGTCGTCTGCTAGTTCTTCCCAGTTGTCCAGCTCGATGTCTACCTCTCTGAGGTCTCTCTTGCAGACATCTTTGTAGCTCAACTGGGGGTGTCCAGGAGGTCTCTTGCCAGAGGCTAGCTCACCATACAGGATGTCTTTTGGAATTCTTCCATCATTCATCCTGTGGACGTGGCCAAGCCAGCGGAGCCGACGCTGCCTGAGAAGGGTGTGCATGGTTGGGATTCCAGCTTGCTCGAGGACGGCGGTGTTGGTCACTCTGTACGTCCATGATATTCCAAGGATGTGCCTGAGGCAACGCAAGTGGAAGACGTAACTACTAGTCCTTTAGGTTCTCTTGCATGTCGTGTACTATCAAGTAAGGATTTTTAGTCTCCCTCCACCTCCCCCATGTGTAAAATATGCAGCATCTGAGGCATTCTCTTGAGACACAGATCTCTTATACTCGTCTAAATTGGCTCCCATCAGCTCATGGGAATAAGAGGACTTCAAAGTAGGCGGGGTCCTTTCGAAAAGGAACCCCGTCGGGATGAGCCGCACGGCGGCGAGCCGCGTCAATTTCGAAGCGCCGCTGCCGCCCGCATGCTAATGAAGCGCTGAATATGCATTTCAGCGCTTCATTAGTAAACTTCGAAATGGCCATTTGCATGGCCATTTCGAAGTTTGGGGCACGTGTAGACACAGCCTATATGTTTTCACAGTTTCCAAAATGCAGTGCACTGCACTAAAACAGTCAGAAAAATGCTAGGCATCAAGCTGACATGGGGCACTTTACCAGCTTTAGTAGTTAGACCCTTTTAAATTGTGAGGTCTGAAAAGTTTCCATCCAAGAATCTTAAAAAGAGCTGTCTGAGGTGTTCACTTAGACCCCCCTCCTCAAAGAAGTCTAGAGAAGTTTTAATGAGTTAACATTTACAAAGTTTTAAAGGTCAGTGCCTGAAATGTGAAAAGCAATGCAAATCTGTATTTTGAGCAAGAATCTACCAGTGCAATAGCGAAAAACAAGGAGGGATATTTTGCTTCTCCTTTCCAAATAACACAAACTCTTCTGTTTATAGCATTTACCTAACTCTAGTGTATTGTTTGACTGTGATGAAGGGGGAAAAGGTGCCCATGGAGAAGCCAGGGACAGGGGATAATGGTAAAGAATATAGAGTTTAAATTTTAATCATCTTATGTTGTTATTTAAGTTTTCTTGATGCAACAAATAGAGGTTTGGTCTACACTAGACCTTACAGTTGACTGCAGATATGCAAATCTAGCTATGGCAATTGCATAGCTAGAATCAATGTATCTGCAGCCAACTGTAAGGACTGCCCTTACTGAGAGAGGTGAATGGGAGCATTTCTCCCATCAACCTCCCTTACTCCTTGTGATAGGAGGAGTAAGAGGGTTGACTGCTAACCCCAGAGAGGCTGATTTTGCACATCTTTACCAGACGCATGAAATCGAACTCTGGAAGATCATCCCTGAACAGGTCGATCTCTTGGTAAGTATAGACAAGACCTAATAGAATTAGTGACTGTATTGTTTGGGATTATTAGCTCTCTTAGAGCAATTTATTAGCAGTATACCTACCTGCGTAGGCAACCCATTACTCTGGGAGATGGCAGCCAGGTCAACAGAAGAACTCATCTGTTGATCTAACACTGTCTAAACTAGGAATTAGGTTGATATATCTATGTCTTGCTGGGGAATGGATTTTTCACACACAGCTGTTCTGGACCAGAATATTGTCTGTAAATATGTAGCCCAAAACTACACTGGTCTTTGTTGTGCTTAGCATGGTGACAAGTATCAGAGAGGCAGCTGTGTTAGTCTGTATCTTCAAGAACAACAAAAAGTTCTGTGGCACCTTGTAAACTAACAGTTGTGTGTGTGTGTGTATTGGTCGTATTGGTCAAACTGGACAGTCTCTACATAAAGAATAAAGGGACACAAATCAGATATCAGGAACGGTAACAAAGAAAAGCCTGTCAGAGAATGCTTCAGTCTCCTTGAAAACTCAGTAATACATTTAAAAGTAGCCATCCTGCACAAAAAAAACTTCAAAAACAGACTCAAAAGAGTAATTGCAGAGCTTCAATTCATTTGCAAATTTGATACCATCACCCAAGGATTGAACAGCGACTGAGAGTGGCTGGCCAATTACAACAGCAGTTTCTCCTCTATTGATGTTCACACCTCTACATTAGCTATTGATAATGGGCTGCAGCCTCCCTTACTGAATTGACCTGGTTTCTCCTCTCTTGATGTTCACAACTCCACATTTGCTGCTGATAATGGCTACGTCTACACTAGCCCCAAACTTCGAAATGGCCACGCAAATGGCCATTTCGAAGTTTACTAATGAAGCGCTGAAATGCATATTCAGCGCTTCATTAGCATGTGGGCGGCCGCGGCACTTCAAAATTGACGCGCCTCGCCGCCGTGCGGCTCGTCCCAATGGGGCTTCTTTTCGAAAGGACCCCGACTACTTCGAAGTCCCCTTATTCCCATGAGCTGATGGGAATAAGGGGACTTCGAAGTAGCCGGGGTCCTTTCGAAAAGAAGCCCCATTGGGACGAGCCGCACGGCGGCGAGGTGCGTCAATTTTGAAGTGCCGCGGCCTCCCGCATGCTAATGAAGCGCTGAATATGCATTTCAGCGCTTCATTAGTAAACTTCGAAATGGCCATTTGCGTGGCCATTTCAAAGTTTGGGGCTAGTGTAGACATGGCCAATAGGCCACATCCTCTGTGACTGAACTGATCGTGTCAACTCTGGCCCCCCCCCTCCGTCTTGACTGGAACTCCCTCCTTTTCGTGAGACTATAAATTTAGACACTCCTCTGGAACACCCACTCAGGCATTTGATGAAGCAGGTCTTTGCTCACAAAATTTCTCTTTTTAAGGTGTCACAGGACTTCTTCTTGTCTTTGGTATGCTGTCACTCTGCAACCTTGCTTGGTGTCTCTCTATCACAGTGGGTCTTAATGTTTTAATATTTCTGATATCTCCCTAGGATTGTCAGCCCTCCGAGATTGGCCTGGAATCTCCAGGAATTAAGGATTAATCTTTTAATATTAGGCTATATAAATCCACCCATCCAAAACTGGCAACCCTATGTTTCTTCTTTGCTTTGGATTTCTCCTTCTCCCACCAGAGGCATTTTCCCTGAGTGAATCTCATTTTATTTTTCTCATACTCCCAACTGCCTTGTATGTTGTTTTTCTTAAATTACTAATATTTGCAGCCACTATCAATGTAGGCCGTTATCACAGCAGTCATGTCACAGCATACTCTGAGGAAGATTCATACATTTCCGACTATGATCCCGTCTTATCAACTCTGGTGAACAGAATTCATACCTTTCAAAGTCAATAGGTGAAATTCTGGCAAAACTCAAATTGACCTCAAAGGGAGCCATGATTTTGCTCACTGAGACCACTCCTGAATAACTGCTCACCAATGCCACTTACAGATCATGATATGGTCTCTTGGGCGAAACAGATCCCTATTTTAGAGAGCCAATACAAGATGTATGCACATCTGCAGGGCTTACATAGGACTCAGGGCCTCTGCATACATATGACTAATTCTCTTCCGAAGAAGCTATTGTCTGGCAGGCATGATGTACTTGTTATTCTGCTGTCATGGCAACAGGCACTGGCAGGGCTGCCCCAAAGGGTCATCCTGAAGTTGTGCCCTTGCAAACACTTCTGCCTGCCTGTTATAAGCTACAGTGCTGCACCTATGCTAGGCCAGTGAGGTGGCAATCAAATGCTCATGCTACCATTGCCTAGCAATCAGAAAGCATCAGATTTAGTGTTACTTAGGACTTGGGGTGGTCCTAGCCACAGAGGTGAATTTCACCCTGCACATGTGGTTTGATGGATTTTTGTTTTAAATATATAACTAGGGCAAAAATAAAATGGAGAGCAAATATTTCCAGTTCTATGTCAACATACACCACAGAGGAGTGTTGTTGATAATTGATGGTTGTGAAGCACTTTTAGATTGTTGGTTAAAATGTATGATAGATGTGCCTAGTGTCTTTAGATGTTTCTAAAAACGTATTCTCTTGTTTACAGGAAATTGTGGTCTTATTATAGAAACAGATGTATGGTAAAAGCATCCTGGTCCTCAACTCCTGCTGCTCCCACCCCTTCTCCTTACTTATATCCTAACTAGAGAAAAGCCTGAGCTGAAACACCAAATTCATACGCCTGAAACTTTGGAACAACTGTGGATCTGGATTTAGCTCTTGAAGTTTGCAGCTTTGGCCTATCGTTACTTTTCTCTGTGCCTTCTGTGTCATCTGTGGGCGTACATAGCACAATATTTTTGATTTAATATGAACAGAGGTTGATATACCTCATCTCCTTGGGCATAAAAGCAACTAGAAGAGCCCTGAAAATCCATGGACTGCCACAGATACCCTAGTCTGTGGATTTGGATAACTGCAGACCATGTTTGAGGCTCACATGTGGATACAGGTATTGTATTGCACAGGGGTTGGGCAGTTAGCCTCCATGGCTTGGTACCTTTAAAAACATAGCAAACACCTAGCAAGAAAATGATAGAAAGATGTGTTGAATTAAGCAATAATGATCAAGATGTAGGGCAACCAAGAGATACCTGTTGGTTAATACTCACTAGGTAATGGACTCTGCTGATATTATGATTCCTATTAAGCTGAGAATTGAAAAATAACAACTATAATTGCACGCACTTTATTAAGGATGATACAGTTGTGCAGGTCACAGCTCAGAACAACTGCATCTCTTCTCCTCCTCTATGGTCCAGCAAAGGTGTCCACTCTTAGGCTTTTGGCATAATATCCATGTCCTGTGTGACATGTTTGTCTCCCTCCTGACTGGGATATTTCCAGGCTGATAGCTCCTTGGCTACAATAAGAATTCCACAGCAAAATCAGGCTTCTTAAGCTGGCTGTGCTACTTTTCTCCTCAAAGACAGTGCATGGTGTAATTGCAACAGCTGCTACCTCACACAGCCTTTTTAAGCAAGCACATTTATCCCTAAGGTAAAAGCATTAAAGTTAAAATATATTAAAAACAATAAAAGAACCTACAGACATGCTAATAAGCATACCAAAGATCAACCTCACTGTAACATGACAATCCTTCAATCTCCATCAAGGGGTTAGCCCATGATTATATCTTTGCTACTCTTTTTTTGCTCAGAACAAGAACACAGACTGGGTCAGATGCTTCCAATCCTTCCTAGGAAAGCTTGGGGGTGCTCCTTGGACAGAACGTCATGTCCATTAGTTGGTTTAGGGAAAAAGTCCAGAATACGTTTTAATGCAAGCTATTTGTCTGTTGGTGTGTAGTAGGCATGAGGCTTACTGGTTAACCAGCCCTTGCCAGTTATCTCCGGAGGCGGCAGCCAGCTGTGCTGGGTCAGAGCAGCCTCAGCTGCTGAGCAGCAGCACCTAAGTTAAAACTGTTAACCAGCTAAGCACTATTGTTTAATTCATGGTTTCCCAAACTGGAGGGTGTGCCCCCCCAGGATGGGGGCATGAAGAAATTCCAGGGGGGTGTGAGGCAACCCAGCCCCCCCCCCCCCCATTTCCCTCACCCAAAGAAAAAGCTGGCACTTGCTTCCGGCTTTCAGCCCCTGCCATTTCATGTGGGCAACCTGGTGCAGCCGCTATAAAAAGCAGGCAGCCAGCGAAGGTCCACAGGGAGCTAGCTGCCTCCTGCAAAGGTGAGTGTGGGTTGCAGGGGAGGAGGAGGATGGGATTAGATGAGGGGCTGGCTTTGGGGGAGGGAAGTTGCTCAGGCAGGCAGCTCACAGGCAGCTGGGGCGGACAGACCGTGGTAAAAAAGGAGGTTGGAGGGGGCGTGAGGGTGTCTCAAAAATCAAAAGGCGGGGCATGATACGAAAAAGTTTGGGAACCACTGGTTTAATTGGTGAACTGTTTTAACAGAGACACTAGTGTGAACCAGTATGAGAACCTCACTGTAGGCAGTGTTGGCGGCTCTCTGGAGGTGTTACAACTTGAGTGAATGTGCCAGACCACTCCCAGCTGGTTTTAGTTCCTAGAGGGTTAGGATCCCCCTCCATTATGAAATTATAAGCACCATCCATGCACCAAAGTGATAAAATAACTTTATTCAATATGCTTTAGCTTAATTTGATATGGTTTGTCCAGGATATTGCAGGAAATTGCCCAAGGTATCACACAGAAATAATATCCTGTGTAATAGCCCCAGTGTTGCAAGTCTCACTTTAAATGGGAGTTCCATGCACCAGGGGTCCACAGCAAAGCCATCCTATTTCTCATGCTCCCTCTTCATGCGGCTGGCATCTGACCATTACAACCTGGGACCCGGAGATGACATAATACACTACACCCTGAGGTACCATTGGAGACTCTCATTTTTGTCTTGAAGTTTAAAGACATACTGAATCCCATACATTCTTTTTCATCTAAAATGTATCATCCTTTCCAGGCATTAGAGGTGGATTAGGAATTTTTTGCTCTTTTTTATATACTCTGTGGGACCCTATTGAATTTCCAGAGCCTTGGAAACTTTGATGTAAGTCCTGCTAGAAATGGAATTGCCAAGGGAAAACCAGCTTCCGGCATGGGAGAGTTAATGGATCCCACTGAATCTGAGATACAAAATCATCTGGAAATGTTTTGTTGTTTGGTCATGTGTTGGTTTCTTGTTTGCAGCTTCAGTGTTTCTGGCAAAATCTCTTGTTGCTTAGTAGCCGGGTGGTATGCATCTGTTTTAGTTCTATGTTTTGAAAAGTCTCTTGACAAACATGCTTATCTTCAATGCATGGTAAATATGTCATACTGATGCAGTTTATTTTGCTTTAAAGATAGAAACAGATTGATATAATTCTTCAGGAGAACAGAACAAAGCAAACCTCTCTCTGTAAAAAACCCTAGTAAACCCAGCTATGCAGTATGTAATTAAATTCCTATATGCTTTAACCCAGTGAAGGATGACCATGACTATAAGGATAGATGCAGCATTATTTTTAGAGAATGCATATGTGTGGGCTTATTTCTTCAATCTAACTGCTTCCACCAGAGACCCCCATCACCAGTGAATGTCCAATTGATGGCATTTGTGAATTTTGGCATTTGTGGTCTCTTCCATCTGAACATCTCGGAATGCTTGCCTTCAAAACTGCTGTATCAGATAGTTATCTCCAAAGTTAGATGATTATGTAGAATTTCATAAATCAAAGGAGTGTCAGCCCTGGAAACTGAATACCTTTCGAGGAACGATGGTTAGGAAGATGTCAGAGGACCATCAGAGGGAAGGTGATCTTGGTGGCCACTTCTTGTGAAGTCCAATACAAGTCACCTACCACAGTTGTTCATATCTGAAGATAGTTTACTTTTGTATGCCTTAATATGAAGATGCCCAGCTTCAGACATCTAGGACTTGATTTTCAGCAATGCTAAGTATGCAAAAGATGTAATTAGCACTTCTGAAAAATCAGGCCCCAGGGTCCAAATTTTCAAAGATCTGTCATTTAGGGTACTTTGCCATTTGGAAGCTAGATCTGAGCACTTTGAGCCCAATTCTGGGAAGTGCCTAACACTAGCACAACTGTGATTGAAGTCAATGAGAACTCTGTGTGCTCAGAACCTGTAATCAAGACCTGGGCATTTAAAGGTGGTCACCAAAAATAGACACTCCCAAAACAAGAGGCCCTATTTTTTTTAAACTGGGGACCAAATACTGTTCAAGAAATGTTCAAAAGCATTTTGGTGATGTGACACTAACTCATTTAGATGGCTAGAAAGTCATTGCAATTTGGAAAGCCTGTGTTAGGCACTTTGGCTCCTTATACAACAAATAAAGAGAGTTAGGCACCTTTCAGTGTGTTCACAAAAGCTAGAAGAGAGCAGCCTAAGCTGGCAAATGCAGACCTCAGGCAATATATGCCGAGCTCTGCCTATCTCTTTCAAGAGATAAGCACCCAAGTCCAGGTGGGTGCAAGGTGGTGTCTAGTTCTGCTAGAAATTCTAAGCCTCCTATACTCTTTTGAGCCAGGATGCTTCTGCTATTTCAGCAGGAAGCCAGGGGATGGAATGGTCATTTGGAGCACAGAGCGAGTAAGCACAAAAATGAGAATGACTGTGATGCCTGGTGATCAGAGCACTCATCCAAGTTGTGGGAGACCCAGGATTTAGCTCTCTGCTCCAAAGACTCTTTTTGTTATTTATCTACAGTGCAACAGGGGAAACAAAGGTACCTCCAGATCAGAATATCCCAAAAACCAAGGGTCAGGTAACTTAACTGAGAGGTGGCAGACTCCTGCCCATATCTTGACTCCCTGTTAGGTGGGGAGGAAGTACATGAACTGGGGGTCTCACATCTCCCAAGGGGGAAAATATGAGGAAGGTCATCCTCTCCTGAGCTTGCCCCCAACTGGTTTCAGTGAGCTCACCTAAGGGGGCCTGACCCAGTAGGGAGCCTCTGATCACACCTGTCAGATAGATGTTCAGCCTGAGGGGCTTAGGTGGGAAATGGGTGTTTGGACACCACTGGGGAGGCAGCAGCAAGGCTACTCAGAGGCATAAGAATAGAATTACTGCAGAAAGAGAGACACCGAGGGCATTTAGGCATCTGCAGCATTTCACCAGAAGTTCTGTGCATTGGAATGGTCCCAAGTAATTTGCACAGCTTCCACAGGAAATAACTGTTCACAGGATTGCTCCTCCATTGTCCTTGTTGACAACTCTTCCCGAGCTCTTTTGCCCTCCACAAACAATGGGCAGTTACTCCTCAGCAGACACCTAACATCTTTATTGCCCTGGGTCAAATCCTAGCTCCACAGAAATCAAGGGCAAAGTACCCAATAACATTAACAGAGGCAGGTTTTAACCCCATGTACCATCTAGCTTTTTCCTGACTCTATTTATACCTCTTGACCGTGCCATTCAGTTGGCTGTGGATTCTAGCCAGAGATTTACCTCAGAGAAGCTTTAACATCCTATCTAAAGGATGAATGAGGCCTTGGAATCTGTACCTACAGCATTCTGTAAGTATTCAGAATAAAATGTAACCTACCTAGAGTGGGGTCGTATTCCCAGATGAACCGTTTGGTCAGGAAGCGCACGACGAGAGCTGGGGGGACAAAAACATCTTACATGAAGTTTTAAAGCTCCTGATGCATTCACGTCAGAAGGGAGGGTCTTTTACTTGTAGGCTCATTACAGAACTCTTGATCCCTGGGGTGACAGTGCAGAGGTTTCATAGAATAGATATGAACTAATATATCCATTTCCAACACCTGCGAGTGTTGGCAATGGAAGTTTTCAGTCTACATGTAGATCTGGATCTGAACTGTACAAACAGCAGCCCCTTCCTTATACTAGAACAAACCCAACTCTTGAATTTGACCTTTCCACCGGGGTCTGTGTTCAATATCCAGATCCTAATTTGAATGTAGTCTTGAGCCCAGGTCTGTTGGTAGTTCAAGTTGGCAGCACCACACAACTTTAGTGTCAATAGAACATAGGCCTTTGGAGTTGTATTGTAAAGGAACTGACAAATTTTAAAAGATGCCTGACAGCCCTGGAAGCCGAATTCCTTGGCTTACTTACAAAATGTTTAAAGCAAAGGCAGTGACAAAGCACACTCCCATCATGCCTGTGGGCTCACTCCTTCTGGGACCAGCCATAAGAGCAAGTTCTTATTTTAGTGGTCAGTGTTTTGTTTTTGTGCTGAGAATGCCAACAAAAGTACCAGGTGGGAACAGGCCTGAGATTCACAAGCAGCTACACATGGACTACCGAAGAACCATCAGATCGTAACTCAGTAGCAGTCCTGTCTGGCTCTAAGCCTGCATCTTCCCAGCAAAGAAGGAAAAGAGAAAGCTGTTGGGCTTGATCTTCCTTTGTCCTGCTCCTGGTGCAGCCACTGAAAAGCAGTTGCAAAAAAAGCTATCATTCCAGCTCTGGAGTGTTTTACATTCTCTTTGCACAAATGTAAAAGGATGGTAAATCAGGTTCTTTGTTGGCATTTATTCTTGGAGAGTACTGGGATACTGCAGTGCTGGTTGCCAATACTTTTAGTATCCTCACTTTCTCATCAACTGCTGGGAACGGGCCTCATCTAGCCTGACTGAAATGGACTTGTTAGTACTAGCTCTCCTCATAGTAATGTAACCCCCTCCCCCACCTTTGTGTGAGTGTATATCGCTGGCTGTCAAGTTTCCACTTCATGCATCTGACAAGGTGGCCTCCAGTCCACAAAAGCTTATGACCAAATAAATGTGTTAGTCTTTAAGGTGCCACTGGATGCCTCATTGTTTTTCGCTGAAGCAGCCTAACATGGCTACTCCTCTGAGACTGGCTGCCAATACTGGAGCATGAGCGTGTGTAAACAGATCAACAGATTCTGCATTTCCTTAACGACTCGTTTCCCTCATTTTTAAACCAAACTTTGCTACAATCCTTGTTCTCTAGTACAGTAAAAATGATGGGCTGGAATTTTGTTTTTAAATTCATTACTAATTAATATCCAACAGAGCTTTGTGTAGCTCTAATTTCCCCCCACAGTCCTATTCAGGCAGTTGAATATATTTGGGGGGTAAAGTCAGTTTAGTTTTCATTTTAGCTAACTTGTATTATATTAGAAGAAACACAAGTGACAAAGTCCCAAGTCATTTTTAATGAGGACACACTCTTGTAGAAATTACCCAGGCAAAACCCCCATTGGTGAAATTCACCTCTGTTCAGCAGAAAAGTAACAAACCCTTCTCCTGGCCTTAAGTGGGTTACAGCAGTGGTTTTCAAACAGTGTGCTGTGCCACACTGGTGTGCTGTGAGATCTGTCCAAGTGTGCTGTGAAATTTCCTCAATTTCTCCTTGCTGTTACTTTTTGCAGAGCCACCGTGGTGGAAAATGGTGACCCTTCAGGATCCTGTTCGTGCCAGGAGCCAGCTGAAATGCTGCTTCCCAGCCTGAATGAACTGGCAGGGACCCCACCCCACTACCTGCTGGGGCAAGGGAAATGGAGGGTGGGAGGGAGCCTGCTGGAGGTGTGACGTGGTTTAAAAGCCGTGTCCTGATTCCAATGTGCTGGCTGGGAGGGATCCTGCTTTCAGTGGTTACTCATTTACTCAATGTCCCTAGCATAGCGTTGAGCAGATTTTGAAAATGTGTTTGTGCTCACTGTCTAAGGCAGTGTTTTCTCAGGTGGATTTGAAACATTAATACGTTTGATCCTTGTTTACCTTGTTGTATGCACTACTGTGTTGCAAACCTCTCTAGTTAAGCTGTAACCACAGTAAATGTAAGTAAATGTGACGTTTATGAGCACTCGATTCGGCAGAAGAAAGTGGGTGTGCCATGGAGTTGTTTGTTTCTTTGAAGTGTGCTGTGTTACTGAAAAGGTTGGGAACTGCTAGTCTATAGTCTGTGTGCACAGGGATAGATTTCATGCCCTGCACATCACACTGAATTCTAAATTCCAGTAGCTGATGTACTATTCTTCTGAGTTCGCAGGAGTAGGAAATCATCCAATATATACATCCAACACTTTTCATGGATGGGGTGTGACTGCGGACAAAGCTTCTCCTGCACCTCTGTAGATATTTTTCTTCAGCATGGTGAAGTAGCTTTGAATAGGTTTAATTAGGTTTCCTTACTTATCTGCTGCCTTGATAGCATATATGTTTAAGATAGGGAAATACTCAGTTAACATGGTATTCCAAGTTCATCTGCTTATGTCCAGGGGTATCCTTGATAATTATCTTTGTTCTGAGTATGTAACCCCAGAGGCACCAAGACCACTGACAAGGGTGAGTGATGACTCTGCTCTACAGCCTTGGCTGAGAGTCAGCAGGCTTTTAGCTAACGTGGTAGAACACAGGGCTTTAGCCCTAAGGTCGTAGGTTTGTTCCCTTCTGTGATGACCTGGGTAAAGTTATCCTGTTGTGTCAGTAGTGAATTAAGTCTCATTGCAAGTTAATTAAATGCAGACTATCTGTCTGTATTTAACACTGAGTAAGGAGAATTGCATCTGAGTAGAATTAATCTGTGTTTGAGGGAAAACACCAGCTCTGTGCACCATTTAAATCCCACTTTAGCTCTTAAAATAGGGCTTGTGCAAAAATATACACAAAACTTTACTACTAAGTATACTCCATCAGATAATATTGCAGTTAAAATGTGACAGCAATCCCTACATTAATTTTTTCCACAGTTCCTTGTAACTTCTCAGAAAAACACACCAAAGAAGGGCCTGACTGATGAATATTGACAGTGCACTTATCGGGGTCCCAAGATTTTAAAAAAAGATTAGCTGTCTTTGGTTCCCATTTTGAAATGCCATAGAGGGTCCCAGAATCAGGCCCTTTAATGCATTTCAAGTTGGGTATCTAGAAAGCCTGAGACACTCTAAAGCCGTGTCTACACGTGCACGCTACTTCGAAGTAGCAGCACTAACTTCGAAATAGCGCCCGTCACGGCTACACGTGTTGGGCGCTATTTCGATGTTAACATCAACGTTAGGCGGCAAGACGTCGAAGCCGCTAACCCCATGAGGGGGTGGGAATAGCGCCCTACTTCGAAGTTGAACGTCGAAGTAGGACACGTGTAGACGATCCGCGTCCTGCAACATCGAAATAGCAGGATCCGCCATGGTGGCCATCAGCTGAGGGGTTGAGAGACGCGCTCTCTCCAGCCCCTGTGGGGCTCTATGGTCACCGTGTGCAGCAGCCCTTAGCCCAGGGCTTCTGGCTGCTGCTGCGGCAGCTGGGGATCCATACTGCATGCACAGGGTCTGCAACCAGTTGTCGGCTCTGTGGATCTTGTGTTGTTTAGTGCAACTGTGTCTGGGAGGGGCCCTTTAAGGGAGCGGCTTGATGTTGAGTCCACCCTGTGACCCTGTCTGCAGCTGTGCCTGGCACCCTTATTTCGATGTGTGCTACTTTGGCGTGTAGACATTCCCTCGCAGCACCTATTTTGATGTGGTGCTGCGCAACATCGATGTTGAACGTCAACGTTGGCAGCCCTGGAGGACGTGTAGACGTTATTCATCGAAATAAGCTACTTCGATGTAGGCTTCACGTGTAGACGTAGCTAAAATCAGTAGTTCCTTCTTTTGAAAATCTTGGCCGAGGTCTTTTAATATTATAAAGCAAAACAAAAATCTGATCAATAGTTTGTTTTTTCTCTTGGTGTGTGAACATTTCTCACCAATACTCTCCAGAAACAATTTATCCTCTTTGTTTTGTCTTCTTGACATTTTGCATATCCTGATATAACATTTCGCTATTTCTACAACAAATTCAATTAGTGAAATCATAATTATATACATGCATCCTGCAAAGAATATATTAGTGCATCAGATGAGTTAGTTTCAATTTAGGAACCAAAAGCATAATGTTTATATAGTATATGATCATCCCTAATTTTGTCTATTTCTCTGTTTTTAAATCTGTGATGATTTCCGGCCAGTTGGTATGACATTCAAGCAATTTTGAAACAAAAGAATAGTTTGAATCCACAGTTCTAGAAGTGACAATTCTAGCCTACCTACCAACACCACACTATTAAATCCTTTTTCCTGAATGAAATACACATTTGCAGAGCGGGACAGAAACCCTGTTGTTTTAGTTCTGAAAAATGCTGGCCTCATCCTTTGAACTAGAAGTAAAGCTATGCAGGCTGCTAGCCAAAGCAATCTTTAGGTCCTTTCTAAACCTGCAACCTACCAATATAGGGCAACACATACACAATTTCTGATCCTACTCATAAAAGATATTGTTGGAACACAGCCAAAAATTTTTAATAACTTCGCTTAATTACAAACTATTTTCTGTAAATACAGGCAGACCGTGAGGTTTCTAAGAACACCTAACTAAACATAAAAAATTGGGTAGGTAGTAGTATAAGACATTCCTGAGGGAGATGAGAACATTGGACAAAAGTCATTTCAAATTGGGGTAATGTCTGGATTTTTTTTTAAAGCAGCAGTTAGAACATTTCTGAAACGTGTGAGGAAAATTAATCAACTTTGGATCAGACTGGATATGACAATTTTCAGGCCAAACTAATTTTCCTAGACAAAGGTTTACAGAATTGAATAGGGTTTTATGATGGAAACAAGTTTCAAACTTAACTCCACAAAGATTGTATTTTAAAATGTGATCACAAATGCTGAAATTAAGATTTAGGCTCTATCTTAAGTTCTCAAAACACCTGATAATTGACTACTTCATTTCCTAGACCTGGGTCTAAACTTAAAAAGTTATCATGGTAGAACAATATGAGTAAGTGTATGTTTCTTTCTTGTATTTGCATTTCTATGCTAATAAAAGGTCTAATGCAGATGCTATTACGTCAGTATAGGGTGTTTTATGGTTGTACTGCTTTTTTTCATTTTGCAGAACTGGAATAAGCTATGCTGATATTATAAACACTTTTGTACCAGTATAACTGCACCAGTGTTATGGCATGTTGGCCACTTAACCCTGCTGCCACAATTAAAGAAGCAAAACTCTTAAGTGTAGGCAAGGTCTAACCCTTGAGTTTGAATTAACTACTAGTTTGGATTTTGTATAGAAAATTTATAATGCACTGGGAAAATAATATATGGACAGGATTTTCCTGACAAGAATCCAGAAGCATCCTAACAATCTTTCTTTCAGAGCAAGGGATTCAACATGTTTTGTGTTACACTCTCTAGTACGTAATGACTACGTCTACACGGGCAGCCTCTGTCGACAAAACTGTCGACAAAACCTCCCGAGCATCTACATGGTTCAAGTGCTCGGTTGAGAGTTTGTCGACAACACGCAGCTGTTTAGCTGTCAGTGTTATACCTCTCCCTGATCAGGGTCTGGGTCTACACTGACATATCCAGCCGGCAGCTTCATGCTAGTAAGCAATCTCGCAATTACAAATGGCTGCTCCTTAGAATATTCCTCTGTCTCATTAGTATAATCGCGTGAGACCTCGCTGCTGGCAGAGGGTGCTGCCAGCAGTAAACAAGCTGTGTAGGTGTTCCTCTGCTGGCAAAAACCCCCTCTGTCACCAGCTCCTTATGCCTAAGAGGCTGCCTGTGTAGACATAGCCAATGAGAGTAGGCTCACACTCAGTCATCATGGATCCCCAACTAACAGTCTGTGATTGGTCACAATCAATCCTGCCTGAAATCAAAACACAATGTGAAAAGTTGCTGTGAAGTTTCCACAGCTATTCAGAAATTGGTATATATTCCATCGGCCAATGAAAGATTTTGTTGGTATAGAAAATGTCATGCAACAGGCCAAACAAGTTTTATCATAAGTTAGTGAACTCTAAAGGGGACAAATTGCAATGCATCTCTTTATTTCACAAGTAGTATTCCAAACAGCTCTGTTAAAGACCTTCTCAGTAGTTACACCTTCTTGTACAGAGCACTGTACAAACAAACACATAATTCTGGCCAAAGGAAAAACCTAGATGTGACCTGAATTATGAGGGCACTAGCACAGAGCTGTATCCTTGGTGAGTACACCTGGGATGCATAATCATAGATGGCTAGCAGCAGCATTTCCCCACTTATTTGTATAACCTCAGAAGAGGCACAGAGATGTGGCCTGTGTAATACTGTGCAACGAGAGAAGAACAGGGTAACAGCACTAAGCACTGCTGTTTATTCAGCTGAGTAGAGGAGTTCTTGCTGATGTGGCATACAATTATTGCGCTATATTAAACCTCTGAGAAAAGCTGAAAGTCCCAGGTGTGATTTACATTACAGTGGAAACTTTTCTTACCTAATTCTTGCAATCCTACACTAAAAATATTTAGAGCCTAATACGTGGCTTATGGTCACAGTCTCTGAAAGGGGGACAGCTATCACCAGCAAAGGCTGTGATGCTGCTGTGTTGTAAAATCTTGTGACAGAGCCCATGCCTTGAGGTGGACTTGCTCACAAAGAGAAAGGATGAAGGTCAAGGAAATCCATTCCCTTGTTTTTCCATTTAAACAAATTTCATTTTTAAACTTACAACGTAAACTGAAATACCTTAAGAAGAGGGCAAGGGAAATTAAGGTGGAGGAAGAAGACAGTCACGCATCAGAGTCTCAGAAGAAGGACTGAAAGGGGTGACAAAGTGGAGTTTGGGAAAGAAAGGTGGGGAAACAGCCACTTGCAAGGAACAGAGAGAGAGCAACTGTCTGGAATAGATTTCAAAGTTAAACAAGGTGCGGCTGGTGAAGAGAACATAAGTCACAAGACAAGGAGAGAAGAATTCAACGTCACCACTACGAAGGAAAGAAAAAAGGAGAAAGGAAAGAGATAGGATTTGGTGAGCTCAAGGGAACTGAAAATTAAAAGATAAATATGAGTTCTGGGGCTGAGATAGAAAGCGGGGTAAATTATTTTGAATTTGTCTCCAGAAAGGCCTCTGAGTCTATAGAAGTAACATATAGAACACAGGACAGAACAGAATACAAGGTGGGGAGAAATCCAGCAGTTGTAGACCTGACTATGAACGGATCCGAGTGGATATTACCCACCTGTCTTTCCCAGGGCCCCATTGCTCCCCCAAAGCTGCCTCTCTTCACACTGTAATGCTTGATTGAGTTTTTTCCTGTTGCTTTATTTTCCAATGCCTGTATCTTAAGTTTACTGAACTCTCAGCAGGAAAGACAGGATCTACCATCTACTGATGATGATGATGATGATGATCATGGTAAAACAGACTGGTGTCACCTTATGCCCTGAACCATGAGCTTTGCTTAGGTAAGATAAACATCCAATAATCAAACCCTTTGTGAGAAATCCAGCCACAGGATGTGATGTAAATTGCAATTGTGAATGGAAAAACTAATATTGTCAGTTACACGTTACCGGTGCCAGCATTGCTAAAGCATCTATCAGTGTAGGATCTAACCGGGCTCCCTTTTGCATATTTGGAAAAACATCAGTAACTCCTAGAAAAGGAACCAAAATCTCCTGCTCTTCTCTTCAGATTGAAGCCATGTATGAGAAGTCATAACAAATTGCTATGGGGCCAGTTCCAAAGGCTTGCAGAAAGAGATGCTGCTTGCAATACCTCTTGAAGGTTGCAGGCAGTGGTGAATTAACCACTGGGGCTGTGCCCAGAGGTCCCAGCCAACTGGGAAGGCTAGGGGCAAATGGGCATCCCTGCACCCTGCTCAGCGCTTCTGCCAGGCAGTGCAGTTCGAGGCTTACCCCACTCACCTGGTGCACCAGCTGGGGAGCGAGGCAAACTCCCATGCCACAACTCAACTCCCTGGCAGGAGTGCTGGGTGGGAGGTGGAGTGGCAAGTGGAAGAACTGGGAGAGGCACACACTTGCTGTGGCTCAGGGCCCCATAAAGCCCTAATCTGCCTGTGTTTGCAGGACTCTGGCTTGTCCTGATCTCTGATATCAGTGTGTTCCATAGAACGAGCTCTGCCATAAAGGACACCGGGGCCTTCTCCCCAAAGCACATTATTGCTTGGGAAGTGCTGCTTCTTTCAGACCTGGCAGGCAGGACAAGTCAGGCAGATCAGAATTTGGTTTCTCTTTTGCAGCCCTGACACTGACAAAAAGCAATCATGTTGCCACATTCAACTGATTTGAAGTCATTTGCACTGTGCAGGGTTTAAGTGAGGAGAGACTCGGTCCCCTCACTGTCAATCACTCATGCTCAAGCCTTCTGCCAAGTTATTCTTGGAAAAGAAATGTGAGTGTGTGTCATCCCCAGTGCAGCTCCGCTGAAGGCAATGAAGTTATGCCCGGAATTAATTTGATAGTTGGGATGAGATTTGCAAAACCAGCTTGGGGATTCAGTCACGTAACGAATTAATTTCCCTGGGAGTCATGTGACAGTCCCCTCCTCAGTATTAAAAACCAACATCCATATCTTTTGGATCATTGTATTAACTTACCCAGTTCAATCTTTGGTTGAATTTACTGACATATAAATGCTTTGGCTTCTGCTCAATTTACAATGTGCCTGAGTACAGGCCTTCATGAATTTATTAGCTTGCCAGCTAATACAAGCTGGGCTTTAGTTGGACAGAGAAAATCAGGGTTTTTTGTTTTGTATTTAAATAAAGGCTATAGAGTTTAAAGTTACACTAAGAAAAATAAAATGTCTCCCCAGTGAAATCAGGGATGAATACAATTCTTTTATACAAGCGTTTGAAGCCACAAAGATGGCCTAAAGGTAATCACATTATTTAAAACATGAGCAAATCTGCTGTTATAACAATATGTCATCCTGAAAGTGTATTTGGTAAGAGAAGCCAATGCAGCTAAAACAGAAGGTATGGTTTGTAACCTGAACTGCATATTCAAAAAATAATTATTTACTTTGAGTCCATTTCTTGTTTTTGTTTTTTTCTCCTTTTAGCGGACCCTGTGTATCTAAATTTCATCTCACAGCACAAGAGAAGCCTGGTAACATGGCAGCTCTACAGTATTGTGGAGTGCAATTTGATTTGCGAAGGGCTCTACATCTGACCCAAAACTGAGGATGGAGTGTTTTAAACGAGTACATAGATGCATTTTCTTTGTTTCTAAAATTGCAGCTCCTTCAGGAGAAATCGCTGTATGAACTTCAAGTACAAAGAATCATATTCTCGTCTCAGTTATACCAGTATGGAGTAAATACACCTGGTCCAGCATTCACAACTCTCGGCTGTCTTTGTCTGTCTTTGCCCAACTCAAAGCTAGCCTTAGAGATCAGTGGTGACTGCAAACACTAAGGCTTATGGGTGTCACCCTTCCATATTCACCACTCCCCTCGCCTCTGAATAAATACCCTCCTGCAGAGCCAGGCACCCCAGCATGGTGAGTCACCACAGCCACCACTGCAGGAGCCACAATGGGGACGTGCCAGAGCTGTGGCAAGTGGCAGGAGGCTGGTGCTGCTGGGAGCGGGGGAAGGGGCTCAAGGCAGGAGCCAGGGTGGGGCCTGAGCTGTGGCAGGGCCTAAGATAGCAGCTGTGGTGGGGCCTGACGCAGCAGCCACAGGAGTTGCTGCCACTGCCACTATGAGTTTGTCCCACCAAGTGGTGGGGTGTGTGCACATAGCGGGCAGAGGGCACTTGTGTGGCTCTGAGAAACCACATTTGAAGGCTCCAAGATGTATTGGATGCCCTGGAACCAAGAAAACATTTTCAAAGGGGGGAGGTGTAGCTCTGTGGTTTGAGCATTGACCTTGTGAGCCTAGGATTGTGAGCTCAATTCTTAAGAAGGCCATTTGGAGGCTTGGGGTGAATAGATTAAAAAAAATCTGCCAGGGATGGTGCTTGGTTCTGCTGTGAGTGCAGGGGACTGGACTCAATGACTTCTCAGGGTCCCTTCCAGTTCTATGAGATGTGTGTATCTCTGTATTTCAACCTCTTTCATGACATACATTGTGATTAATCCCACTGGCTGTGTCTACACTACAAAAATTACTTCAAAGTACAACTTTGAAGAAAGTAAGTTCAAAGTAGAGTGTCTACACACACCCTACTTTGAAGTTAAACTTTGAAGTAGGACACTAGTCCATTCCCAGGAATGGGGTAAGGACTTCGAAGTTGGAGAAAACTTCAAGGTAAGGGGAAATGTGTGTATACTCTCTGCTGGCTACTTCGATGTAGTGCTTAATTCAAAGCTAACCTCAAAGTTCCTAGTGTTAGACACACCCACTGTGTTTAGCAGTTGAAGTAAGCTATAAGGGGACTTGAATAGGTTTATGGCTCAGCATCAGAGAAAACAAAGGAAAACATTATCAATATCAAAACTGAAACTATTATATTGTCTCATTTTTCCCCATCCAGGATATTTTACTCATTGTCTTGAACTGTGAATACTCCATGGCTTGAGGCTGTCTCCACTTCTGTACTTTTGCAATGACAGCCCAACAAGGCCTTCAGCTCTTATTGAGGCTATGACAATACACCTGGCATAAATAATAAAAATAGTAAATACAAATAGAGTGGGATCAGCCTGCTACGTGCTAAGAGCCGCTGTATTGCCCTTTACTTTCAGTAGATTGTATGGCTTAGGGGTACTGTAGGCTGGTTACACAAACCAAAGATTTTTTTCTCCCTGACCACAGCCAGCTGTACAGGCCCACAGCCCTTTCCTCTTGCATCTCTGTCCAGCCTGGAAAGAGGACACACCCCTCCTTTAAATCCCGACCAAACTGTCTGACAGGAAGGCAGCGCTTAACCTTCTCATGGCTGTATTCACCCTGTCCCTGTCACCCAAGCAATTTGTCCAACCCGAACGGTTTGGCCTATGATTCTATTAGAGCTCAAAAGAATCTAGAGATGAGCTCAGACCCAGACTTTACAATGATTCAGCCACACTGTGAAAGGAAGTAGAGGGATTGGCATTCTAACCTCATACCTCAATCTGAATTCCACAGTTGTTCCTTAGTTCTATAGGAGACCATCAATATCTCACACCCCAGTTTGGACATATTTGAAGTACAGATTTTAGGCTTGTATCGTGGGCCCATCTTTAGCCTAACAAAACTGGACATGGGGCATACTTGGATGGGACAACATCAGGGAATGCCTGGTGAGCAGCAGAATGTCAGCAATTCAGTTGGTAGCTCTCCCACAGAGTCAAAGGGGGAGCCATGCTCTAGCAGGGTGTTAGGGGAGACAGATGAAATATAATGCTATGGCTCTCATTGTTTGTTCATTAATAAGACTAGGGCAGCCTTGGTAAGGTCTGAGTGTTCTTCCTTTTGCCCTGGCCCAATTCCAACCTGGGTATCTTTGCATGCTTATTTGAACATTTCCCTGTATGGTCAGGCTGGTATGATAGTCTGCTTTGCTGTCAGTTCTAAAATGGTGAGCAGTGGTTTTGTGTAATGCTAAACGGTGGTTTTGCTTCATGCTGGATGTTGTTGTATTTTAATGCTGGATGAAAGGGCTGATGTGAAAAATCAGTTTGTAAAATGCTTTGTGGTCCCTTCTAGGTCTATGATTCTTGGACACAAAATCTCCCAGGTGCACTTATGCCACTTACATCCCTCCTCCTGCTCAGTGTCATGCTAAAGCCTCAGTGTCACTGTAGGTCAGAAATGGGGCTTTTCATTTGCACCATTCTTTCTGAATGAAGTTGTTATCTGGCAACATGCCATAGCAGTGCTGCTCTGCTGGTTCCATCAGTATCTGCAGAATGTAAGCTTCCTTGAAGGCCTGTCCTTCAAGGGATGGAGAGTCCTTATGTTCCATTAAAATCAACTGGAGCATGAATGTTTCAAGGCTGCAAAAGGAACCATCTCAATAGTTCTTGATGCAGTACAGTATTACTGAGTCTGTAGATAGGTGGATGATAACACATGAACCATGAGTCACACGAACTCCAACTGCTCCCATTCGTCTCAGTGAGGTATTGACTTTGAAACCTACTGAGGACAATGTAAAGATCAACACTGCTACATAATTAACTGTTTATGTTAGTAGAAACCAGCAGCTGTTTTGGACTGTGGCCAGAGCTTCAGCAGAATACCACTGCTTCTGCTCCCTAATCTGGCCTTAACTGTTCCGGTATTCCATCCTCTATACATTCACTAGCCTCTTATGCAAGTTTGAAGCAAGTTAGAACTAATCCACACTCAAATCTTTTCTGAGGTTTAGAAATGGTTAATTTTTGTGTTTAGTTTTTCACATACCCATTGCCTCCTGCTTTTAGCTGCAATTGGACAGGGAAGAAAGAAATGGGCAGGCCTCCCTTGCTGCAGTCAGAGCCCAACTGTAAGCAGGAAGTGCTGGAAAGTCTTGGAAAAGCATCTGTCTTCCAAGTTTTCCAGCACTATGACAGGCCAAAAAGGCTTAGATAAACATCAGGGTATTAACTTCTAGAACTACTGCTCATGATCCCACACATCTCTGCAATGTTCACACAATAAACTCAGGGGGGACATATGATGGGGGAAGGCATTTTTAGGGTAAAAATGAATGTACTGAAATCTGGCTTTATGGGTTTTCTGTGATTTCCCTCCCTCTTCTATAAGTCTTCCCCAAAAAGAGATTCTTCACAAACACTGGCACCATTCCTTATCTTGCACAGAGTATGTGTTTGGTGGGAGAGTTTCAGGCATCAATCATTTCTGATTACAGAATTGGTTCATTTCATATCACAGTCCCTGATCTAACTGGAGGCAGGTTATGTAAATGTTTGCTTCGTGTGATGTCTTTGATCTGATGGGCTGACAGCACACTATATGTGACTTGCAACTGGGCGAATAGGGACTCAAAGCAATGAATGGAGAGAAAAGCAAAAGAACAAAAACAGGAGAATACGACATAGGCCACAATGGTCTTCAGATGGCTGTCAGTACTTATTGCCAATTTAGAGTCTTAAAACAACTTCTAACACCCTCTGGAAAACTGTGATACAGGCTCTGCTTGCAGCTCACATCCTTGATCTTTTATAGCTCTTTCTCTTATTTATTATTAAAACATCCACTCTTGCTGCTTTTTAACTACCTATGGCAGGAAGGATAGATCAGTGGTTTGAGCATTGGCCTGCTAAACCCAGAGTTGTGAACTCAATCCTGAAGGGGGTGCAATTTAGGGATCTGGGGCTAATAGAAGAAAAAAAGAGAGGGGGTGGTGCTTGGTCTTGCTGCGAGGGCAGGGGACTGGACTCAATGATCTTTTAAGCTCCCTTCCAGCTCTATGAGGTGTGTATCTCCATATATTATTAAACAATCATTTGTTTGTAATAATGTACACAATAAACAACTTTAATGTCACATACACAGGCTTAGGGGACTCAGCAATTTAATTTCCATGCAAGCATCCATGGTCAAAAAGGAGAGGAGGAATACAGAAAGGATGTGATCACCAGTAAAAGCAAAATAGCTTTGAAATACTATGGGCCATGTAGCTCTTTGTGTGTGTGTGTGTGTGTGTGTGTGTGTGTGTGTGTGTGCACGCATGCATGTTCGCACACGCCAGAGCTGTGAGGTTTATAAAAGATTGGCATAACACCCTCTGCACAGAATAAAAGTGGAAGATGTGGAAGATGTAAGATGTGTAAGATGTGTCCAGCTCTTCAGAGGACAAAGTGTGCATTATCTACAAGACTTCTACGCAGAATGAAACAGGACAGTGACTAGTGCAACGGAAGGCCAGGAAGTTGAAGGAAGGTTAGACAAGCTGAAGGCACACATGCAAAGTTGCAGCATTGGTGTCGATGCTTGGGAGAACCTTGCCTCGGACTGTCCCCAGTAGAAAGCTGTAATCTGGGAGGGGATGGCACAATTTGAGAGGTCCTGCCACAGTGCATATGAGGAGCGGAGAAGGAGAAATGAGCAGCAAAAACTGCCTTGTACACCTCCACCGGCTACTAATACCTGCCCCTTCTGTGATAAAACCTGCAGCTCCAGAAATGGGCTGGTCAGCAATCAATGGACTCACAAATAGGAGGGCGACATGAAGATGTCCTACTCGTTATCAAGTGACCGCCAAGAAGGAGGAAGAGAGTAAAATGAAGAATTTTTATCATCTGATGACCCTCTTTCGAAAACTGTGACAGCTATTTCATGGAGCAGTTGGAAGCAGCTGGATGGTGGGAGATAGAGTATCCAACAATCAGTGAATTGAGACTTAATGTTTTTGTTACAATCTGATATCTGATTGGTGACCTACACTGAAGGAGATTTGTGGTTTTCACCTAGTCCCAACTGACCAGGTGTTCATCTCTGAAAAGAACTCAAATTGGCATAGAGTCTGAGTTATCCCTTCCCCCACCTAGAGGCACTTCTTACCCATCAGAGCCAGGGCATACTGGTGGAAAGCGATGTGGTGAAATTTACACCCCCTGTGCTGTGAAGTGATGGAGGTCTTAAGGCTCCAGGTCTATGCATCTGGCACTATATTCTGATAACAGTGCTAAATGTGCTTAATTTTTTCCCCCATAGACTATCATCTCAGCCCTCTGTCCGCAAGCACCACTTTATAGCACTAATTTTATGTGAATAGCAAAGTGAGTACTACCACTAGCATCATGTTTGAGATCTGGACACACTACCCTGGGAAAAGAGTGAAGAGTAAGCTTTTAAATGGGGTGTAGAAAATAAGCAGGATCTAAATTTAAAATGTAAAATGGACCACAAGCTAAATATGAGTCAACAGTGCATTGCTGTTGCCAAAAATCAAACATGATTCTGGGATGCATTAATAGGAGTGTTGAGAGAAAGGCACAAGAAGTCATTTTTCTGCTCCACTCAGTGCTGATTAGACCTCAGTTGGAGTATTGTGTCCAGTTCTGGCATCACATTTGAAAAAAGATATAGAGAAATTGGAGAAGGTCCAGAGAAGAGCAACAAGTATGATTAAAGGTCTAGAGAACATGAGCTATGAGGGAAGACTGAAAGAACTGGGCTTGTTTAGCTTAGAAAAGAAAAAACTTAGATAGAGGGACATGATAACGGTTTTCAAGTACCTAAAAGAGGGATACAAGCAGGAAGGAGAAAAATTGCTCTCCTTGCCCTCTGAGGATAGGATAAGAAGCAATGGGCTTGGACTGCAGCAAGGGAGGTTTAGGTAGGACATTAGGAAAAAGTTCCTAACTGTCAGGGTGGTTTAATGCTAGAATAAATTGCCTAGGGAGGTTGTAGAATCTCCATCACTGGAGATATTTAAGAGCACATTAGACAGACATCTATTGGGGATGGTCTACATGGTGCTTGGTCCTGCCATGAGGGCAGGGGACTGGACTTAATGACTTCCTGAGGTTTCTTCCAAGTGTAGTATTCTATGGTTCTATGATTCTAAGATGTTAAATAAAATCCCCAGTAAGAGACAATGAATGCTGTGAAATCACTGGCTTATAACTTTGAACACGACTGCCAGGAGACCAGGATCTGCTCCCTTAGAATTTATTAGAGTTCAGGATGTACTCTCCAGCTGTGAGATACTGCAGTTCACACTCCATGGTCAAATTCTGGTACCTTTACTCATGCTGAGCAGCACATTATTGGGACCACTTGCATAGGAAGATGCTAATCAGCTTGAGGAAGAGCAGCTGAACCAAGACTGTTAAAATCAGAGATGTACAAGTCATCTAGTCCACACAGGCAGGATTAACAGATTCTTTGGAGCATAAGCTTTCATCGGAAAAGAGGCATCTGACGAAGCGGGTCTTTGCCCATGAAAGCTTATGCTCCAAAATAGCTGTGAGTCTATAAGGTACCACAGGACTTATTGTAGTTTTTGAAGATACAGAGTAACACGACTACCCCTCTGATACAGCCAGTATTGTTCTTCTCATTGTCTCCTTTCATGGTTTGTCCAGTTTAGTTATATATCATCTGAGCAATGGGATTTCATCTTTCCTTTGGGTTGAAACCTTTACAAAACAAGCTCCTGTCTTGCTGAATAGAGAATAAAGGTCCCTTTGTGCCTATCTTGCATGATGATTTTTTGAAAATCTGGTAAAATAGGGATATGGATTGAACCTCTCAAGTCTGGCACCCTCAAGATCTGATCAGTTCTGAATGAGAGAATTTCCTGCTCCATAGAAGGTCTAGCAGTATTATCAACTATTCAACTGCTTACTGGGCTCTTAGAAGCCATTTAGGGGTAAATGACAGCTAAATAATGGCACACAACACCTAACAGCCAAATAAAGGCTATGGGAACCTAGCCCAGGGCAAGGCCCAGGAATGGCAAGACATGAAAAGTCCACTCATTTAAATGAGGAAGTGTGTGGCTGAGAGGGGTCCATGTGACACAGTTATAGATTACACTCCCATCCTTGGCTGCATGAAATGCAACTCTTCTTTATAATCCTAGGACATGCTCATTTTAGGAGATGTAGTGCAGGCAAGGGAGTAAGGGGTAGCAGTGCATTCCCTATAACCTGCTACCTGTTCCACTGTAAAAAGCACCAGTAAGTGAAAATGTTGTAAGCAGATAGAAAATAGCTAGAAGACAGGACATAAATTCTTGGAAAGAAAACTTCAGCAAATGGGATCAGAGGATTTCATGTGCCTCAGAGATTGTTCTTAGAGGTGGAAGTTTTTTTGTCAAACACTTAAGCTGTTCAACAATGGGAAGTCTCCTGTCATTGATTGCTCTTGGCCATGAATTTATGGGCTGATGGATTCAGCACAAAAACCAATCTTCTGTTGTTGCCTAATCTCAAGCCCATTGAAGTCAATGGGAGCCTTTTCTTTGACTACAGAGAACTCTGGATCCAGCCTTTGTTGGGGGCTGTACATAAGTGGTCAGGAATGCAGAGTGGTCTCTAAAGGTGCCATCCCTCCTCCACCCAGACCTAAAGAAAAAGAAAGTGAGATGAAGCAGCTGGGGCTTGTAGAACAGTTAAATTCCTGCATTGCAGGAAGATTTTGGATTTTTCAATTTTCTGATCTCACCTCTGTACCCCACATGAATTATTAAAACTATTCTAACCTCCTTATTAAATACTGATTTTAAGACAGACCTGGCCTTGCAATTCAAGGGTCTTAGGTCTTATCTAAACTGGAAAGTGTGTGAATGTAGGGTGTGACTATAAAGCGTAACAGCTGTTTTGGAAGAGCTAATGAAAAATAGTTGTTCTGGTTAATGTGCCTGTGTCAATAAACCTTTAGAATCTCAAGCCATAGACCTTGGAAATGCACAGACAGTGCCTGATGTCGGTGGGAGTGTTATCAGACCTTAAAATTGCAACGTGGATTCCGATTTCAGTACTGGGTGTTCAAAATCAACAGTTCAAATGCTAGGCAAGTCTCAGACGTCTTGAGCTCAGAAAGGAATCCCCACCCCCACCCAGTCGCTGATGCCTGACATTGCACAACATCAGCTACATTGCAAGGAGAAGGGGAAAAGTTACTGTCACCAGAGATAAGGTGACAGAGCAGCAGGATCATTATGCTCTGTTCTGGCAACTGCTCTGTAAAATGCTGGTGTGACTAGTCCCTTCTCTCACCTGATCTTCTAAAATGGTATTTTATGTTTGGCCTATTCTGGTGAAACATGTCACTCATGCTGTTTACCTTTCCTTTCTACTCCCTTCTCATTAACCCATTCCCCAGGCATCATCAATTAATTCCAACAAATCTTTTGTTCGAGCTACACTAATTGCTGAAGACAATGTGTATCTAAATTTAAAAAAGCATCGCCTACACAGAAACACAAGTTAACGATACTTAGCCTATAAAGCAATCTCACATTCCAGACACTGTTCCACTGATGCTTACTTATTTCATCAAGCTGATTGGTGGTTTCTCTGTAGTAGCTAAAAGACTGCCTAATTAATGGCAGATGGACACTTTGTAATCAGCAGATGACTAACGAATCCTCAAAGGCAGTCTGCATTGCTGGGTTGCTTGCCAAACAGGTCAAGGTAAAATACAGCTATCGTACAATAGAGCCCTGTGCGGGAATTGAGTAGAGCACTGCGGCAGGACTGGGATCTCATTGGTCCTTGATCAGGACTTGACGCCATAGTAAGTAAAGTGAGTGGAAGTGGGATTCACTAGTAGTCTAGCAGAGGGCTCTATTTTATAGGCCAAAATGAGAATGGGAATAAAGAAACAGCAGTGAAAAAACATTCATACAGTTAAAAAAAACTAACTGTAACTATTGTACATCTAATTGTAACTATTGTACATTGCCATTCATCTTTGGACAGGTTGATGTTTTCTCTATTGAAACTTTTTTTTTAATGAAAAATAGCTTTTTTTAAAATGAACATATGTATTTTTTCAACAAAAAAAAACCATGCTGAAGAAAAGAAAACAGGGGTTTCACTTATCGGCATTCCTCTCGTCTTTCTCCATATATTTCTCCCTTGGGGGAAAAAAAATGAAAACAATGGTTTGGAAAAGTTTGGGAGTTATTACTTTTGTCTGGGTGGAATTTAAATTTGTTTAACCAAAAACTTTGTGGTGTGGGGGAGGAACATGCTGCAATATTTTGAGAAACTTACTGTTTTTGTCCAGCTTTAATTAATAGCATCACTGTACAGGTAGCCTCTCTCTTCAATCAAATAGATGTACATAGAAAGTAAAGTGGTTGTATCAATAAGATAAGCATCATCCCATTTCCCAATGTTCCTCACTTCCCAATAGATCTGTGTGAATCTTTCTTAACTGTGATATTGTAAACAGGCTCAAATCCAACCATATAACAAACCAGAGGAACATGTCCTAATGTCCCATTTAAGATCTATTTTGAGGAGTTAAGTGGTACAAAGACCTTATGACACCCCCTCTGTAAATGGGTAAATTTCACACTTAGGACATGCATCTGACAAAGTGGGTCTTTGCCCACGAAAGCTAATGCTCCAAAAAATCTGTTGATTTATAAGGTGCCGCAGGATTTCTCATTGGTTTTGAGGATACAAACTAACACGACTACCCCTTTGATACACTTAGGACTGATATCTGCAAAACACACACACTCACACACCCCACTGCAGTTTACACAATCATCTGAGAACACAGTGGGTCCTCTTTTAATCCATGGCACAGATTTGCATTTTGGGCTAGCTCTCAAAAATTTGTTTTTCTGTAAAGATGTCCAGAAGACAAAAATAACTATTTTTGTATTAACTTTTTTCCTTCAGTTGGACAGTGTACGTGTAAATGTAAGACAGGGAATTTCAAGACATGGGGTAAATTTAAGAAACTTACATAATGTCAGGGTGAATAATGTACAAGGAAAGTATTTTTCAAGGAAAGAGAGTGACTGTTTCAATAGCTGCTCCATCACAGATGTTAGACGAAAGTGTTTGCTCTTTTTATTTCTACATCACTCTTGGAGAGGAACAGTAACTACAATACTGATTATATGAAGATGAGTTGAAATGGATTTAGGAAGCTGTTTTTCTACAGACTTGTCAGAGATGGTATTTTGTTATATAACGTATACTTGATCAGCCTATAAGGTCGACATCAGCTACATGGTGGATTATTTGTGTCAAGTATAATGAAATATGTAAATTGTTGTAACCTATTTACATACTAAACCCTGTATTTCTCTTCATTGTGAGTAGTTTTTCATATATTTTCTTTCTCTTCAGCTACGGTTACACTACAGCATTCTGTTGACAGAAGTCACTGTCGGAAGAGATTTCTGGACAAAACTTCTTTCAACAGAGTGTGGTCACACAGAAAAGCCAATCGAAGGAGCGCTCCGCTCTGTTGACAGAGTGGCTGGGCTACCCAGCCTCTCTCTTGACCAAACAAGCACCTGGAAGCACAGCAGACGGGTCTGCCCAATGTCCTGGATGCCCTGTCTGTTGAGAGAAGCCCCTCTCCAAAACATCTACACAGCTTTTTTGTCAATAGACCCTGTTGATGAAGGTCACTCTTCCTCATCTGGAAGAGGCAGAAGGATGTCGGCAGAAGTGCTGACTTCTGTTGACAAAATGCTTTTTGTGTGTGGACGTTCCACCAGTTTTGCCAACAAAACTTGGGTTTTGTTGGCAAAACTTGCTAGTGTAACCATAACCTTCATGTTTTGTGAAGCAATAGTTCTTTGGATGGCATAAGTGTAAACTCATTCACAATCCAAAGAAACCATAAAGCTAAGGGCTAAATTCATTTTTGAAGGATATAATTGTGTTCATTTAGTTTCATATTGTTGGTAATATTTTACACAGTGATAGTGTAACATTTGGAAGATGAACTTTTAAAAGAACAAAATGTGACTGGACACTTTAGCAGCCCAATAGATTATATTGGGAAATCCTTCAAAGGTCAGTGACGGAGAAACAGTTTTGCAAGGCCAAGTTTTTGGGAGCTTAGCTTCCATGTAAACATGCGAGCATGGGATCAAGCCTTTTTGAAGTCAAAGCTTCCATTTATGTCAGTGGGGATGAGGGGGGCACTCAAGGCCAGATTTTTTAAAAGTCTTGATATGGGGCCGAGGTGAAAGAAGATGTTGAGAAATAGAAAGCTGGATGAATGGATCAATTTCTCCAACGTCCCCTCTCTCTTCCAAGAGGAAAGCCAAAAACCTGGGTGTAAACAAGACAGAAGTTTTGGGTCTGCATTTTGCAGCTTCAACCCATCTCCAATTAGGATGTGCAAGGAATAGATAGAATTGATCTTATAAGACAATCCCAACATATGTGGACTGGAGTGTGAAGGTGAAGTGTTCAGCTACAGCTGAGGAGCATATACTCCAAGTTGAGTTCTGTGTGGAACAAAGATAGTCGAAGTGGATAATATCCTCCTAGGCATTCTTCAGTCTGCATAGACTATGGATTGCGCCCTTCGTAACTCCATTTAAGATCGTCATTTGCAGCGTTGACTGTGACTGTGGAGGCCCACACGAGAGTGACAGTCCTTGCTACATCTGCTGCATATGTAGTGGGTGTCTGGCAGGTCCTTGCTGTCCTTTCTACGGGCTCGCTTCTCCTCTGCCAGCTGTCTGATCTTCATGTCCCCTTCTGAAGGCCCTTATGTAGTTCCTGCTTCCAGCTACTGCTGTCATCTGCCAGCTGTTCCCAACTATCTGGGTCGATGTCTACCTCCTTGAGGTCCCTCTTACAGATGTCTTTGTAGCGTAACTGAGGGCATCCAGGAGGTCTTTTGCAAGAGGCTAGCTCGCCATATAGGATGTCTTTTGGAATCCTTCCATCATTCATCCTGTGGATGTGGCCAAGCCAGCAGAGCCACCACTGCCTGAGGAGGGTATGCGTGGTTGGAATTCCAGCTTGCTCGAGGACAGCGTTGTTGGGCACTCTGTCCTTCCATGATATCCCAAGAATGCTCCTGAGGCAGCGCAAGTGGAAGACATTCAGCCTCTTTTCCTGACAGGTGTACAAGGTCCAAGACTCGCTGCCATAGAGGAGGGTGCTAAGGATGCAGGCCCTGTAGACTTGCATTTTGGTGTGAGTGTATAGCTTGTTGTTGTTCCACACTCTCTTGCTAAGTCTGAACAGAGTTATGGCTGCTTTTCCGATCCTCCTGTTTAGCTCAGTCTCCAGCGACAGGGTGTCCGTGATGGTGGACCCGAGGTAAATGAATTCATGGACGACTTCTAACATATAGTTGTCAATGCTGATTGATAGAGGTTCAGCAATGTCGTGACCAAGTACGTTTGTCTTCTCTAGGCTGATGGTAAGCCTGAAGTCCTTGCATGCTTTGGAGAACTGATCCAGCAGTTTTTGAAGCTGGCCTTCTGTGTGCGTCACTACAGCAGTGTCATCTGCGAACAGCACGTCTCTAATGAGCACTTCCCGCACCTTAGACTTAGCCTTCAGCCTTGCAAGATTAAACAGTTTCACGTCAGATCTTGTGTGCAAAAAGATGCCCTCTGTTGAGGATCCAAAGGCTGCTTCAGGAGGATTGCGAAGAAGATCCCGAACAATGTCGGAGCAAGGATGCATCCTTGTTTGACTCCACTCCTGATGCTGAAAATATCTGATGATATGGGCTACGTCTACACGTGAAGCCTACATCGAAGTAGCATATTTCGATGTGGCGACATCGAAATAGGCTATTTCGATGAATAACGTCTACACGTCCTCCAGGGCTGGCAATGTCGATGTTCAACATCGACGTTGCGCAGCACCACATCGAAATAGGCGCAGCGAGGGAACGTCTACACACCACAGTAGCACACATGGAAATAAGGGTGCCAGGCACAGCTGCAGACAGGGTCACAGGGCGGACTCAACAGCCAGCTGCTCCCTTAAAGGGCCCCTGCCAGACACACTTGCACTAAACACCACAAGATCCACAGAGCCGACAACGAGTTGCAGACCCTGTGCCTGCAGCATGGATCCCCAGCTGCCGCAGCAGCAGCCAGAAGCCCTGGGCTAAGGGCTGCTGCCCACGGTGACCATAGAGCCCCGCAGGGGCTGGAGAGAGAGCATCTCTCAACCCCCCAGCTGATGGCCGCCATGGAGGACCCGGCAATTTCGACGTTGCGGGACGCGGATCATCTACACAGTCCCTACTTCGACGTTGAACGTCGAAGTAGGGCGCTATTCCGATCCCCTCATGAGGTTAGCGACTTCGACGTCTCGCCGCCTAATGTCGAAGTTAACTTCGAAATAGCGCCCGACGCGTGTAGCCGCGACGGGCGCTATTTTGAAGTTAGTGCCGCTACTTCAAAGTAGCGTGCACGTGTAGACACAACTATGCTGTCATATTGGATGGTTCCTCTTGTGTCTTCATGGAAAGACTGGATCATCTTGAGTAGCCATGGTGGACAGCCTATCTTATGGAGCAATTTAAACAGTCCATCCCTACTGACTGAGTCGAAAGCCTTGGTCAGGTCGATGAAAGCGACATAGAGTGGCTTCCTCTGCTCCCTGCATTTCTCCTGCAGCTGCCTCAGGGAGAAGATCATATCAATGATAGATCTCTCAGTGCAGAATCCGCACTGGGATTCAGGATACGCCCTGTCAGCAAGCTTCCTCAGTCTGCCGAGGATGACACGAGCGAACAATTCACCAGTGATACTTAGGAGGGAGATTCCACGGTAATTGTGGCAGTCACTTCTGTCTCCTTTGTTCTTATACAAAGTTACAATGTTGGCATCCCACATATCCTGTGGAACCTCTCCCTCTCTCCAGGACAGGCACAGCAGCTCATGTAGGGGTTCCAGGAGTGTGTCTAAGGCACACTTGATTACCTCTGGTGGTATACCATCCTGGCCTGGGGCCTTTCCTACTGCAGTGCTGTCAATAGCTTTCTTCAATTCAGCCACAGTTGGTTCCTGGTCCAGCTCATCCATGACTGACAGGAGCTTGACGACATTGAGGGCTGTATCAACCACAATGCTCTCGCACAAGTATAGCTTGAAGTAGTGCTCGACCCATCGCTCCATCTGTTTGGCTTTGTCAGTGATGACTTCATCAGATTTAGATTTCAGAGGTGCTGTCTTGTTCTGGATGGGTCCCATTGCCTTCTTTATGCCCTCGTACATTCCCCTGAGATTACCAGAGTCAGCACAGGTCTGGATACTGCTGCAGAGCTTAAGCCAGTAGTTGTTGGCACAGCGCCTAGCTGTCTGCTGTACTATTTTTCTGGCTACTCTGAGTGCTTGCTGGGTACTCTGTCTCGGTGAGCGTTTATACTCCAGAAGTGCAGCGTGCTTCTTTTCAATGAGTGAAATCATCTCATGGGAGTTAGCTTTGAACCAGTCATTTGTGTTTCCAGCTCTTCGTCCATACACTGACAAGGACGTATTGTAGATTGTGTCCCTCAGATGCTGCCATCTGGATGTTGCATCAGCACTCCCAGGGCTGATTCTCCTCAAGGGTCTCTCTGAACATTTCGGCTTTTTCTGAGTTTGCCGTCTTTCTCACAGCAATGCGGGGCCTTCCAGTTGGTTTAGAATGGTGCAGCTTCTTGGGTCTCAGCTTGAGCTTGGAGCAGACTAGCGAATGATCTGTATGGCAGTCGGCACTATGGTAGCTGCATGTCAGGAGGATGTTTTTGAGGTTGTCGTGTCTGGTGATGACCAAGTCTAATTGGTGCCAGTGTTTCGAGCGTGGGTGTCTCCATGACACTCTGTGCTGTGGGTTGGTTTGGAAAAATGTGTTTGTGATGCACAGATTGTGGTATGTGCAAAGTTCGAGGAGACGCTGTCCATTGTCATTCATTTTTCCCACACCGAAGTGACCTAGGCAAGAGGGCCATGAGTCATGATCAGCTCCAACTCTTGCATTGAAGTCAGCCAAAAGGTACAATTGGTCATGAGCAGGTATTTGCACTATGGCAGCACTGAGCTCGTCATAGAACTTGTCCTGTGCTTGTGATGTGGTGTTCAGGTGGACGGGACTGGCACACGTTTGAAGTTTGACCTGAAGAAGTCTTTCTGATCTGCCCATGACTAGTTCAACCATTTGCAGACGAGTGTTTCGAATGTCAAAGCCGACACCGTGCTCCCTGGGTTCTTCTTGGGCTTTGCCCTGCCAGAAAAAGGTGTAGTCCTTTTCCTTTAGGGATCCTGAAGCTGCAAGTCGCGTCTCCTGCAAAGTGGCGATGTCAGCTTGGAGCCTCTTCAGCTCCTCGTTGATGACAGCGGTCTTTCGGGTGTCACTGATGTCCTGAAGATCTTCAGTCAAACCGGTCAACAAGGTCCATACATTCCAACAAGCAAGCTTGCAACTTTGATGATTTCCTTTTCTTAATAATTTTCTTGTTGGTTTGTCTGGTGCTCATTTCCGTCACTTGTCAGGTTTGGGAACCTTAAGCCTCATGCACCCAGTGAGGCAAGTGAACTGTGGCGCGACAGTACCCTACTGGCCGGGGGCTGCCCAGCTTCAGGCAGGTGGTGACTGTCCAATGAGATGCGATGATCTCACCCACCATTGGAAGCAAACCTGGCGCTCATTCTCTACGCCAGTCGAGCAAGAGCTTGGTTCGACGCTGTTAAGCAATGCTGGAGTACCTCTCCAGGCACAAGCCTGGGCAATTTTTATGGAGACCCTGGGCTGCCCAGACACCAGGCTCCCCATCTAGGCTTTACTGATATAGTCCAAAGGAAAGTATAACCTCTACATGTGGTACCAGCTCAGCTGCAGGAGTTGCTGGGACAGTGCCAGAAGTTGACACAGAACTGCCTGAGGACTCCCCTCCAGATTTTCTGTCAGGGTTTACTCTCTTAGCCTTACTCCTTCCCAGGATAACCCACAAGGCAGTGGGGCGTCTTCCTCCGCCTTCACAGGAGTTGTCGATTTGCAGCACCACACCCCCTGGTCCACCATTGAGACTGTGCATTAGAAGGGAGAATGAACAAGTCCCTTCATAAGGTTGGTATGTGAGACAGACCAGACCCCCCTCACTGTGTTTCACCTGCGAGCTGACGCAGTTGCCCGGGGGATGGCGTCTCTGTAACGCACAACAGCTGCTCGGAGCCAACAGTGAGAGTTGAGTGGTGGGTGAGGATCAGTGCTTCCGTCCACCTGAAAAGGCACAGCTGCTGGAGAGTCAAAGGTACTATCTCTACCCCAGACGCCCCATATCCCCCGTGGGATAATATAGGTGCAACAAAAACTGCCTGTGTCCTTCCCTGATCCTAGGGCACTCTATAAAGGACCATTCCCCAGGCACATGTTAGAACAAATGCAAATGACCAACCATATTAGTGATTAATACAGTATCCTGGACTAACTTCATTTCTTCCAGCCCTGCTAATATCAGGGAAAAAGCTGGCATCTGTTCTGGCTTTATGCTACCAGAAAATATCTCTTGCTCTGGGTGATCCCTCTCGGTATTTTTTGTTGTGGGTTGGGTTGGGCTTTTGGCCAGCTGTGTGACCGTATTCTGCTGGCAGTACATCAAAAAGTGCTTGCCCTGCATCTTCAGGCCCCAGGACTCCAGCCCGATTTCAATAGATTCTAGTCTTTGTTGTTAATCATAATAGCCTTGTAAATGGGATTAGCAGATGGACTATGCAGTATGTATCTGAGCTAACTCCCTTTCCTCATTAATAATAATAGAATGTGACTGTCTGATTTCTGCCTGCCCTAGTCTAGAATTAGCTACCAATGTGTAGGTGGTAGGCTCGGTTAATTGCACTTGATTTTTAAAGATACATTTTATTGTATGTAGTGTCATCAGTCAGAGGGGCTCTGCTCAGAACTTGGCATGGAACAGGAGCTGCAGTTCCAAAGCACAATAATCATATTTTGCCCTTAGTAACACCCAAATAACACTTTATATTGAGTTGCAGGAGAAACTAGCCCTTGCTACAGCTTTGCAGCCACACTCTTACCTCTGGCGGACCAGACAAATCTGGCTCCCTGCCAGAGCAGTGGTTAAATAGATCAAGAGAAGAAAGGGCACTGGCAGGTGTAAAGATCCCATCATCGTAACTCTTGACGTTATGTGGTGATTCAGTGTTACCTCAGCTTGTGGAGATGGGACGTAGCATGGGCATGAGAAAGGGAACAAGACTGTGTCTACACAGCATCTGCTCACACAGCTGTCTAGCCAACATGTGCTTCTGCATGCTAAGATGTGAGGGTCTTCAGTTCTTCCCCACCCCCGTTTATACTAAGGTATGAAATTTGTATAACTGTAAAAATAATAAGAAGTCCTGTGGCACCTTATAGATTAACAGATTATTTTGGAGCATAAGCTTTTGTGGGCAAAGACCCACTTCATCAGATGCATGAGTGGGAGTGGGGGTTCAGAGGAGTATTTAAAGAGGGGGTCCCAGTAAAAGGGAGGGTGAGAGCTGACAAGGTGTATTCAGTCAGGGTGGAAGTGGTCCATTATCAGTAGTACACATCAAGAGAGGAGAAAAAACAAGTCAGATCACTCAGGAGGGATGTGGCCCATTGTCAGATTCTTATGTGGAGGTGTGAACTTCCATTGCAGAGAAACTGCTTTTGTAAGGGGCCAGCCACTCCCAGTCTCTGTTCAATCCTTGGTTTATGGAGTCAAATTTGCAAATGAATTGCAGCTCAGAGATTTCTCTCCATTTTATTTTTGAATTTTTTTTTGTTGTAGGACTCATGAAGAAACTTGCACACATACAGACAGACATCATCTTCCTCTCCAAATGCAAACAAAAGGACATTATACCAAGAGGACTGAAGGTGAAAAAACCCACTGAAATTAACACACTAAACATATTATAGTGCGAGATTGTGCCACACACTCTCTAAGAAACTGAGGAACCACCTGATCAGCATCCTGTACACCAAACAGGAAAACATCGAAAAAGAGCTCTCAGATCTGGAGACCCTCATAAAAAACCACCTTCCACACAAACCTCCACACGGCTGGACTTTACTAAAACAAGACAGGAGATTTACAATGCACATTTCTCTTCTCTACAGAAGAAAAAGGACTGTAAACTATCTAAACTCCTGCTTTTCACATGGGGCCACAATAAGGGGTACCCTTAACTCACCCAGCAATATTGTCAATCTATCCAACTACACATACAGCCTGGCAGAAGCATCTGCCCTTTCTTGGAGACTCTCTTTCTGCCCCACCACGCTCACAAACCAGATACAGTTTTGTGGTGATCTGGAAGCCTAGTTTCGCCATCTGCAACTCAGGGAATATTTTCAACACGACACTGAACAGCGCACTGACCCGCAGGGACCCTCCCACCTGTGGTACAAGAAAAAGAATTCTTCATGGACTCCCCCCGATGGTCAAAATGACAAAGTGGACATATACATAGAATGCTTCTGCCGACATGCACAGTCAGAAATTGTGGAAAAGTGGCATCACTTATCCCATAACTTCAGCCGTGCAGAATGCAATGCCATCAACAGCCTCAGAAACAACTCTGACATTGTCACCCAAGAGGCCATCAAAGGAGGTGCTGTTGTCATCATGAATAGGACAGGCTACCGAAAGGAGGCTGCCAGGCAACTCTCCAATACCACATTCTACAAGCCACTATCCCAGGATCCCACTGAGGAGTACACAAAGAAACTACAGCATCTGCTCAAGACCCTCCCTATAAAAATACAGAAACTGATCTACACAGACACACCCCTTGAACCCAGACCAGGTTTATTCTACCTTCTACCCAAGATCCATAAACCTGGGAATCCCAGATGCCCCATCATCTCAGGCATTGGCACCCTCACCACAGGATTGTCTGGATATGTGGACTCTCTACTTAGACCCTATGCTACCAGCAGTCCCAGCTTTCTTTGAGATACAACTGACTTCCTCAGGAAACTACAGTTCGTTGGTGACCTTTCTGAAAACACCATCATGGCCACCATGGATGTAGAGGCCCTTTACACCAATATCCCGCATGAAGATGGACTCCAAGGTGTTAGGAATATTATCCCTGGTAGGACCAAAGCACAAATGGTGGCGGAGCTTTGTGACTTTGTCCTCACCCACAACTATTTCAGATTTGAGGACAATTTATACCTTCAAATCAGTGGCACTGCTATGGGCACCCGCCTGGCCCCACAGTATGCCAACATTTAATGGCTGACCTGGAACAACACTTCCTCAGTTCCCATCCCCTAGCGCCCCTCCTGTACCTGTGCTACATTGATGACATCTTCGTCATCTGTACCCATGGGAAGGAGACTCTGGAAGAGTTCCACCATGATTTCAACAGTTTCCACCCCACCATCAACATTATCTTAGACCAGTCCGCACAAGAGATCCACTTCCTTGACACTACTGTGCAGATAAGCAATGGTCACATAAATATCACTTTATACCCAAAACCCACAGACCGCTATGCTTATTTACATGCCTCCAGCTTCCATCCAGGGCATACCACACGATCCTTTGTATACAGCCAGGCACTAAGTTACAAACCTATTTGATCCGATCCATCAGACAGAGACAAACATCTACAAGACCTTTACCAAGCTTTCCTCAAACTACAATAACCATCTAAGGAAGTGAAGAAACAGATTGACGGAGCCAGACGGGTACCTAGAAGCCACCTGCTACAAGACAGGCCTTGCAAGGAAAATATGAGAACACCACATACAACCCCCAGCTAAAGCCTCTCCAACGCATCATCAGGGATCTGCAACCCATCCTGGACAATGATCCTTCACTCTCACAGACCTTAGGAGGCAGGCCTGTCCTTGCCTACAGACACCCTGCCAACCTTAAACAAATCCTCACCAGCAATTATAGACCACAACACAGTAACTCTAAACCTGGAACCAATCCCTGCAACAAGCCTCAGCACCAACTCTGCTCACGTATCTACACCAGTGATATCGTCACAGGACCTAACATCAACCATATCATCATGGGCTCCTTTACCTGCACATCTACTAATATAATATACACCACCATGTGCCAGCAATGCCCCACTACAATTTACATTGGCCAAACTGGACAATCTCTATGTAAAAGAATAAATGTACATAAATTAGACATCAGGAATGGCAACATACACAAACCTGTAGGAGAACATTTCAATCTCCCTGGACACTCAGTAACAGATTTAAAAGTAGCAGTCCTACAACAAAAAAATTTCAAAAATAAAATGGAGAGAGAAATCTCTGAGCTGCAATTCATTTGCAAATTTGACTCGATCAACCAAGGATTAAACAGAGACTGGGAGTGGCTGGCCCCTTACAAAAACAGTTTCTCTGTGCTGTAAGCTCACACCTCCACATTGGAATCTGACAATGGGCCACATCCCCCCTGAGTGACCTGAGTTGTTTTTTCTCTTCTCTTGGGCTGTGTCTACACTAGCCCCAAACTTCGAAATTGCCATGCAAATACATATTCAGCACTTCATTAGTATGTGGGCAGCTGCGGCACTTCGAAATTGACGCACCTCACCGCCGCGCGGCTTGTCCTGACAGGGCTCCTTTTTGAAAGGACCCCGCCTACTTTGAAGTCCCCTTATTCCCATATGCTCATAGGAATAAGGGGACTTCAAAGTAGGCGGGGTCCTTTCGAAAAGGAGCCCCGTCGGGACGAGCTGCGCGGCGGTGAGGTGCATCAATTTCGAAGTACCGCAGCTGTCCGCATGCTAATGAAGCGCTGAATATGTATTTCAGCGTTTCATTAGTTAACTTCAAAATGGCCATTTGCATGGCCATTTCGAAGTTTGAGGCTAGTGTAGACACGGCCTTGATGTGTACTACCAATAATGGACCATTTCTACCCTGACTGGATAGACCTTGTCAGCTCTGGCCCTCCCTTTTACTGGGACCCCCCCTCTTTAAATACTCCTCTGAACCCTGCCATCCACACACTCATGCATCTGATGAAGCGGGTCATTGCCCACGAAAACTTATGCTCCAAAATATCTGTTAGTCTATAAGGTGCCACAGGACTTCTTGTTCTTGAAGATACAGACTAACACAGCTACCTCTCCAATACTTGTAAAAATAATGCAGTCTGACCTTCTGAGGGCTTGCACCCTGAAAACTTAGAAGTGCCCTGTGACATTTCTTCCATTTTAGAAGAGTAATATTTAAAACACAGATGTTATGAAGAACTTAGCAGGTCCCCTGTATAATTTAACAATTGAGATGGCAGAGGCTATGTGCTGGAGAGGAAGTTAATACCTCTTTTCCCTTCCCTCTCTGTGTAATGTGATAGAGGCAGCTTGGGGTTGTTCCTGTTCTTCTCAAAGCTTGGTTACTTTTATTTGTCTATGGGCCATGGGGGATTTGCTAGAGGGGGAAGTTAGCTTCATAGCAAAACTAACTCTTCAAGCTCTGCTTCTCAGTAAGTCTCTCACTTTTCCCATCACCTGTTGGAAACAGGTGATGGAGTGGGGGAAGAGTGGGAGCACAAGAAAAAATAATTGAGAAGCTGAGTTTGTAGCTCCACACAGGGATGCATCTTCTCTGTCTGATGATCCTCCTGAGTTCTAGGTGCAGCTTCTCATGTATGGTAGGTGGGAGGTGACAGTAAGGGGGGAAGAGGGCTAGCCAAGGTACACAAGAGCTACAGAGCAGCACTGGGGACTAAAGACTAGCAGTGCCAAAAGATTAGCAGGGAGCCTCTCACACTCAAGATAGGAGTTCTTCTTACAGCTAAATAGTATTTTCCTGTGAACTCAGCTGCAGATAGTAACGATGCAACATGGGCAATACAAGGCACTAATCCTGAAGCTGGCGAACCTCTATGCAGTCCCAATGGTTTGCAAACAGGCATCTCGGGCATTGCAATACAGGGGCCTAATTACTTAGTTAATAAGTGCCTTAGATCCC
The DNA here is from genome assembly GCF_033958435.1 of Carettochelys insculpta. Taxonomy (NCBI): domain Eukaryota; kingdom Metazoa; phylum Chordata; order Testudines; family Carettochelyidae; genus Carettochelys; species Carettochelys insculpta. The sequence continues at coordinate 258,935,896 of NC_134137.1, read as the reverse complement.
AGGAGCATTTATTTGGATGGAGGTAGACAAGAGACACCTACTGACTCATCACACAACTGTTGTCAGCCAATTGTGAGCCTGTGGGGTTTTTTTTATTATATCATTTGTGACAAAAACTAATGCTGACTTCATGCCCGCACTAAGCAAGGTATGTTTTAACAAAAATTAAATGGGCTGGGATAAGTTAAACTAAGATCTCGCTAAAGAAGCACTGCACATTCATCTTCTTTGAGCTTTGTTATAATTTTAGGAAAATTATTACTGGTGTCTCAGTATTATAGGTCCCAGAAAACCTCCATTGCTTGGGTACAATAGACAAGGGTTAGGGAAATAACCAATTATTATAATGAAAATGTACTGAATGGCCCATTTTTCTTATCTATTTACTAAATGCTGAACGGTAGCCTGAGTGGTTTTACTTTAAATAACTATAATTGAGTTTTAAAAGATTCAGAAAAGGGCAGTAAAGAATGTTAGCTGTGTAGCAGATGTTGCATTGTAAAGGTTAGAGATAATTAAGCAGGGATGGGGAGCTGAAGAGGATATGAAATTATAAAGGGCAAAGAGAGATCCAGTCAGTTCCTACTTTTTAACCAGTCATGTAATGTGAGAACACAGGCTCATTAGGTAAAATTAACAATAACCGGTATGTATAATTTTAGAGAGGTATAAAAGGAAGTGTCATTTTCCTGTGGGTTGCTTATACAGAAGGTCAGAGCACTGAATTCTCTAATTTGTTAGAAGACCTAGAAAATTTTATGATGCACAAGAACATTTGTAATGACATAAGCTAGGACAAGGGGCATTTTTAGAAGACAAGGTCTGAATTACATCAGGAGCTGAACTCTGTCAGACCTGGATTGTCTAATCTCCTTTGGCAAGGATTTCTGTATCTGGGAACCTCCCCCCCACCCCGCCCCGGCCCCACCAGGCCCATTTCTTAGCACCTAATTACTTAGTTGATATGTGCCTCAGATCTTGGGAGAATTTTCTGGAATGGTAGACAACAGATTTATTACAGACTGAGTCTGAGACAGGCACCTAACATTTGGATGATCATTTAAATTAGAAATCAAACTGAAAAATCTCAGGCTTCTTAAGAAATTATTGCCACTTTTTCTTGTGGGTTAACATGCAAAGATATGCAAAAACATTCTCTTACAGCATATCTCATGGTTACTGCTTCCAAGCTCGGTTGAACACAGGAAAATACAGAGGTACACAACATGTTTCCATGTGGGAGAGCAGCTATAAAACATGACAACAAACACAAGTTCTCTCAGCTGAGAATCCCCTATTCAACCTGTCAAGTATCGGAGGGGTAGTCGTGTTAGTCTGGGTCTGTAACAGCAACGAAGGGTCCTGTGGCACCTTATAGACTAACAGAAAAGTTTTGAGCATGAGCTTTCGTGAGCACAGACTCACTTCTTCAGATGACGAAGTGAGTCTGTGCTCACGAAAGCTCATGCTCAAAACTTTTCTGTTAGTCTATAAGGTGCCACAGGACCCTTCGTTGCAATTCAACCTGATCTCCCTAAACAGTTAGCAAGTATGAGAGGCAAATGGAAGTAACTGGCGGAGCTTGACAGTTTGTTTTGTCTTTCTGGAATAACAGGGAATAATGTTTGTGATCTGTGTTTAAAAATGTGAAAAGTGCTACACATCCAGGGTCATATGCCAATGTATATAAGAAGTGCAGTTGGAGGTGACTGCTACAATTGGTGGGAGGCCAGAAAAGTGGCATTGTTAAAGCCAAATTAAAACAGGGGTCATTTAAGTCTGTGTCCTTTGGAAAAAATAGAAAGCATTTAATCCAGAGAAAGATCAGTTGTCATGTGGAAACCTAAATTCTGTCCCACAATGTGAGCAGGAGGAATGTTATTCCGGAACTATGTGCAAATCTCAATGTAACTTTAACTGGAGTCACCCATGTGGCATCTGACTTGCTGCAGAGCTACCAGTGGTGTTAGTGGGAACCCTGTGAGCAAATGTGAACTAAACATGACCGTCTTTTTAGCTCTACCAGACTCTACCAAAGCTCAGGCCACCTTATTGACTTCACTGAAAATATTCTGTGTAGATCCAGCTCAAGGTCCCAAAAGGTGAAAGGCTAGTAATTTTTTAATTCCATCCCCAACCACTGAGTGAGAACATGCAGTGGCCGAATAACTGAAAGCTCAATTAAACAGTCAAGCTTCGTTATGCTGCACAACTTCCCTGTGGTTTTATTGCTCCCTAGAAACATAATTCCTATAGCAGTGTCTGTGGGAAATTGCACTAAAACTGTCTCTTGCAATGTATTAATTATGATCTGTCAGGAACATTTTGACTGGAAGCAGCCCGCATCACAATGAGTGTATTTTTGGCTGTTAAAAGGATATTAAAACACGAACAAAAAGTATTGGTTAATAGTTATCATTAAGTGCGTGTGGTTTTAAAGGAAGAATTCAAAAACCTCTACAGGGACTATTCTTTTTGAGCTTGAAATTGCAAGGCCTATCTTGCTAAAATTAAATTCCCTAAAACAAAGACGCTTTTTGTACATGGCTATGAAGTTTGGGTTGTTTCTTGGCTTAACGATTTAATATCTAGAGACATGCATTCACTCACACAGCAACATGGCCTTCTCTCAGGCAATTAAGCTTCTGATTTTCATGGCTGTATACTGATTCAGGATGAATGAGTCAGATGTTTACTGAGGAGATGATACACAAGACATCTGATGCATTGCAAACAATGTGGGTTCTGAAGCACTTGTATGCCATAAAATACCAGAATAAGCATGCCACAGTCCTTTATGCGTAATGTAAACAATGTGTTCAGTACTAATACAAGCCCAAAATACAGTTTCACTCATGACATGACGAGAAATCTCTGAGAAAGCCAAAGAAACCAGGGAATGAACTTAGTCACACACATGACCTCACTTATTATCACAGTCCAGAATCCCAGCATCTCAAAATGTGTATCAAATGTTGGGCCTAACTCATTCTGCCTGGTAGCAGGGGCCTGGACATGGGGCAAGTGTTCTTCTATAGAGAGGCACAGACCTCTTGGGATTTCTAGCAGCAGAGCGTCTTTACTTTCTGCCAGTGATTCCCTGATACTTCTTCTGAGTGCATCTGCCAAGAGGATGTGCAGAATCAGTGTTTCTCCTGATAATGCTGTCCACGCCACCACCACAGCTAGTGCCATTTGCTCTGGGCTGTGGAAGCCCATCTGCTGGTTCCTCTATCCCTTGTACATACACTCTCTCCCAACCACTCTGCTTGGCAGGCTTTCTTCCCCAAAGCCACTGTGCTCAGGTTTACGTCTACAAAGGCAGAATAAACTGGGAGTAAACATGACATTTTAGATAAACTTCAAGTTTTAATTATGCTGCCCCTGTGAGGCAGGTGATGTGATAATGATTTCCAGGTGATACAGACCACCTGATTCTTCTCCCAAAGACCTGTTCCACACTGGATTCACTCCATTTATTTCAATGATGTGACTCCTCATTTATATCAGTGTTTGTGAGAGAACAGTTAAGCCCTAGCTGGCACAAAAGCAATTTGCTGCTGGTAGCAATCCTGTCACTCTGCTTAGGTTCACCATTTACCACCAGTGTTCCCTGTAAGCTGTGTGGTTGGGTGGCCAATGAGGAGAGTTTCAAATGCCACCCAGCTGATTAGAGCACCCACGGCACCAACAGCCAGCAGCGTATGCCTCTACTGATGATGCACCTCTGTACATACCTCAGTGCCCATAACAAATCTTATTCCAAAAATGGATAGAAAACAATTAGTGACCATTTCTCACTGTGACATTCAGGCATGAAGTATCTGTTCCTCCTCATGGATTTGATTGTGTGGGAAATGGGTGACACAAATTCTGAGATATGTGATGGAAAACATGAAACAGGACTGCAACGCCGACTAGCCTTGTAGAAGCTGGTCCTTAGGTGTACAAGCAGTTGACCCACAGCTGGTTAACATTTCAGGAATCCAGGAAAAAGGGCTACTTGTGTGTGTGTGTGTGTGTGTGTGTGTGTGTGTGTTTAAAAAATAGACTATGAAAATAGAACCGACTGTGAAATATGGGAAACTTTTGTCCGAGACATTAAGTATCTCTGAGTGAGAGAAAGAAAGTGCAACCTCTAAACAAAGTTAATAAGAAAAGGAAAGGGGAGAAAATAAGGTAGGGGGTAGTTGAAATGGCAAACTTATAAAATTACTCTAGATGATGAATCTTGGTATAGGTAGGCAAGCTCTCCATTCCCCTGCTTTTTCCTTATCATGAGCCATAGAGGGAAAATATTTTGAAAAATGAGAGAGAATGTTTAACCAGATTCAGTCTGTGAGGAAACTTCTACAACTTTAATTTGCACACCACCATCTTTGCTTATTGTTACAGTGCTGTAGGCTTGCACAAGCAAGAGTAATGAATCAAGTGACTGGAAAGCTCCTGATAAAAAGAACATACATGCTCTTGTACCCATGACATTAAACAGAAACATTTACTGCAAGAGCTCAGCATCAATATCTGTGACACTGCATTAATTGTGGTATATGCTGGTAATTCCCAACCCATACAATATACCCTGAGCAAAGGCAGAGTAGGTCAGACAGTGAACAAGAGTAACATACTGTAAAGTTATTTCCATCATTCAGCTATCCTAATATACATATAATTCTTGTCCATCTAGCAACATCTGTCTGGGGAAAGGGAAATATACAAATTGTAAAAGCATCACACTTATTCATTGATTGAAGGCTAGACTGTGACTTGGATTACATTCTTGTTCAGGATGTAAGAGTTCCAATTACACTCCTATAACAGCTCACTATAGTGCAGGTAAAAGTGAGGAAATCTACTTATATGCTTGATCTCTGTTCAGAGGCAGGTGGGAGCGAAGGGCTGCGTATGAGTGGAACTTTGGGTCTCTTCCACTTATAAGCTAGAGTAGCAGAGTCAGCGCTTGTCTGCAGTAGTTTTTTTTTTTCTTCCAGATATCTCCACCCATAGCATTCACATAGCCAAGAAGGGTAATTCAGAATAAGAGGGCTTTTCCCTTGAAATAATTACCCCAGCTCTGCAAACAACTTTTACTAACTCCTCTCCCCACACCCAGGTTGAAAAGGTATGTGTGTGTGCAAAGCACAGCTATGATCAGCTCATGTGAAGGCCCCTTTTGCAATGCTATGGCTGTGAACTGTGGCTGTAAAGGAGAATGCTCCATTACGCCATGCTGCGGTGGAGTGAATGCAATTTTCCAACATTGCTTTTTTAGACATTAGAATATCAAAATAAGTAACATAAAAAAGACCCTGCAGTGTAGACATAACCTCACTAATTTGATACCCACTTACACCAGCATTAAATCACTATCCCTCCATCAGAGCAAGAAAGAAGTAGAAGTGGCAATATGATTCTCATGTACTATTAGACAGACTACTCCTACTACACTATCAGACAGACTACTTTTTATGCGCTGACATTTGATTAGGACTGTGCTTAAAGCCACAAGCTAGACATTCGACATTTGTGTCTCTCCAGCACTGCGGTCTCTAGGCTCTTTATACCCATCATCAATCTGAAAGCTCCAATAGTTGTAGCCTGTTTTGTTGTTTTATAATTTTAATAAAAAACTTGCTGTCTAACAGAGACCCCAATTTCCTGTTATTGGAAAGGTTAGTAAACAAATAAGTATCCTACTGTCAATTTGAGTACATGGAATTGGGAGGAGGTGACAGGATATGGACCCTAGGCTGCAGACAGGAAGCTTAAAACCTTGAAGCAGCAACGCAAGCAAATCAGCAGATCTTGCCTCCTTTGCCTGGGGACTAGAAACAGCGTTGTGCCAGTGCTGGTGAAAAGCCCAGTGTACAGTCACACAGCACTCCATGTGTCCGGATGCACTTATTCTGCTCTGCTGCACTTCCCTGCGCGCGCCTACTACTTCCTCTGCCTGCTGTGCCCCTCTCCTTCCCACGTTCTTGAATGTCTGGGTGCCCAGTTAAACACTGCCAGCACTTATGTAAAACAAAGATCTTCAGCTAAGCCCCAAGGCAGGAGCCAAACTTACCCATTCTCAACACCATCATAAACCCTACTTTCCCCCTTTTAAGACTCAGACAGAGCTTCTTTTCCATGTCTTGGTAATGGCTGTTGAAGGCGTTATAGTCTCTGGTAACTTTCACTGCACGGCACCCATGTATTTTTTTCTTTGCCTTTTACAATCTTGAGTCTGAACCATCAAAGTTCTTTTCTAAGATTCAGATTTGGGTTCTGTCAATCTGCTTCCTACTAATGCTTTGCAAATACAGTGAGTACCTCCCACACTTACAATCTACACCCAGTGGTTGGAAATTAATACTGGAAAAACCATGACATGCTGGGTTTGGATAAGTTGCATAAGTTGGTGCAATTCTATTGACTTTCATGGAGTTACTAATACTTACACCAGTGGTATATTTGGCCTCTTGTTGGGATAAACACCCTTATTTTGCATCTTTTGCCAGCCCTATTTTGGGTCTTCTGTTCCCTCCTTACCTGCAGCAGCAACCCCTCTGCCTAATTCTCTCTCTCTTAGGCCTGCCAATGCAGGGGGGCAAAGGATGGCAATTGCCCCTGGGCCCAGCATTTTAAAGGGATACAGAGCTCCACAGCACCACTGTAGACTAAGTTCTGAGCCCCATTGAATTGCTGTGCACTGCTTTGTGAGTGGTTCAGAAGGAGAAACTGCAGGAGTGGGGAGGACAGGGCTGCCTGCCTCAAGCCCTGCCCCTTCTGCCCTTGGCCCCATCCCTTCTTGGGGTGGAGAGCTGGGTCCCCCTCCTACTTTGCCCCTGAGTCCGTGGCACCAACTGCTCTCTCTCCCCCATTTGGTACACTAGTCTCTTGCAGATGAAATAGACTGCTCCTTCTTCTCGGGCTCTCAAGCCATACCATTAGCCCCACAAAGTAATCACCAGTAGCTCTCCAGCCTTTCTACTCTATGAGAAACAAACAAAACAAAACAAAACCTCTTGGAATGAGTGGAAAAATGTAATTCACAAGCACAGTTAAAGGAGATTGTAAATGAAGCACCAGGCCATTCACATTTGTATCTCTTTCAATCTTTTGTAGCCTTTCATTTGTGAACCAAATTCCCAAAGCCCTGTCACCACTAGCATTCATTTTCATTTAGGATGTCCCAAACACGAAGGTTAAAAACAAACCTTCTTTTTCTGAAAGATCTGAGTACCAGAAAAAAAAAAAAAACGTTTTGGGACACCTAGTGTAAATTGGCAGGGCCCCATAGAAACCAATGGTTTAGGTCATCTGATGATCTAGCCTTTTGTGTGTGTGCGGGGGGGGGGGGGGGGTGCACAATTTTTTTGAGAGAGAGAGAGACATTTTTTACCTTCAGATAATTCGAAAGGCACATGAGTAACCTAAAAATGGCTCAGCTTCCATTTCTCAGAGTTTTCCAAAGGAGTTCGCCTTTTGGTTGAATGTAGGCATAAGAAAAGTCAGTCTCAAAATTTTGTGGTGTGTGAATTTTTAAGATATGAAGGACTTAAAATAGGAGTTCAGCAAAGCTTTTGATACAGTCTCCCACAACATCCTTGTCCTTAAGATAAGGAAATATGGATTGGATCCTTGGGCTATAAGATGGATAGAAAGCTGGCTTGATGGTCAGGCCCAAAGGGTAGTGGTCAATGGCTCAATATCTGGATGGCGGTCGGTTTCAAGCGGAGTGTCACAAGGCTCAGTTCTGGGGCCGGTGTTATTCAACATCTTTATTAATGACCTGGATGAGGGACTGGATTGCATCCTCAGCAAGTTTGCGGATGACACAAAACTAGGGGAGAGGTAGATTTGTTGAAGGGTAGAGAGAGAATCCAGAGTGACCTGGCTAAATTGGAGGACTGGGCCAAAAGAAATCTGATGCAATTCAACAAGAAGTGTAGAGTCCTACACCCGGGGCGAAAGAATCCCAAGCATTGTTACAGGCTGGGGACTGACTGGCTCAGCAGAAGTATGATGGAAAGGGACCTAGGGGTTATGGTGGATGAAAGGCTGGATATGAGTAAACAGTGTGCCCTTGTAGCCAAGAAGGCTAACGACATACTAGGGTGCATTAGGAGGAGCATTTTGAGCAGATCTAGAGAAGTAGTTATTCCCCTCTATTTGGCACTGGTGAGGCTACATCAAGAATATTGTGTTCAGTTTTGGGCCCCCCCCCCAGTGTAAAAAGGATGTGGATTTGCTGGAGCAGGTTCAGCAGAGGGCAACAAAAATGATTAAGGGGCTGGAGCACAAGACCTATGAGGATAGGCTGAGGGATTTGAGCTTGTTTAGTTTACAGAAGAGAAGACTGAGGGGTGATTTAATAGCAGCCTTCAACTTCCTGAAGGGGAGCTCTAAAGAGGAGGGCGAGAAACTGTTCTCACTGGTGTCAGATAGTGGAACAAAGAGTTATGGTCTGAAGTTGAAGAGGAAGAGGTGTAGGTTAGATATTAGGAAAAACTACTTCAGCAGGAGGGTGGTGAAGCATTGGAATGCATTGCCTAGAGAGGTGGTGGATTCTCCATCCCTTGAGGTTTTTAAGTCCTGGCTTGACAAAGTCCTGACTGGGATGACTTAGTGCAGGTTGATCCTGCTTGAAGCCAGGGGCTGGACTAGGTGACCTCCTGAGGTCCATTCCAGCCCTATGATTCTGTGAGTTCACTAGAACAGAGGCCACTTACTGTTATACTCAATGTTTATGATAGTTGTGAGTTCATGACTCTCGCCAAGCCCAGGAAATGTGTGTCTTAAACTTCTCATGTTAGGGGAGGTTAGTGTTGCCTCAAGGAAGCAATTACAGTCTCAAGGTCTGTCATGGTACAATGGAGGCAAACTTTTTTTACGACCACATTCTTTAGCCTATTTGGGGCTCTCATAAACCAGACAGTGAATTTACTGTTGCTGAAAGGTTCTGGGTAGACAGTACTGGAACCCAAAGCTCTCTGTTTATCCACCGATGAGGTACTGTGTGTACAATGACCCTGCCCCCACTTTTTCCCATTCCCTTGTATCCCTGCTGAATTGGTGGGGCAGGAGGGAGTATCAACACTAAGCTTGCTTTTCTTGTGATTTTAGCTTGAGGATCACTTGAGTGTTGCTCCTAGCTCAGGGGTTGGCAGGGTCTTTAAGGAGTCATTGGCAGCTCCGGCTGCTGCTGCTGCTGCCGCTGCTGACTGCTCTGTGGCTCCCTGCCCTGCCGCTGCTGAAACAATACAACTAAATTCAAGTGGTTTAACAGCCGGCAGGGTGGCAGGAGGGATCAGGATGTTAAACCAACTGAATTTAGTCATATTGTTTCAGCAGCGGCAGGGCAGGGAGCCACAATGACCCCGCTTGGGTCCCAGGGAGAGCGGTGTGGCCCTGGAGGGAGTATTAGAGGGGACGGTTCTGGGTCCTCCCTCCCTCTCCCACCTGCATCTTCCACATTGGTCAGCTCCGGCTAGCTCCCTCCCTCCCTCCCTCTGCCCAGTGCAGTTCAGCAGCCGGGCTGCATGCCGGGTAAGGCAGGCAGATCCGGAGGAGGGAAGCGGGGAAGAATGGGTGCAGGAGGATGGAGGGGGAATTGCCGCTTCTGGGTCTCTCAAAGGGGACTCCCATGCAGACACTGCCACCCCCTCTCCCTGCCTCTGCTGTGGGCAACAAGCGTCCCCATCCCACCCCACCCAGCAAGGCCCAGCTGCATAGCTCCCAGGAGCGCATGGTGGCTTGAGTGCGGAGGAAGCTCATGTCCCAATCTGCTGCCTCCAGTGCCTGGCTGAGCTGAGCACCTGAGCCCCAGCCAGCAGAGCACAGCTAAACTGGATAGCTCTTACAGCAGGGCAGGGTACCCCCCTTCCCCACACCCCATGAGCTGGCTCAGTGTGGCTCAGGCAGCCTCCCCAGCTGCCACTCCTGCTGTCTGGCTCCTCGAAGGATGGCTCCAGCCTGTTGCAGCTGCTGCAGCTAAATCACAGCACCCTGGTCCCTTCTCCTGCCTGACTCCCTGCCCCACCATGACAGAAAACATCCTGGGCAAGTTTTCAGCAAACTTTTCTGCCTTCTGTCGGCCCCAAGGAGCCCTGTCTCCCAGTGGGGACAGGAACTGAGCCCCTCTGCCTGCCATCACTTGTAAAGAGTGAGGAAATAGAATACGTAAGAAGTTTGTGAACGCCCGCCCTGCAGTAAACATATTTTGGATTACAAATCATTGTGTGTGCGTTGTTCTCCAAATAGGGGTTACAAAAAGTGTCGTTCGACATCATTTATTAAGGACTGTCTCATATTCACACTCATTGCAGCTCTTGACATACTGATTTTGTGACTAAATTTGAAAAAATGGCTCTTCTCGGTATTTTGGTTGCAGACCCCTGCCCTTGCTCAATGCTGTTTCTCTCTCTCTCTCACACACACACACACACATCGCCAGATTGAGTTAAATGGGGCTTTATTTTAATCTCAAACTAACTGGTCCCTCAGGGGTTATGGGTTGAAGACTGAATGCTGGTGGTGCTTAACATAGTGAGAATGCAGCCACAGGCTGCAGCATGAGGTAACACAGCTTGTCAGATGCTAAGCCAATCACTCTATGGCTATGTCTATACTAGAGCATAAAGCCGATTTTAAGGCAGTTACCTTGATTTTACAATGTCACCGGTTAATTTTAGGGAGTGCTAAAGTTGACATTCTTACAGCGACCGTGAGAGTCAGTGTAATGCCACATTCAAATTTAAAAGGTCACAATAATGCTAGTGTGGAAATAGTGTTTCTTTAAACTGATTTTACTGGCCTCCAGAGGTGTCCCACATGTATCCTGCAATGCCCCACAGTTGTCTGTTCTGACTGCTTTCATCTCCACTGAGCTCCAGGTGCACAGGAAGTAGGTAACAGGAAACCCAGGAATTTGAATTCATCTTCTTTCTGACTGGGGTGGATAGCACACCTCAGGGGCACACCTCACGGAACCATCCACTGCATCCATAACTATCATGTCTCTAGCCATCTAATCTCGCCATCTTGACATCATAAGTACTCAGGGTTCTTCTGATCTGAGCTCTCAGGAGAGCTCCAGCATGGACCCATAACAAGCTCCTGGATCTCATTGCTGTTTGGGGAGAGGAGTCAGTGGTGGGCAGACTTTCAGTCTGCAAGTGAAATGTGGAGATTTACATAAAGTTTTCATGGGGTATGATCACACCAGGTTACTCCTGAGATGCTCAGCAATGCTGGGAGAAAGTGAAGGAGCTCTGGCAGAGCTGTCATAAAGTCAGGAAGCCAACAGGCAATCTGGGTTGTCTCCCAAGGTATGCCAGTACTGCAAACAGTCTCTTCAAGAAGCCCTACTGAGAAGCCAGGTGGGACCTGAGAGGAGATAAGCCAAAAGCAGGAGAAGGAGGCGGAGACCAATGAAGAGGAGGATGGCAACAGTGATCAGCAGTGGCCCACTGAAGCTGATCCTGCCAGCCTGGAGCTCTTCACCCTTGAGCCGGACCCCTCATCATCGACACCTGAGCCTCCAGGGACCAGCTTTTCTGGTGACTCTGTTTTTAGAATGCCACAAATGAGTTGCAGCTGGGGTTAGGTATATGTTTACTTCTGTGGAGCACATTTTTTCAACTGCTACAAGCAGGTTGCGGGTCAGGTGCGGTGAATCTCTGCCCCTCAGAACAGTTTGCTAATACTCCTGAGATGGGGCACTTATCCTTTTTTGAGATCTCTATGAAGATTTCCGCCAGGTACTCTTTTATTTTTCACATGAGGTTTTTGGTGAGGCCTGACTTATTGTGGCTTCCACGATAGAACATCTTGCCATGCCTGGCAACCAGTGAGTAATCTGGTAGCATGGCACCACAGAGCATTCTGGCAAATTTTCCAGCCTTGTGCTCCTTTAAATGGCCTTTTCCCTGTGCAGGATTGATCAGGAGCCACCAAGAAAGTTTTTTTTCTCCACGCTTTGCATTTCACAGGGATCACAGCCCAGCCAGCCTGCCATGCATCCAGTGGAATCAAACTTTCCCCTTTCCCCTGACCCTCACCACACAGCTGCCAGGCTCTGCAGACCCTGCTCCTGGACACCAGCATGTCCAGCATGGGTTTTCCCTGCTTTAAACATCCTTTTCTCTACACAGGATTGATCAGGAGCTGCTGGTTGCCACAGGCTACCAAAACTATGTGGTCCAACCGTTGTATGCTGGTTTCATGTTTCCAGAAATGGCACTCCACTGTGCGCAAAGCATCCAGGGCAGCCAGCATTTCTCAATTCCTGGGCTCCATTTCTTTAGTTTCATCAACCACTGCATCCTCTTCCTCTGCATCCATCTCATCCTCCCACTGCCTTTGTCTAAATAAATACTCCACCACACTCCATGAAGTGGCCATAACGCACTGTGCAATGGCTAGAAGTTGAGGCTGCATGCTAGTGCCAGGCAGCAGTGTGAGCCAGAGGCAGGCTTTGGAAAACGGCAGGAAAAAATGGCATGAAGTCAGCCGGCCATGTGTTTCCCAGCAGGTGTGGGAGTGGGTGTGATGCATTTTTTCCCATAAGCCACTGGCACGAAAACCCAGAATGCAATAGGGCAAAAGGCACTGTGGGATAGGTACTTGCTCATGCAGTCAGACATAGGTAAGGCAATGGAGAAAAGATGTCAACTTTCTGAACATTTGTGGACAATCAACTTCAACTTTATTATAAAATCTAGTGTTAAAAAGTTGACTTTATTAAATTTGACTATTTTGTAGTGTAGACATAGGCTATGCTCCTAATCAAACTCATTGTGTGACTCCTGTGAAACAACTTTCACTGTGTTGCTGTTCACACTGAAGTCAGGTTAGCTCAAGTGGAGTAACTGAACTGCACTAATGCACGCTAGCTGATGCATGGCAAACATACCCTCAGAGTGAGAAGACACATCAGTCTCCATGTCCTCTCCTGAGTCTGGGCTAAATCAGTGTGCCAGGATTCCAGTGCAAGCCAGTTGTGGAGGTGCTTCTGTGAGACAATGATTTGTCTCTAAGGAGCAGGACTGAAATCATTGGCTCAGATACAAATGTGGCCAAGAAGCCATCAAATGAAAAATGACTTTGACCCAAAACAGTTTGGACTAGATTTGAACCAGTGCCTTCACAGTGAAAGGCTCTGTAACCCCACTACTAATAAACCAGTGATCCAGACCACTGCCAGTGGTTAGCCTGTAGCAAAACTTTTCAGTTCACCTTTGACAGGAAGCCCAATGTGGGAAAGAGTAAAATAAGCCCATGTCTGTTCCCATCAGAAACACCCTTCCCCAAAGAAATAGAATTTGTGCACACTGGGGTATGTCTGTCAACGCCCTTGCATGTAGCAGCTTCCCTGTTGAGGCTGGACAAGAACACACTGAAAATTTCTGACCCAGCAGCAAAATATTCCAAACAGCTGTGCAACATTGTTCTGTGTAGATGAGCTAGATAAGCAGCTCCTAGAGGCATAAGTGATATTGAAAATTCCATAATGAAACCTATTTCAGAGCGAGTTCTATGAAAGACAGCAATATTTTAAGCAACCGAAGTCCCATTTCACACTCCAGTTTTACAACAGTGAAACCCCACTGTAACTGCTGATTCTCCCTGCATGCTGGCTTATACTGCTGTAACATCATTTGCTTCAGTGGAACTGCTTCTGATTTACACCAGTGCAACACAGATGATCATTAGGCCCATAAGCGATATAACACCTCCGTTCCGCCTGCTGATCTTCCATTGATGTATAATGGGAATTCTGCTCATGGAATGGAGAGAGCATGTGGCCTAGCATGTTTTTACACTTACAAATTAAGATGGATGTTTGAAGAACGTACCTCATTTCTACTAGCTCAATTCATTTTGAAAACTATATATTCTATTTCAGATCGCTACCTAATTTATAGCTGAGGGAAAGGAAAATGGAAAAAGTCAATCCATCATATTTGGATAATTAATAATCTGTTCAAAAGGTAAATGGAATTTAGAATGTTATTTCCATCTAACCTAACTGTGGCATGCAATAAAGAGGAGTATTTTATAAGCAGACCAAATATAATGGGAATAGGTCTGTTTAAAATATGATTTTATGGGGCTTGGGGTCCATACAAAAGAAATTAAGGTGAAAGTGGAGAGAGGGTATATTGCAGCACTTAGAAAGCATGTATAACATAAATGGTTCTAGTATGCCGTGTCTCTCGTATTCATTGAGATCTGCTTAGAAGGCCAGGTCTTACTCAAGCAAAATTGGCATTGACATTAATTGGAGTTCTGCTTGAATAAGGACTGAGGAATTTGGCCTACCCTAAATGTAGATGTAACAAAACACTGTATAGGTTGGTGGTATGAAGGTCCTGAATTGTTTTGGGGCATTACCATATGAAAACTGTAGGCCAAGGTATTATGAACCTTCATTGTTTTCATGAAGTTGAGAAAATTAATCTCTGTGCAAACAGGCAACCAAACAAATAAGCACAATTTACATCCTCTTTAAACCCTCAGGGTAGTGCATAAGCTTTGTGCTGATCCTCTTCACAAGGGTAACTTTTAAACTAGGAGATGTTTCACGTGTTGGCTATACCCAAACTTCTCTCCAAAATCTGTAGCATTCTAGGGAAATTCTTGAATGCATATTTTTACCAGTTATAAATCTACATTAAAAGAACATTGTTACAATTAAAAAGTTCCTCAAAAGTAGGGAATGCCAGCACTGATAGCTTTGGTGCAACCATCATTCAGTTCCCTTGTGCACAGGCATTATGGCAGCTCTTAGTTACATAATTGCATGAGATTTGTTTTCTGCAGGATTCCTGTCTCATTCAATGCATCTGTCCCTTACCCATTCTTGGCTCTTGGTCCCAATCCCTTTCTCCTTGGCTACGTCTACACGTGAAGCCTACATCGAAGTAGCTTATTTCGATGTTGCGACATCAAAATAGCCTATTTCGATGAATAGCGTCTACACGTCCTCCAGGGCCGGCAACGTCGATGTTCAACTTCGACGTTGCTCAGCCCAACATCGAAATAGGCGCAGCGAGGGAACGTCTACACGTCAAAGTAGCACACATCGAAATAGGGATGCCAGGCACAGCTGCAGACAGGGTCAACGGGCGGACTAGCGCTTCCGGGGCAACAGCTAGCCGCTCCCTTAAAGGGCCCCTCCCACATACACTCAGCCTGCACAGCACGCGGTCTGAGGAGCCATAGGCACACTGACCCCGGGCACCGCAGTCATGGACCCCCAGCAGCAGCAGCAGCAGCAGCAGCAGCAGCTAGAGGTCCACCCAGCCCTCCCGGCAGGAGCAGGGCTTGCCCTGGCTCATGCCATGTGGGAGGCAGCTGAGTACCTCCTTGCCCCAGGGGAGGAGATGCCCCCAGGGCAGCAGGGCTCAGCCCCTACCCCTGCAGCACCTCGCTCCACCCCCCGCCTCACACGCCGGCGGCTGTGGAGCTACCCCACCAGCACCGACTGGTGGGAGCGGCTGGTGCTTGGGGAGTGGGACGACGACCACTGGCTCAGGAACTTCAGGATGACCCGCCAGACATTCCTGGAGCTGTGCCAGTGGCTCACCCCCGCACTCAGGCACCGGGACACTGCCATGCGGCCTGCCCTCACGGTGCAGAAACGGGTCGGCATCGCTGTCTGGAAGCTGGCCACTCCGGACAGCTACCGATCCGTGGGGCAGCAGTTTGGTGTCGGAAAGGCCACCGTCGGGGCTGTCTTCATGGAGGTAACAGAACCCACAGGGGGAGGGCAGGGCAGGGCAGGGGGGCCAGAGCAGGGCAGGGGGGCCAGGGCAGAGCAGAGGGGCCAGGGCAGGGCAGGGGGGCCAGAGCAGGGCAGGGGGGCCAGGGCAGAGCAGGGGGGCCAGGGCAGGGCAGGGCAGAGCAGGGCAGGCCAGGCCAGGGCAGGGGGGCCAGGGCAGAGCAGGGGGGCCAGGGCAGGGCAGGGCAGAGCAGGGCAGGGCAGGCCAGGGCAGGCCAGGGCAGGGCAGGGGGGCCAGGGCAGGGCAGGGCAGAGCAGGGCAGGGCAGGCCAGGGCAGGCCAGGGCAGGGGGGCCAGGGCAGAGCAGGGGGACCAGGGCAGGGCCACGCACACCCTGCTCACCCCTCATTGGGGCTGTCCCATGTGCTTTCTCTGCAGGTCATGCGTGCCACCAACGCCATGCTCCTGCACAGGCTCATGAGGCTGGGGGACCCACATGCCACGGTCACCGCCTTTGCCACCCTGGGCTTCCCCAACTGCTTCGGGGCTCTGGATGGGACTCACATCCCCATCCGCGCCCCGCATCACAGTGGAGGACGATACCTCAATTGGAAGGGCTACCATTCTGTCGTCCTGCAGGCCTTGGTGGACAGCCGGGGACGTTTCCAGGACATTTATGTGGGCTGGCCTGGCAGTACCCACGACGCCCGGGTTTTTCGGAACTCAGGCCTGTGCCGCCGGCTGGAGGCGGGGACCTACATCCCCCAGCGGGAGATCCCTCTGGGGGACACCACCATGCCCTTTTGCGTCATCGCAGATGCGGCATACCCCCTCTGGCCATGGCTCATGCACCCCTACACAGGCCATCTCTCCACTAGCCAGGAGCGCTACAACAAGCGCCTGAACTGTGCGCGCCAGGTGGTGGAGCGCTCATTTGGCCACCTCAAGGGACGCTGGAGATGTCTCCTGACCCGCCTGGATGCGGGCCCCAACATCCCCCAGATTGTGGGTGCCTGCTGCACCCTGCACAACCTCGTGGAGAGCAAGGGGGAGACCTTTCTGCAGGGCTGGGCCGCGGAGGCCGGCAGGGCACACGTCCAGCCACCTGCTGCCCCCAGTCAGCAGGTGGACCCAGAGGGGACCCGGGTCCGGGAGGCCCTGCGGGCCTACTTCGACCAACAGGCCGCGGGGTGAACTCTGCCCAGGCCCCCTACTGCCCGCCCCTTCCTCCCCCACACTCCTGCCCCAACGCCCACACCATGGAGCACCCCACCGCCCCCCCCTCCCATTTGTCCTGGACAAATGACAGCACGAACTTGTGGGTGAACGTAATTTTTTTTTTTCTGGCCGAACCTTTTCGTTGGGGTGTAAATAAATATGTGAAGCACAAACAGAAAACTAAGTACAAACATTCAACCAAAGCAATATGTACACAAATAAAACAAACCAAAGAAACAACTGTGTGGCATACATAATAAAAAGAAAACCAGGGAGGAGAAAGGGGAGAACTATTTACATGGGGGGGACGGGGCAAACGGAGGCACCAAAAAAACAGGGTCCAACCATATACAACAAGGGGGGGCCACGTCCCGGGCCTCTCGCCCCTATAGCCCGGCACTGGGCGTGCCCAGCCGGGAGCCCCGCCATGCCTGCAGTCTGGTCTGCGGCTGGGTGGGAGCGGGCTGGCCTGGAAGGTATCGGTGCCGGCGAGTCTCAGGTGGCTCTAGGGGTCCCTCGGCACTCTGGCCCTCGCGGGTGGGTGGTGGGGCGACAGCGGACGGGCCGGCGACGGCCGGAGCAGCTGGTGGTGGGGCTGCAGGAGCGGGCAGGGCGGGCGATGGCTCGGCCGGCGCGGCATGGGGGGCCAGGTAGTCCACGAGCCGGTTAAATGTCTGCATATAGGCCCCCCATGCCTCCTGGCGCCAGGCCAGCGCCCGCTCCTGCAGCTGGAGGTGCTGCTCCAAGACCTCCAGCTGTTGGCGAAGGATGGCCAGCAGCTGGGGGTCCGTCGCCGTCAGCGGTAGTAGGCGCGGGGTCCGCCGTCTAGCCCTCCGCTGGGCCGGTCGTTCCTCGGCCGAGGGGCTGCCCTGGAGCGGTGGTCCCGGAGGGCTCTCCAGGACAACTGAGGCCTCGCCGGCGCTCTCTTCCGGTCCTTCTGATGGTGCAGGTGCAGGACACAGGAGAGGAGGGGGGAAAGAAGAATGGAGACAGGCGTTAGTGTGGGCCCTGAGCCGTGGCCTCTGTACCCCCTGCCCTGTGCTGCAGGTTCCCCATCCCCGTCCCCGGGAGATGCTGCTGTGATGGATGGGGTTCAGGGGTCCCCCTGCCCTGCACCCCGTCCCCTGGTGGGAGCGACTTTCACTTCACCCCGCAGGGTCTGAGAGCAGGAGAGGTTTCTTAGGCCACAGATGGCCAGTTTCTGGCAGGAGTGACAGCACCAGCTGTCGGAAGAGACAGTCCTTCCAACCCGTCGTGGGGAGAAGACCCCAAGGGGGGCCCCTCTGGGATGCAGCTTTCCCCCTCCTCTGGCTGGCTGCCTACCAGCTCTCCCTTCCCCTAGCCTCTACCTGTGGCCCCCGCCCTCGCCCCCCAATTCCAAGCCAGCTCGGCTCCTCCCTCCTGTTTGCTCAGGGCAGAGGTGTCACCTGCCAGCTGTAGCGCCAGGATCCTCCTTTGGCCCTGGGAGCTCTTCGGCTCTTGTGGCTCATATGTAGCCTGAGTCTCCCTTTGGCACTCCCCCCACTCCATCACATGCTGCTGCTGCAGGGTGTCCCACCCACTCCGCCCAGGGGCCCCTCGAGGTTCCGCTCCCCCCTGGCCCGGGGATGGGGCATGGCACTGTCATGCAAGGTGGGGGGGGAAGGGGCTGATGGCTGCAGTGCTGTGAGGGCCATGGCCCTGGTGTCCTTGGGGCCATGGCCATGTGAGCGTGTGGGGGGCCCTGGACACATCTCTGTTACTCCCGCCCCTCAAGCCCAGGGGTGTCCACCAGAGAGGGGTACCTACCTGTGGGTCTGCTCCCACGGTCCGGAGATCCCCGGGGGTTGTAGGCCCTGCTGCTGCTCCGGGATGGCAGGAGGAGGATCTGCAGGCTGGATTCTGCGGAGGAGGAGCCCCCCTCCTCCTCCTCCTCCTCCTCCTGCCGCGATGTCCCGGGGATGGCCTCCGGGGGGGGCCCCCGGGGTGCGGGGCTTGCCTCCAGGGCGGACTCCGGCTGCAGGGCCTGCTGGGGCTCGTCAGCCGAGGTGTCAAGGGTGGCCGGAGGGGAGGAGGTGTGCCGGGAGCCCAGGATGTCCCTGAGCTCCCTGTAAAAGGGCCAAGTGATGGGGGCGGCCCCAGATCGGCTGGCCGCATCCTGGGCCCGGGCATAACCCTGCCGCAGCTCCTTCACCTTACTCCTCACATGATCCGGAGTGCGGGCAGGGTGACCCCAGGCAGCCAGGCCATCGGCCAGCCGAGCAAACGCATCCGCATTCCACCTCTTGCTCCCCATTACCTGGAGCACCTCCTCCTCGCTCCAGAGCCCCAGCAGGTCCCGCAGCTCGGCCTCCGTCCAGGAGGGGCCCCGCTGCCGCTTCCCAGACTGGCTGGCCCTCTGGCTGGGCTGGCTGCCCTGGCTCCCCTTGGGGGGGTCCCCTGGGGGCGCTGGGGGGGCTGCTGGCTTGCCATCGCCGCTGGCTGGGTGGCTGAGGGCTGTGCAGGCTAGCCGCGTGTGCAGGCTGCAGCCTGCACGTTGCCTCAGCTTCCTGCAGAGTCAGGGAGGGGGAGGGGACCTTTAAGGGGCCGCTCCACGCGGCCACCAGTGAGCTGAGGGGCTGGAGAGAGCGTCTCTCAACCCCCCAGCTGATGGCCGCCATGGAGGACCAGGCAATTTCGACGTTGTGGGACGCGGATCGTCTACACTGTCCCTACTTCGACGTTGAACGTCGAAGTAGGGCACTATTCCTATCTCCTCATGGGGTTAGCAACTTCGACGTCTCGCCGCCTAACGTCGAAGTTAACTTCGAAATAGCGCCCGACGCGTGTAGCCGCGACGGGCGCTATTTCGAAGTTAGTGCCACTACTTCGAAGTAGCGTGCACGTGTAGACACAGCTCTTGTCTGCCAAGTCTTAGGCTACATCTACACTAGCCTGGAAGATTGACCCGACCAGGGTCAATCTTCTGGGGTTCAATTTCACACATCTAGTAGGGATGCACAAAATCAACCTCTCGGTGGTTGCAGTTGACCCCTATACTGCTCATGAGACATGAGGAGTAAGGGAAGTTGATGGGAGAAACTTTACTGTTGACCTTGTTCAGTAGGGACAGCCAAGTTAGCCAAGCATAAATAGGTTGATTCTAGCTATAAAATTGCTGTAGCTAGAATTGAATTTCTGTGATTGATTTTGATTTACTTTGCCTAATGTAGACATAGGCAGTCTCCTTCTCTAGACTGGCTGTCTTCTATTTCAGCCCAGGCACTGTCTCTTCCAGGAGTTGTGGGGTGTTCCTGCACCTCTCTCAGCGCAGCATGGCCCAAGAGCAGCATAAGCTTCTGATCTCGGGCTGCACTACTGTGGGGAAGGGGGGGTGCCCCCACATTTAACAAAAGTGGTGTAGCACCTCTGAAGGAAGAGGAAAATGGGGGCAGAGCAGGGGCAAGGAGGGAGTAAGTAGGACAGGGGCATGTGGCTGGAGCCCTCCTTGTTATCACCCTCACCACTTGCTGCTGATCACAGGAGTGAAGCTGTCATGGAATAAGAGGGAAGGTCTTCTCATGGATCAGTGTCAGGAAAATTTTGCAGATGATAAAAATCTGCTTAAGATGTAGTCCAAAGCAGGTGGCAAAGCATTATAAAGGGATGCCATAAAACTGGATGACTGGACAATAAAATACCACATCAGATTCAATGTTGATATGTGCAAAGTAATGAATTTTGTAAAACATAATTCCAACTTTATGTATAAAATGATGGGGTATAACTTAGGAGTTGCCACTCACAAAAGAAATGTTGTAGTCATTGTGGACAGTTCTCTGAAAATATTGACTCAGTGTTCAGCAACAGTCGTAAAAGCTAATATGATGTTGGAAGTCATTAGGAAAGGGGGAAATAAAACAGAAAATATGATACTGCTTCCATATAAATCCATGGCACACCCGTACCTTGAGTACTGCATGTAGATCTGCTCCTCTCATCTCAAAAAAAAATATATTGGAAGGGGAAAAGATAGAGGAAAAGGGTAACAAAAATGATCAGGTGTATGGAACAGCTGTCATAGGAGGAGAGATTAATAAGACTGAGATGTTTCAGCTCCTAAAAGAGACAATAAAATGGAGAGAAGATAAAGGTCTATAAAATCATGACTGGTTTGGGGAAAGAATATATAGAAGTGTTATCTACTCCTTGTCCTAACATGGGAATTAGCAGTTGCCAAATGAAATTAATGCATGGCAGATTTAAAACAAACAAAAGGAAGTACATGTTGAACCTCTCTAATCCAGAATTCTCTTGAATAGCAACACCTGTAATCCATCATAATTTTAGTTAGCAGGACAACCACTTATCATGGGTGTGGCCTGGTTTCCTGTGGTCCCATAAAGTTTGTTTACAGCCACCAGTCCTGGCTGTCCCTGTTCTGTTCTATTATTTACCTGTAATTTACCCCGACATGTTTTCTAAGAGTACAGTAAGCAATGGAAGTGTTGGTAATGTGCTGGACAATATTGACATCTTGTGGTCCAGCAAATTCTGTCTTTTGACACCCGTCAGGTCCCAAAAGGTACCATTCGACAGAGTATCGGAGGGGTAGCCGTATTAGTCTGGATCTGTAACAGCAACGAAGGGTCCTGTGGCACCTTATAGACTAACAGAAAAGTTTTGAGCATGAGCTTTCGTGAGCACAGACTCACTTCATCAGATGCTCATTCGACAGAGGTTCAACATATATTTCTTCATACAACACACAATCAGCCTGTGGAACTGCCAGACGATGTTGTGAAGGCCAATAATGTAACAAGGTTCAAAAGACAATTAGGCAAATTCATGGAGGGAGGTCCATCAACAGCTTTTAGTCAGGGTGTATAAGCATCCAAAAACATGCTCTCAAGCGTACCTGGCCTCTGTTTGCCAAAATCTGGTAATGGGCAACAGGGGGATGGATCACTTGATGCTTACCTGTTCTGTTCCTTCCCTTTGAAACACCTTGCACTGGCCGCTGGTGGGAGACAGGGTTCTGGCCTAAATGGACCATTGGTCTGACCCAGTATGGCCATTCTTATGGAACTGCCTTCCAAGGGGAGCAGTGGGGCAAAACACCTAACCATCTTCCAAATTAAGCATGATAAGTACATGCAATTGATGGTATAATGGGACTGCCCTCAAAGGCCTGCATCTAATCTGTGACCGCTAACAGAAATATCTCCAGCTGTCAGTGATGGGACACGAGACAGAGAGAGCTCTGAAGCACTAATGAGAATTTTTTCCCAGGCATCTGACTGGTACGCTCAGGGGCTAACTGATATTTGGGGCTGGAAAGGAATTTTCTGCTGGGTGAGATTGGCAGACATCCTGAGGGTGTTCCTCTGCAGCATGGGCACAGGTCACTTGCAGATTTAAACTAGAGCAAATGGTGGTTTCTCTGTAACATTAAGTCTTTAAACCGTGATTCAAGGATTTCAGTAACTCAGCTAGAGGTCAGGGGTCTATTATAGGAGTGGGTGGGTAAACTTCTTTGCAATGTGCAGGAGGTCAGACTAGATGGTCATGATGGTCCCTTCTGGCCTTAAAGTCTATGGCTACATCTACACTACAGCAACCTGTTGACAGAAGTTACTGTTGGAAGATATCTTCTGACAAAACTTCTGTTGACATTGTGGTCACACACAAAAGCAGATCGCTTTATTAATCTACTATGTTGACAGAGAGTGGCCAGACTGTCCAGCCACTCTCTTGACAGAACAGACAACCAGAAGCATGGCAGACAGGGCTGCCTGGTGACCCGGAAGCCCTGTCTGTTGAGTCTGTCAAGAAAGGCATTCTGCCTTATGGAAGAGAAGCAGAAGGCTGTCAACAAAAATGCCAAACTTAGTAGAACACGTTTTTAGTGTGGACGCTCTGTGAGTTTTATCAACCAAACCAGTTTTGTAGGCAAAACTCTCTAGTGAAGACCTAGCTTATGAGTCTACATAAATGATAGGCTTTTCACCATCAAAATCAAAATCTCATATAAAATAGTAGAAAATCCAGTTACAACATGTGTGTATTAGGCTAACTAGTATCCAAGCAGAAACTCAGTCCTGTGGTAAGTATCTTAGTTCTGGTGATGAGTAATTTCCTCTACAGAGCTTTGATATTTTGAGCAGACATACAGTGAGCCACATTCTGCTGCCTGATAAACCCAAGCAACCCCATTGATGTCTTTCAGGGGACTAAGTGAAGGTAGGATTTGACTCAGGATTTAAATCTCAGTCGGCACATTAATTTTTAAGAGCATATTGAATTTATTCCACACACCTCCAGATGCAGACTTCTTGTATTCATTTTATTAGTCATTGCCACAATACCTCCTACCACCACAAAATTCAGGGTAATGACAGCAGCATTTGGCGCATGAAGAAACACAGATGTCTGGATATGGGTTCTACTGTAAAGTCTAACCTGGGCTGCTTCTCTTTCTCTGCTTTCTTATTTAACTCCTCTGCTCTCACTGCCCCAGGAATGGGTTACAGGAACATCCCATTCTTCTTGGTCAATAGCTTCCTCGGGCGGGCGGGCAGGCAGGCAGGCAACCTTTTTTTGAGACTAGAACTTGGACAATGTCCTGCACAGCTCCCAACAAACACCAGTGCCTTCAAAGCACATTGTAACATCAAACAAGGTTGGATAAAAACACAAGAAATGAATTTTGCAGAATGAACTTCTGAGGGTTTCATTACTGGCTCCAGAAGATTTTCTTTTTTCTGGAGATGTGTCAAAATATAGTTCAGCCTTCTTAATACATATATAACACATCCTTTCCATAAGCCTATATTTAAACCCTCCTCTGGAACCCACCCCCCGCCCCCATGCATCTGACAAAGCCGGTCTTTGACCACGAAAGCGTATGCTCCAAAATGTCTGTTTGTCTATAAGTTGCCACAGGACTTCTTGTTGTTTTTAAAGATACAGGCTAACTCAGCTACCCCCTGATACTTAACAGATACACTGATTTTTACAAAACTCATATCCCAAGGCATATGCAAAATATTTAATTTTCAGGTGCCCCTGCACAGCTGTATGTGCTTATGTGCCTGAGGGAGGCCCTGACAAGCTCTACTTGTTCCTCTCTGGCCTTTTTTCACAGCTGCTGTCTCCTGTCCCAGGCAGAGCTTCCCCCTGTCCTTCCTTCCTCTCCAACAAATGCTCCTCTTGGCTAGCACCAGCTGACTGTTAGTGAGGGCTCCCAGCTGCCAGCCTGGAAGAGAGGAGCCCTAAGAAGAACACAAGAATGGCCATACGGGGTCAGACCAAAGATCTATTTAGCCCAGCACAGTGTTTCCCAACAGTGGCCAACGACAGGCACCCTGGAGGGCATGAACAGAACAGGAAATCACTAAGTGATCCATCCCCTGTTACCCATTGCCAGCTTCTGACAAATGGAGGCTAGAGGCACATACACATCCTGGCTAATAGCCACTGATGGAGCGATCCTTCACGAATGTATCTAATTCATTTTTGAACCCTGATAAAGTCCTTGTGTTCACAACATACTCTGGCAAGGAGTTTCACAGGCTGACTGTGCATTGTGTGAAGAGCTCTCAGCCTAGGCAGCTCCAGCTCCAGAGAAGCCCCAGAGTCCCAGCGGAAGCTTACAACAGGCATGGGGGTGGGAGAGAAGGAAGCAGTGCAGGATGGGGTAGGGAAGCCCTGAGCCCCAGGCCCCTATCAGAAGTTGCATGGCCATGGGAGGGAAGACCCAGACCCCTGGTAGAAACCATGCAGGGGAAGCAACAGAGCAACAGCACCCAGGGAGTACAAGGCCCCTTGCAGAGGCCATTTGGAAGGCTAGGTAGCACCTGGACCCCAGCAGAAGTCCTGTCCAAATTGTAAGGACAGCCCTGCTCATATGCGTCACATATCTAAATATTTTAAAAATCCATAAAGATTAAATTTCCGCAGAGATTCCAGTATGTGGTTTAGCTGACCTCTGGTGATATCTAATGACAGAATTTACACATCCCCCGTGTCTCATCCTACTACCGTCCTCTAAACTTTTAGGATTCTAATCATGCTCTTTGAAGCAATTCAGAGCAGCATCTGACACTTGATGAACACAGATAAAGTAAAACATACTCTGTGTACAAAGCGAAAGCTGATTGTAAGGCCTTGTCTCAAAGGAGGGGGAGTCTTTACACAACTACAGGGACTTGGGGATTTTCTTTTCCTTCTCCATCTAAGTTTTGTTTTTATAAACAGTTGAAGCTTGAACATGACAGGAAATGTTTCAGTCCACATCAGACAAAATGTTCATTGAACCCAAAATGAACTTTTTTTTCCCTTTTCAGAGTGGTCAGCAAACCAAACAAATCACTTATTTTCCCAGCTATATGAGGCACTTCAAGGGAGGGGCAGAAAGGCAGCAAAGCCGTGGCTATACATGACCATGGAGTTGACCACTCTCTTGTCGGGGGGGAAAGAGATGCTACACTGTATCTCTTAAAGAGATGTAGTGGTGCATACTGTCCCCACCCCCACCCCCGACCCTGCACATACTGGGGATCTGCTGGAAGCGCTTAGTTTTGTGAGGCAGAGTACCTTGGGTGTTCTCACTGGTGTACCGTTACATTATTCCTACACCCCCAAATGACACGGTGGTTTCAGTATTTACCATGCTGTCTGAATATCACATAGACATAAGATCTGAGCAGATAGCTAGCACCTTGGTATGAAGACATTTCATTTCCATCATCTATATACAATGTTAGAGTTGTACAAGAATGGGAACAGTTTATTCAAATGATCTAGAACACATTTGGTACTTTGTCTTTAACTTCCAGCAATGCCTTACTCACTGGGATCTTAGTTCTAAAGTTTCAAAAAATAAGAAATGTACACAAATTGCCTACTTGAATTTAGGATGCAAAGCAGGAACCTCAAAGAGAGAGCATGTGAGAGAGCGAAACAAAAATCCAGCCACAACCTGGAATCCCGCTATATACAAAATTTAAAGATGGCAAGCTTGTAAAAACAGTTGGGGTACGTCCACACTGCAGCCTTATTTCAAAATAAACTATTCCAGAACAGCTATCACAAAACAGCTTATTTTGAAATAACACTGCAACACACAAAAATACATTTCAAAATAGCACTTAACTATTTCAAAATATAGCATCTACCCACACAGACCCTATTTCAAAACAGAGACAATGGACCCACTATGCTTATTTTGAAATTGGAGCTATTCTTCATAGAATGAGGTTTACCAGTTTTGAAATAAGCCAACCTCTATTTTGAAATTATTACAAAATAAAGGTTGCGTTGCATAGATGCTAGGACAGTTATTTCTAAATAACATCTGTTATTTTGAAATAACTTCGCTGTGTAGACCTACCCTTAGACAGCATAATGACCCCAACTTCTTCTAGAGGTAGGCTACTGTGCAAGTAGCAGAGGGGATCTAAGAAGATCTGAATTAATAATGTGCAGGTGGCCATTACTGTACAAACAACATAAATGGACCTATGCTGTGTGCAGATATGATGCTATACCTGAAGCAGGCCTGGGTGCACTAAGGCTCCTAACAGAGCTGCAAAAGCTACACAACAAAGTGGTACTCCCTGAACAGAACTGTCAGTTTCCCTCCTTGCACGTCTTCACTACCCTCTGGATCAACATGGCTGTAATCAACTCAGCAGGAGTCAAATTACGCCTCTAGTATAGATGCAATAAATCAACCACTGACTGCTTTCCCATTGACTTCTGTATTCCAACTCAATAAGAAGTGCAAGAGGAGTCAATGGGAGAGCATCTCCAGCTGACCTACCATAATGGAGACACCACAGTGGAAGATGTCAACTTCAATCACATTATTCACACAGCTGAAGTCGCATAACTTAGATCAATCTCCTGTGGAAGTTTAGAGCAGCCCTTCAGCACCTACTGCAGTCCTCCAATGCCATTCTGAAACAGCAGGCTCAGGGTTATAGAAGTCATAGAGTCATAGAATCATAGGGCTGGAAGGGACCTCAGGAGGTCATCAACTCCATCCCCCTGCTTCAAGCAGGATCAACCCCATCTAAATCATCCCAGCCAGGACCTTGTTAAGCCAGGACTTAAAAAGTTCTAGGGATGGAGAATCCACCACCTCTCTAGGCAATGCATTCCAGTGTTTCACCACCCTCCTGGTGAAGTAGTTTTTCCTAATACCCAACCTACACCTCTCCCTCTTTAACTTCAGATCATTGCTCCTTTTTCTGCTATCTGACACCACTGAGAACAGTTTTGCACCATTTCTCTTTAGAGCTCCCCTTCAGGAAGTTGAAGGCTGCTATTAAATCACCCCTCAGTCTTCTCTTCTGTAAGCTAAACAAGCTCAAATTCCTCAGCCTATCCTTATAGGTCACATGCTCCAGCCCTTTAATAATTTCTGTTGCCCTCCACTGAACCTGCTCCAGCACATCCACATCTTTTTTATACTGGGGGCCTAAAACTAGATGCAATATTCCAGATATGGTCTCACCAGTGCCCAATAGAGGGGAGCAACCACTTCTCTAGATCTGCTCAAAATGCTCCTCCTAATGCACCCTAATATGTCATTAGCCTTCTTGGCTACAAGGGCACACTGTTTACTCTTATCCAGCCTTTCATCCACCATAACCCCTAGGTCCATTTCTGCTGTACAGCTGCTTAGCCAGTCTGTTCCCGGCCTATAACAATGCTTGGGATTCTTCTGCACCAAGTGCAGGACTCTACACTTCTCCATGTTGAACCGCACCACATTTCTTTTGGCCCAATCCTCCAATGTATAGAAGCTCTGAGAGATAGCCATGTTAGACTGTATCTTCAACAACAAGAAGAAGTCCCATGGCACCTTATAGACTAACAAATATTTTAGAGCATAATTTATTCAATTTATTCAGGTCAATCTGGATCCTATCTCTACCCTCCAACCTCTCCCCCTAGCTTTGTGTCATCTGCAAACTTGCTGAGGGTGCAATCCAGTCCCTCATTCAGGTCATTAATAAAGATGTTTAACAGCACCAGCCCTAAAACTGAGCCTTGCAGCACTCTGCTTGAAACCGACCATCATCCAGATATTGAGCCATTGACCACTACCCACTGGGCCAGACCATCAAGCCAACTTTCTATCCATTTTATAGTCCATGGATCCAATCCATACTTCCTTAACTCATGGGCAAAAATGTTGTGGGAGACTGTATCCAAAGCTTTGCTGAAGTCAAGGTATATCACATTCACCAAGTTCCCCATGTCCACAGAGCCTGTTACCTAATCACAGAAGCTAATCAGATTGGTCAGGCATGACTTGCCCTTGGTGAATCCATGTTGACTACTCTTGATCATTTTCCCCTCTTCTAAGTGCTCCAAAATGGATTCCTTGAGGATCTCCTCCATTATTTTCCTAGGGACTGAGGTAAGGCTGGACCATACTTCCCTAGATTTTCCTTCTTTCCTTTTTTTAAGATGGACACTATGTTTGCCTTTTTCCAGTCATCTGGGATCTCTACCGATCTCTAAGGGTCTTCAAAGATAATGGCCAAAGGCTCAGCAATGACATCTGTCAATTCCCTCAGTACCCTTGGGTGCATTAAATCCAGACCCATGGGTCTGTATACATCTAGTTTTGATAGATAGCTCACATCTCATTCCTGCCCCACAGATGGCTGCCCTCCACCTTCCCATACTGCATTGTCTAGGACCATAATATGGGAGCTGTCTTTGTCCGTGAAGATGGAGGCAAAAAAAGCATTGAGTACTTCAGCTTTTCTTACTTCATCTGCCACTAGGTTACCTCTCTCATCCAGTAATGGCCCCACACCTTCTCTGATATCCTGCTTATTGTTAACATGCCTGTAGAAACCTTTCTTGTTACCCTTCACAGCCCTTGCCAGCTGCAGTTCCAATTGTGCTTTCGCTTTCCTGATTACTCCCTGGCATTCTCCAGTCATATGTTTATACTCCTCCTTAGTCAACTGTCCACGTTGCCACTTTTTGTATGCATCTTTTTTGAGTTTAAGCTGACTAAGGATTTCCCTGTTAAGCCAATCTGGTTGCCTACATGTTTGCATTTCTTACTATGCAGCAGGATGGTTTGTTCCTATGCTTTCAGTAAGACTTCTTTAAAATACTGCCAGTTCTCCTGAACTCTTTTCCCCTTAATCTTCATTTCCAAAGGGATCCTGCTCATCATTTCTCTCATGGAGTCGATGTCTGCTCTTCTGAAATCAAGGGTCTGTATGTTACTGCTCACCCTTCTTCCTTTTGTCAGGATCCTGAAATCTACTGTCTCATGGTTGCTGCAGCCCACGTTTCCACCCACTTCTATTTCTTCTACTAGTTCTTCCCTGTTTGTGAGCAGCAGGTCAAGTTGTGCACAGCCCCTGGTCGGTTCCTTCAGCACTTGTACCAGGAAGTTATCCCCAACATTCTCCAAAAACTTCCTGGATTGTCTGTGCGCTGCTGTATTGGTCTCCCAACAAATATCTGGATGATTAAAGTCTCCCATGAGGACCAGGGCCTGTGATTTGGAAGCTTCACTTAGCTGTCTTAAGAAATCCTCATCTATCTCATCTCCCTGATCTGGCGGTCTATAGCAGACACTAACTACAACATCACCTCTGTTCACCTCTGTTACGTCTGACTCTAAGCTTAACCCAAAGACACTCAGCTGGATTTTCTCCCTCCTTATACTGGAGCTCTGAGCAATCATACTGCTACCTCATATAGAGCTCAACTCCTCCTCTTTTTCTGCTGTCTGTACTGTTCTGGCACACAGATTGGTTATCAGAACAGCTCTGACAAGCACCTAAAAATTATGTTTCTGGAAAACAGTTTCCAAGTTCTTATATGTAATTCTGAAAGCAGAGCCATTGGCTTGAGTTCAAAAATAGAAAAGCTGATCAATTACAGTAAATAGATGCTAATGTGGGCATTTTAACCATTCAGTTTCAGTTGAATGTCACAGCCCGTTAGACTGATGACTTCTCAGTGCTCACGTAGATAAATGTGTTACATTAACTCAACTTAGTGGATATTTGACATATGCATAATGGGCCAAAGCATGAGCTCCTCACTCAGTCTTTCATTAATCTTTACCGAGGCAAAAATTCCATTACAATCTAGAGGCATTTCACCAAGTAATAAACTCAGGTGTGGCTCAAAGACATTTCTTGCACTGGAGGGCAAAGGCAGTGTTAAGTGCACTGTTCTTGCCCAAGAACAGGTGGTTTCAAAGGACACCATCAACGTAGTCTTAAAAAATAATTTGTAGTCAACAGCGTTACACCTTAAAATCTCAAAGATGAGCAGTAGGAGGCAGATGTGCATGAAGAGAAGCTTTGCCTCCTGTTACAATGTGAACAAAGGAGAAACCTAAGTCCTGTAAGCACTTCGTGATGCTGCACATGCAATTAAGACCTGAAAAACTGCTGAAGTATTCTGTAATTACTTAGTTTCGATGTCTGTTCCACCTAATCTAGTGTGTTTTCACACCTAATTCTCTTCAGCAACATATTATTATGAAAATCATCCAGGGATATCCTTATCTGCATATTCATGTATTAAACATAATAATAACAATAGTGCACAAAGCCTTTTGGTGCCTATTTATTGTTAACGTAGCAGCTCTATTGACCTGATTATCATCCTGAGCTGTACCATCACGCTATAATATTAATTAATCTACATTGTCAGAAATAATTCACCAGGATTAAGCACTAGATCGGGGTTGTCAAGATATAGCCCATGGCTGGATATGGCCTCCCAAGCCTTTTAATCTGGCATCCGGATGGACTCTATGGCTGCAGTGCCTCCACCCCCAGTGAAATCATTCAGCTCCTATTGGCCAGAAGCTGGCCAATGGCAGTTGAGAGATTTTGCTGGGGCAGAGGCCAATGCAGCACAAAATGTCATGGGCCAATGCAGCGCAAGATTGCCTGGTTTCTGGCCAATAGGAGCTGAGAGATTTTGCAGGGGATAGGGCAACAAATGAAGCCCTCTCCCCACCCCCGTGCAGAGAACCACATTGAGTAGCTGGTGAGCTAGGGTGACTAGCAGGCAGGGAAGTCTATGTGAGAGTGCTGCTGGCCAGGAGCTGCTTAGGTATGCATTTCCCAGCCAGAGCCTGCCTCTGGCACCCCACCCCAACTCCCTCAGACCCAGCACCCCTCCTAAACCCATCCCCCAGGCCAGAATCCTCTCCTGCATTCATACCCCCTCCTGGACCCTGCTCCCCAATACCCTGTCCCAGGTCACAACCCCATCTTTCACCCAAACTCCCTCTCAGACCCCACATCCCCTCCTGCACCCCAGTCACCTGCCCCAAGCTCCCTTCTGCACCTAACCTCCATCCCAGACCCAGAAGCCCCTTCATAGTAAAATGCAGCCCCAGACCACTTACCACAATCTTGTCATGGCCCCACATCAAAAATTACTGCCCACCTCCCAATAGGTGGTTTCATCTGACCTCACTGGACTATAATAAGTGGGTTGTTTACATATTCCTGTATGTGTAGGAAAAATGAAACATGGTCCTAAATTAAGCTTTAAATAAACTCTTTCTCTCATGCGGAAAGCAACTGTAATACTATATGTTCTCAATTAACATATTTTAATGCCCTTCCATGGAAAAATAGATACCTTCATTTGTAAGTGATTCTTTGGGAAAAAAAAAGTTTTCACTTCTTAAAATTCTGCTGCTACTTAGCTGTGAATTTCCATCATCTGACAAGGTATGATGGGGCAAGTAGGGTGGTTTCATTTTTCACTTCTGACACAGCCCCTTCTTGTAACTAAGCTGCACTCCACAGCACAAACAAAAGATTTTTGGAAGATGAATGGTCCTTATTATGTGCTTTACAACTCAAGGAGGTTGGGGGTGGTATGCTTTTTCTTCTCATTTTTTAGACCAGCGTTGAAAACACTTTTCAAGGGAAGAGTTTGAATAACTATCATTCATCACAACAACAGATCTAGTCCTTCAGAAAGAGGACTGCACAGTAGGTAGTGTTGCTTGAATTTCAAAATTAGTTTATGGCCTTTCAAAAATGAGAAGTTCGGGGTAACAATCCTACAAGGTTAAAACTGTGAAACAAAATAAGGAGTCATCAGGGTAATGAGTGAACATTTATTTAAGCTGCATCCTCCTGCAGTGTACTCCTGGGGCATGCTTAGCAGAAGCAGAACAATATGTAAGCAAAGAAAAAAAATCTTGCATTCCCAATGTACAGCAAACTCATGCTCAGCTGAGCAAGTAGTGTAGTATTGGGCCCCATTTTCTTTAAATGGGGAAAGCTCACTAATAGCCATTATAAAAGAACAAATCTCACATATTCTCTTATTTCACATGTGCCCAATAACCTAATTCTGGGCTTAATTCCACACTCTTTCACCAGTTTGATGGCCAGCAGAGCCAGTAAAATCCTGGCAGTATAAGAGTCCCAGAACAGAAAATTAGAACCTCCTCTGTCTCTGCTTTGTCTGTCACCACACAGTAACATGGGGGGTCTGCTCCTACAGTGATAAAAGCAGGCATATAACCCACATGACAAAAGATGTGATGGACTGGGCCCTCAACCTCAAAACATCGACCTATTAGTGATAAATTAACCACACAAATTAGAAACTCAATGTTTTTTCAGCCCCAAATATTCTCAAATTCCAAACCACTTCATATTCTTACAATCCATGCTTCTGTCAGGATTTAAGTCCCTACTTACTGTCTTTGGTATGCCGACTCTGGAAGCTGGGATTTGCATGACAGCTATACAAGCAGGAAAATAGAAGAGATCAATTTCTCTCAAAAGATGTTCCATACTTCCTGGAGTCTGTCAGCTGTGATCACAAGAACAGGTTCTCCTGTGGTATTTTATTGCTCTGTTTCTTGCTAAAGTGTAGAGGAATATGCAAAACTTTAAAAAAATTAACTGAACTTCTCTATAGGTCACCAGGAAAACCCCAATAAAAAACACATAAAAAACCCATCACCCAATTTGGAGTCAATATAGTTGAAATTCTAGTACAAAAGTTCAGGTTAGTTCTTAATTTCTCAAATTCCTTGCTGCAGGTACTTCATTTGTAAAAGCAGCCAGTTAACGACAAATATTTCAAGTATTAGAGATTTGCAGTTTATTGCAGCAGCTATAATCTTCATGTCTTTCAAGGGAAATATTTTAGGAGATACCTTACATATATTTTCCTCTGTCAACATAAGTGTTGGTATATTGGCTAATAAAGTATAAGAGCAGGGCATAAATTACTTAGCACTGTTATTAATCAGTATGACGGAAAGGAAAAAAACAAAATTAAATTAAGGGTAGATCTACACAGCAAAGTTATTTCAAAATAAATATTCTAGTGGCTATACATGGCACCCGCTATTTCAAAATAATTTCCAAATAGCAGTTGGCTGATTTTGAAATTGGTAAACCCCATTCTACGAGGAATAGTGCATATTTTGAAATACCTATTTCAAAATAGGTACTGTTAAGAAACGGAATAGAGCCTATTTTGAAATAAGCCATAGAAACAGGCTATATGTGTGTAGACGCTGTATTTCAGAATGCATTTTTGTGTGGAACAGTGTTGTTTCAAAATAAGCTATTCTAGGATAGCTTTTCTGGAATAGCTCATTTCAAAATAAGGCTTCTGTGTAGGCATAAGAGTTTAGATTTAAAAGTATTATGAGAGTTCTGAATATGTTTTCTAGGCCCATTCTTAATGATATGTAGATAATGAAATGCAGGGGGATTGGTAACAAGATATGGAGTTTTTCCTCTCAAGGGCAGTCCCTTCTCACTGACCAGTACATGGAAGTCTCAAGTCACCAATATCTGTTAGTCTATAAGGTGACACAAGACTTATTGTTGTTCTTGAAGGTACAGACTAATACGGCCACCTCTCTGACACTGTCTGATGGTTGCTCAGTGTCTTACATAAAGTGAGTTGTTCAGAAAACTCCAAGTAGATATGAGAAGTAGGCTGGAACCACAGCCTCAGATCTGAACTTTATAGGCCAAATGTCCATTACTTGTCCATTTCAATCTCATCTGTTGCTCCAAAGTTGCTCTAAGCTGGTGCAATTAGTCAGGAAGGGTTTCAAGCATGGGATCCCTAGTTTATGAGAAAAGAGACACAGACAAAGCATCTCTATACTCCAGAGAGCTGGAAAGATCCTTAGATCCCTTGGCAGCTGGCAGCGCTCTGGGTGTTCTAATCTGCTCCAGGAGACTGTTGTGACCCTGAGATGGCTAAGAATCTACTGGCTGTCACCTTCAGAGTTTGAAGCCCATCTCCTCATCTTAACTTTCCTTGGGTTCATGATGTTTTGATTCAGCCCCTTGCAAAGACCGGTTTGAGAGACAAATTCTGACCCAGGGTACCAGGTTAGTTCCCCTCTCTGCAATAGCAAATCATACCACTGAACAAAAAAGCACAAGTTGGATGCTTCAACAGAATCCAAGACTTCCATTGGCACAAAGACTAAGCTAGTCTGTCATTAGTACAGAAGTTCCATCCAAGGCTAGTAGCAGTTGCTGCATGGGGCATTTTGGTTTGGCATTTCTCATACACGTACGTATGTTGTGTATGAAGACTTCTCTCTCCAAGCCTGTCAGTTCAGCAGCTGTCGCTGCCACTAATGACATATATGATTGGGCATTTGATTACGCTTAGGTTATGAAGTACAAACCACCACTGATGCTGTTGATGACATCTGAGCATGCTTGACATTTACTCAGAAATATGACCTGGATTCAGGAAGGTATTTAATTTAAATAGGCAGCTCTTATGTGAAAATATAATGCCATTTAAATCAGAGCATCTGGGGAAATCAAGTAGAGTTTGTAATAGATTACTTTAAATGCCCAATACTGTGATTAAAGATGGTGTCGCCAGGACGGCTTTGGCTCCCTCAATCATGGAATGCTGTTCCATGAAGGACTGATAAACAGGGATGAAATACACCTTTCCAGGAATGCGAAGGATATATTTAGATTGAGACTGGCTTTAAACTAGGTTCAATGGGGACAGGTAACTAAAAAACCTGGAGACCTGGGAGTTGGGTTGGAAATGGGAGGGATCCTGCCCTATAATAGCAGAGGAAAAAAGAGGGAGCAGGCGGAACTGTGGGGCAAAAGCAAAGCTGTACTTTAGATGCCTATATACAAATGCAAGAATCATGGGTAATAAGCAGGAAGAACTTTAAGTCCTAATAAACAAACATAACTATGATATAATTGGTATCACAGAAATTTAGTGGGATAATACACGATTGGAATATTGGTATAGAAGGGTAGAACTTACTCAGGAAGGATAGGCATGGTAAACATGGAGGAGGTGTTGCCTTATATATCAAAAATGTGCACCCCTGGACTGAGGTGGAGACGGATGCAGGAGACAGACACGTTGAGAGTCTCTGGGTTAAGTTAATAGGTGTAACAAACATGGGTGATGTCACGATAGGGGTCTACTACAGACTACCTAGCCAAGTAGAAGAGGTGGATGAGATTTTCTCTAAACAATGAACAAAATTTATCCAAAACACAGGACTTGGTGGTGATGGGGGATTTCAATTATCTAGACATATGTTGGGAAAATAGCACAGCAAGGCACAGAATACCCAAAAAGTTTTTGGACTGCATGGATGGCAATTTTTTATTTCAGAACGTGGAAAACGCGACTGGGGGGGAAGCAGTTCTAGATTTGATTTTAACAAATAGGGAGGAACTCACTGAGAATTTGAAAGCTGAAGTTAGATTGGAAGAAAGCGACCATGACATCATAGAGGTCATGATTCCAAGCAACAGTGATAGGGAGAACAGCAAAATGGAGACAATGAATTTCAGGAAAGCAAATTTTGGTAAACTCAGAGAGCTGGTAGATAAGGTCCCATGGGAAGCAAGATTGAGATTAAAAACAACTGAGGAGAATTGGCAGTTTTTCAAAGTGGCATTATTAAGGGCCCAAAAGCAAACTATACTGCTGCATAGGAAAGCTAGAAAGAATGGTTAAAGACCACCTTGGCTTAGCCAGAAGGTCTTGCATGACCTCAAAATCAAAAAGAAGTCATATAAAAAGTGGAAAGTAGGAGAAATTGCAAAAGATGTATATAAGCAAACAACATGTGTACAGAGGGGCAAGATTAGAAAGGCCAAGGCACAGAACAAGCTCAAATTAGCTAGAGACACAGAGGGTAATACGTCATTCTATGAATATATTAGAAGCAAGAGGAAGACCAAGGACAGGGTAGGCCCACTACTCAGTGAAGAGGGAGAAACAATATTAGGAAACTTGGAAATGGCAGAGTGCTTAATGACTCCTTTGTTTCAGTCTTTACCAAGAAGGCCAATGCAGAACTGCCTAACATAAT